>NW_024467087.1:17960219-18477719 GCF_017591425.1 Ochotona curzoniae | reverse complement strand
ATATTTTTAATTTCATATTATCCCAAGACTATGGATAAAGCAATTATGTTTCATGATATCTCTTTAGGTGGAAATGACTAGTTTTGATAAGATTGAGAGCTATTTACCTCTCATATTCTGCTTAAAAGCAATGATACTGTAGTTGTTTCTCATTTACGCTTATCTGCAATGAATCCATTTTTGTACACGCATCCTTAATTTATCTTAACACAGACTTGAGTGAAAAGGGAAAGAGTAGCCTACTTGTTTAGATTAGAAAGAATCAGCCACAGAGAAATGTCCTTACTATTTGCTCCTTCCACTGGTCCAGGCTGCCCTTTCTGCCCATCGGTTAATATGCAGCATAGTTATTGATGTACACTCTGTCTTGTTCCCCAAAGCTTTGAAGTTGGGGAAAGAGCCATTACAGTATAGTGAGGTAAATCACAGAAAGATACAAATTAACATGGGAAACCAAAAGCAAGAGAATGATACAGGCACACAGAATTAATGCTATGATATCAGTACACCTACTAGAAACAAATATGACATTTACCTAAAATCTCTATTACCAAATGTAAACATAGAGGGGCAGGATTGAGTATAGTGATCATATACCATTTCCACTTGGGATACTCTCATCCCACATAAGACTGCCTGGATTCGGGTCGGGAGTCAGGACTCCACTTTTTCTTTCTTTCTTTCTTCCTTTCTTTCTTATTACATTTTTTTTTTTAGTTTTTACTAAGCTCAAGATCACTCATAGATACAATTCCAAGAATATTTCCTTTTTGTTCCCACTTTTGAGTTCACCTTTTGCTAAAGCAAATCCTAGTACACAGCAGGTAATTGCTCAGGTACTTGAGTACCTCTCTTCTAGGTGGGAGACCTGGATTAACTTACCTGCTCCTAACTTCTGGCCCAGCCCTGGCTGTTGTGGTCATTTGGAGAATGTACAGTGGACAGATAATCTCCGACACTATGTCTCTCCCCTTTTCTCTTCTTAAATGAAAAAAATACATTTAAAGTAGATTAAATAAGATACAAAGTTAAATTTTAAAAGAAAAACTAAAAAGAAATAAATTTACAATTTAATACAGAGGCTGGCAATGCTGAATTGCAATATGAGCATTGATCCAAGTCCCAGCTGCTCCATTTCTGATACAGCACCCTGCCAGTGCACCTGGGAAAGCAGTAAAAGATGGTCCAAGTTCTTGAATCCTTGTTACTTATGTGAGAGACCTGACTGGAGTTTCCAGCTCTTGGCTTCAAGCTAGCACAGCCCCAACAGTTATAACCATTCGGGAAGTAAGCTGCAGGTAAAAGATTTTTTTCTGTGTCTCCCTCTTGCTCTGTCACTCTGTTTTAAATAAATAAATTTTAAAATATTGAATGCAAAAGTAGTTACATGGTTCTCAGTAAATAAAAGAAAATAATTCAGCCATAAAAGATTAATAGAACTATATCTGGTACTTAAATGTAAGAGATAAATTTTGCTACATTAATAAAAAGTGAACAGTGTATCATACGATGGACGGAGTCTTCAACAATATTTTTATGGAAAATACAATGAAGAACTTCATAAAATTGTTTCTTTGGGGTTTCTTCCAGATAAGCTGATGGCTTCACTAAAACAGAAAAAATTATATAAGACTAAATAATGAAATTGGCACATTGCTCACTAAAGGTCTGGTTTAACCTAAAGATTTTTAGTAAACAGATAAATACATGTTTTGTAAAACATTTCAACAATCCCCTGCAAATTCTATTTCATGTTTTAGAAAGAATTGCTTCATAATAGCTCTGAGATACTGAAGTGTTATTGTGAGTGGCTAATTATAAACCCGTGTGCTTTAGATAGCAATGGGGCATGACTGTCACATAAAGAAAACGAATGAGTATGTATGATTGAAAGAAGGTTTCACTCTCATTAGAGGTGAGTATGGAGGCTTGGATGTGCTTTCTGCATTGGCATACAGATATACAGAGAACTAAGATTCCAAATCAGTTATACTACATCTAAATGAAGAAATATAACATTCCAATGAACTGTCTAGTACAAATTGGATGCAAAATACACGGCAATGGATCAAAAGAAGTTGATCTGTGAAAGAGATTTACTAATTATGTCAAACGTTAGAGGATATTTATCAAGAATAACTGATTTGGAAACATTGGAAACCACTCTTTATGGCAATTGGACAGTAGCTACATTTGGCTATTAGACTTACAGTTTAGCAGTGTGCCTCTTTCCCTGCATGAATAATGTCATCAGTGAAGTTTTGTTAATATCCTTAATGCTTTTATGCAATTGTCCAAATATTGTACAAGCAATCTTTGCTGAATCCAACCACCTGGTTTTTCTACAAAGAGATGTTGAATTCTGTTAAGAAAGAAAAGGACAGGGTCACCCTTGTGGCATAGGAAACTAAGCCTCCACCTGCAATTTTGCCATTCTATATGGGCACTGATTCGAATCTCAGATGCTCAGCTTCCAATCCGGGTTTCTGCTAATGCACCTGGGAAAGCAGCAGAAAATTCTTCAAGTGCTTGAGTCCCTACACCCATGTGGAAGACCTGGAGGAAGCTCCTGGCTACTGACTTTGGCCTGGCATTGGCATAACCATGATTGCTACAGCTATTTGGTGACTGAATCAATAGATGGAAGATTCTGTCTGTCTCTTCTCTCTCTATGTGGCTTCCAAATAAGTAGAAATAAATCTTTTAAAAAAGGAAGAAAAAGACACAGTTGTGTAAGTTTTTCAAAGTTTGAGAATATGATCTGTGGAAGATATGTGATCAAGAAAAAGTCCATGAAGCAATTAGAGCATTAGGAATGCTTTGTTTATTTATATATAAATGATACTGATAATTTTTAACTTCCTATTATGTGCTGATATTCCATTCAATTTTCTATATAGGTAGTATATTATTAATCTGGTTATTCAGATAAATTGAATGCAGAGTACACACACACACACACACACACACACACACACACAAGATTTTAAAAAGATAGTCAAAGACAATAGAATTAAATGGTAAAAGCAAAAATAGTAACTTTGGGGCTCAACACGATAGCTTAGTGACTGGATCCTTGCTTGGCATCTGTCGGGATTCTATATGGATCCTGGTTCTTTTCCCAGCTGCTGCATTTCCCATCCAGCTTCCTGCTTGTGCCCCCAAGTCTTGAAACCCTGGCTCCTGGCTTCACATTGGCTCAGCTCTGGTTCTTACTGCTCCTTGGAGAGAGGATGGAAGATGGAAGATCATTCTCACTGTGTTTCTTTCTCTCTGTAAATCTGCATTTCCAATAAAAATTTTTTTAAATGTATTAACTTATGGAAGGACAGCAGGAATCTTTGCCAGTGTGGAGCCAGAGCTAGTCTCAATTCTTCTGGGAAGGCCCTGGTAGCAATTAATATGGAAATGAATGGACAGGAAATTCACTAGTCTGCAGGTTTAGATAGTAGTTCACAGAGAGGTACTTCTTCCCCCACACAGGGGAACAGGAACTAACACACTGAAGAAAGGAACCTGCTAGTTGAACAAACTGTGTATTGGGGGACGTATTTTGCTGTTGAATTGTAAATCCCAAACCCCCTTCCTGATGTGTATGTGACAACATCTCTTTAAAAGTCTGATACTGGAGCTGGGTGCAATAACACAGCGGCTAAAGTACTCACATTGAACGTGGCAAGATCCCATATGGGCACTGGTTCTAATTCTGGCAGCCCTGCTTCTCTCCCAGCTCCCTGCTTGTGTCTTCAGAAAGCAGTAGAGGACAGTCAAAAGCCTTGACACCTTACACCCACATGGGAGACCCTGAAGAGGCTCCAGGCTCCTGGCTTCAGATTGCCTAAGCTCCAGTCATTGTGGCCTCTTGGGGCGTGAACCATCAGATGGAAGATCTTCCTCTCTGTATATCTGACTTTCCAATAAAAATAAATAAATCTTTAGAAAAGTCTGATGCTGTAAATAAACTTTGGCTATTAACTATATCAGTAGGTAGTCCATGTATGCTCTGTGTGCACCACGTCCATTGCTGCTGGACAGCAAACATTAACTTTTGTTAACTGTTTTGTGAACTTTTGTCTCTATCAAATTCAAGAATTTTTGTAATAAATGATATCAATCACCTAATCTGTCTTTAGATAACTGAGAGGGATGGAATTAACCATGTCAATGCAGTCTTTTCAACATTATTAAATGAAAGAAAAATGGATACTCTTTATCTTTTGTTAAGATGAAACCAAAAGAAGAAATAGCAAAATCAGGATTGTAAGGTGGAGCTATGATGATTTCCCACTGAAACTGTCACAAAAACCGGCACTGTTTGATGAAACGAATGAGCAGGGATATTGTTATAAAGGAGAAGGAATTTCTGGGAAGATTTCCACAGGCATTTATATACTACACAATGGCTGACTTTCTAAAAATTTTCTCAAAATAAAATCAGTCATTGTTGGGGTTCTCCCAAAATTAAGCTAGCAAAATAGCCTCAACACCCCCCAAAAAACTATCTATCTATCTATCTATCTATCTATCTATCTATCTATCTATCTATCTATCTATCTACATACATGTATATATGTAACACTAATGCATTAAGAACTGCCACAGACAAAAGCAGAGTTATCACAGAAAATTAAAACAAAAAAAAATGAGAACAAGATCCTAAAGCATTTCTTTGAAGAATTGCAATGGGAGTTGATATATGACCTTAGCAATATGACCCTGAAGACAAAGTACAATGTAGACAGTGGCTACCCAGAGATGGAAGTACTCAGTCAAAACCAAAGCAGAGATAGCAGAGGTCAATGATATGGTGATAGTTTTTCCATCAGGATTATATAAACTAAGCCAATTCAGATTCCTATGTTCTTGCTGTTGTCAATCTTTTCTCTAAGGCATATAAAGGATGTGGCCAATCAGGAGAGAGATAGAAAGAGCCAATGGTTCACTCCTCAAGGCCACGACAGACAGGACTGGACTAGGCCTTAACAGGGAACCTAGAATTCAGCATGGGTCTCCTATGTGAGAGCAGGGAAGCAGGAATTTGAACCATAACCTTCCAGGGTGCACATTAGTAAGGAACTGGTGTTGAGATCAGAGTCTGGACTTGAACCCAGGACCTCTGATGTGGGATATATGCGTCCTAACTGGTAGCCCAAGTGCTGTGCCAAACACATGAACCTCATCATTTTCCTTTTTAACACGAGGTGTCCACTTACAGATTGCAGAGTTTTCTGGGATTGAGAGCAGTATTTTGGACAATTTCTATCTGCGAGGAAATTGGAGGGAGACTAACCTTTTCTTTTATTCAGTGTCTGGATGAGGCCCACACACATGATAAAGGTTGATTTGCTTAAAAATGTTGTTAATTATAAATATAATTCAAAATAACTTCATAAACACAGCGAGAGGCATGTTTCACCAATTATCTGGGCAGTATGATCCAGTCAGGTTGATGCAAAAAGCTAATCATATGTGGTGTATTTCACACAAAAAATTCATGCATCAACTTTATAATCAATATTCACTTTCTTCCTCAGAAGGCTCTTCAATGTTCCCTGATGTTATTACTGCATTTCTCATTTAATTTACAATTGATACAATTGTTTCAAAACCTTTATCAATCTGCTCAAATCTCCAGATTTCTGTAGGTGATTGCTTTTTACCTATTGGATAAATAAAATATACACCATCAAGTTTTCTGGCCCTGCTCCCCAACCTCACCTCACTGCCCAAAACAATGTGTCCCACAGACCTTATCTTCCCCTTTGCCCTCTTTTTTCAGTGGAGAAGATAATTTGCCTTTTTCTTTTCAGATTTATTTTTATTGAAAAGGTGGATATACAGAGAGGAAGAGAGACAAGAGAGGAAGATCTTCCATCCCATGGTTCACTCCCCAAGCGGCTGCAACAGATGGAGCTGAGCCAATCCAAAACCAGGAGCCAGGAGCTCTTCTGGGTCTCCCACGTGGGTGCAGAGTCCCAAGGCTTTAGGCCTCCCTCGACTGCTTTTCCAGCACAAGCAGGGAGCTGGATGGGAAGCAGGGCCACCAGGATTAGAAGCGACGCCCATATGGGATCCTGGCGCATGGGATCCTGGCGCATGCAAGGCGAGGACTTTAACCACTATGCTATCGCATCGGGCCCATACTTTGACTTTTTCTGACAAGAAGCACCCCATCTGTGTTTCTTTTTTTATTTTATTTATTTATTTAGATTATTTTTTTTTTAATTGGAAAGGCAGATATACAGAGAGGAGAGACAGAGAGGAAGATCTTCCGTCCGATGATTCACTCCCCAAGTGAGCGCAACGGGCCGATACTATGCCGATCCCAAGCCTCTTCCGGGTCTCCCACGTGGGCACAGGTTCCCAAAGCTTTGGGCCGTCCTCGACTGCTTTCCCAGGCCACAGGCAGGGAGCTGGAAGGGAAGCGGGGCTGCCGGGATTAGAACCGGCGCCCATATGGGATCCCAGGCATGCAAGGCGGGGACCTTTAACCACTTGCGCCACTGCGCTGGGCCCCCCATCTGTGTTTCAAAGACTTATTCTAAGCTTTCACTGCAATAGTGGACATCACAAAACTACAACTTTTCTCACAAAGATGTATCTGCTTCTGAGGGAGACAAAGGTAGATTCACAAATACATTTCTGTTCTTTGTATTATCATTTTATTTGCCAGTTATCTTACTGAAAAGTCAGGGTTATTTAGACTTGTATGTTTTATTATATTTATAGACCTTGACAAACTGGCAAGCTAGGCATTATGGCTGACTTTCACCTTTTGAAGGCAAACACTTAAAGGTGTTCAGTAGTTGCCTAATTCTAAAAACATGCATGTATACATACATATGTGCATATATGCACACATATTTAACTAAAAGCTACATATACATATATGTGTAGATTTTAGTTTTTAGGGGAGTTACTCCTGATAGGCCTCAATTTCCTTATCAGAACATCAAATACTAATACTAATACTGCCTTTCCCCTAATGGCTACACATGTCAAATAAAAGCAAATAAAAGTATGTAAGGCGTTTAGCACAGCATCTAATACACAGTAAGAATGAATTAATGCTTGTTATTGATTTTCATGTGAACAAAAGCCATCTAGTATTAGCATTCATCTTTTGCTAAGAGGTAAGTGAGAGAAAAATCTCCACTGCAGAGCATTTCTTGTTACTTTGGAAAATTAAAGTGGGGGAAATTAAGCCATGATTTGGGAAAACAAATGATCCGTGTTGTTTATGTTTATTGTTTATGTTTCCCCTTTTACACAGGAAAGGGTTATTGTGCCACTAATGGATTTTGTGATTTAGACAACTGTTAGGTCTGTTGACACTTGTCCTATCATTTGCAACGTGGACACTGACCAGGTGTACTTTCTGATTCTTGTGAGTCACCCTGGATCTGATATGCAGTGTTTCTATGCTTTATTTATAAATATATTTTAGTGATAAGCTATTATGGGATTTTCTAGCCTTTTCTTATTTTGACCATTTTCCCTCTTGGCAATTTGTTGCATATTTTATAATCCCGCTGACATATTACTTCATCATGTTGTATATTTTTTTCCTCCTACTATGAAATTCTACCTCAGTTTTTGGTATAAACATTATTTTCAGTCTATCATCTCTCCTTACGTATTCAACTGTAGCATGTAGACTCACTCCTTTTTACAGTTTTGTCATGGCAACGTGCATCTTAACCTCCTTCTGAGACTGTAGGAGTGTAGCCATTTTCTATGTTTTCTTGGGTGTCTGTTGATAATTTGGATGACTATCATCTGCAGTTAAAGATCATAGAAATTAGATATTCATACTAATTATATCCAGTCTTTGTCTAGTGGAATCCCTGTCTCCCTGTATCGCCTTACTATATGCTATTCATTTACAACAGTTGATTTAAGCTAGAGTTACTATAAAAATAAATTGGTAAATGTGCATTGATATTTATCCTCTGATGAGTACTTATATACTTGTCAACTCTGCATACATTTCATTGTTTCCAATCCAGATAATCTGAGCAATGACCACTGCACATAAAAATAGTATTTTTTAAATTCATATTTATTAAAATGGATAACTTTACATCCTACCAGAAAGGTATACTAATACTAGAAAGGATGGAATATTTTTCTCTAGTCACTAATTATGGACTCACATAATGTTTCATATTCAGATTCACTTTTTGTCAAAGACATCCATCTCTGAAATATTTTGTATTTTATCTTAAGTGTCATTTCATTGTATTAATTATCATTTGTTTATGTTTTATATATTTAAAAAGATTTATTTTTATTTGAAAAGCAGATTTACAGGAAGAAGTGACAGAGAGATTATCCATCAGGTGGTTCACTCTTGAAATAGCTGCAATGGCCAAAATTGGGCCTATTCAAAACGGGGAGCAAAGAACTTTTCCCTGGTCTCCCATGTAGATGAAGGATCCCAAGGCCTTGTACCATACTCTGTTGCTTTCCCCAGCCATTAACAGTGATCTGATTTGGAAGTGGGTGCCCATATGGGGTGAGGTTGTCACAGGCAGAGGATTAGTTTTCTGTGCCAATGCATTGGCTCCAAACTGCAAACATAATATATCAATAAATGTGTTAGGCCACATTGCAATCAATATGTTAATAAACTAGTGTGGCTTTTAAATTGCTGTTTTACTGTAAGGCACTGCTTTTCTGAAAGATCCATATTAAAATGCAGATATAATCACTTGGAAAAATTATACTTTGGCAATGATTAGTATAGACTGGTTATGTTGAATACTTGTCAGTGATCAAATGGAGCATCTGTTGAAGGTAGCACGGCTATATAAGTCCTGGCATATGGAATAGTTCCCACATGAGGGAGGGATGAGTGGAAACACTGCATAAAAGGGTGCTGGAAATGAAAGAACATTACGGTTGCAGGTGCCAGACAGAGAAGGTAGTATTAGTGTATGAATTACAACCAAACATTTTGCTAAGATCTTTTTCAATTTTAACATTTCTTGTCTATGAGAAAGGTTTAGACATTGTTTAATGCCTTTTGCTGAAGGTCATTTGGAAATCATGCATATATTCAGATTACCAAATGTGAGAAAGGAGTCCTAATTTGTTAAGCTTCTCCTGAGGCTTAAATTTCTTCTAGAACACAAGTTAAAGGCTATATTAAACCACATGCAATACTGCAAGAAATGAGATCATTATATTGTAGATAATTTTATTCACAGACCAGGTACTTTTCATTGACAAAGTTGAGACATTTGGCTGTAATTGTCTGCATTTTAAAAAGTTAATTACACCAACATTCAAACTTCTCTTTGCCTAATCCTGACATTTTTCACGTAATGGTTATAAAGATAATGGAATAAACAAAGAAATATCTCATATGATTTTAGGAGACTGCGTCTCTGACTCATAAAAGCATTTGAGCAAAAAATGTCATTAAAATGAAAATTATCCATGCTGATTTATGCACTGTGATCACCATACATGCTTTTATTTTTTACTTTCAAGGAAAAGTAAATTACAGTAGTTGTTATTGATTCTTTGTAATACACAGATATTTCTATTTGAAAATTTAGAATTACCATAGGAATTTTCATGATCTAACAAATAATAATAGTATTGTTTACTTCCACCTCTGAAGTAATCCTGGTTCATAAAGGTCACTGAAAATAGGCAGTAATTACAATAGCTAGGAAAAAGATGTGTATTCAAATACTAGTTGTTTTGGTTCAAACTTAGCAACCTAATGTGTGAAGATGAAGACAGTCGAAAATTAACTGAACTATGAGTTTGGCAAACTAAAGCACAGCTCCCAATTTTTTAACTTCAGCACTGGTGACATTTTAGACCAGGTAAATCTTTGTCTTGTGGAACTCTCCTGTGCGCTGGTAGGGTGCTTAGCAGTATTTACAGTATTTACCTGCTAAATGCTGGTTGAAAGGCCTCAAATGGGACACAAATATGTTCAACCATTATCTAATGTCTGCCAGAGGACAAGATCATTTGTGGTTGAGAACCAGTGGCAGTTGATTCATTGTGAATCACCATTCTAACCTTCCCTTCATTTTTGTATTTTTCTTTATGTTATTTCCTGAGTGTTTATAAACTCACACATGCTTATTACAATGTTTTTGTTGTTGCTGTTTGCTTGTTTTAATGGTGTCATGTCTCAATAGGCCAGTTGTCTACTTTCATGAGCTAGCATCCCATAGGGGTGTTATTTCATGTCCTGGCTGATCCACTTCTCATCCAGCTCTCTGTGCTTCTATCCTGGCGAAAGCAGAGGAGGGTGGACCAAAGCCTTCAGACCCTGCACTGGTGTGGGAGACATGGAAGAGGCTCCTGGCTTCTGGCTTCAAGTCGGCTCTGCTGTGGCCATTGTGGCCATTTGGGGACTGAACCAGCAGATGGAAGATCTTTCTCTCTGGATCTCCTTCTCTCTGTGGATCTGCCTTGGGCCAACTCACACAATCATTTCTTTCTCTTTCTACATGAATTATAATGATTATAAGTACTCAGAAGTCTTAATTTCTAGATCCTTGCTTATACATAATATAATGCTTTGTGTGAAATCAGATATTCCAAATGTTGATTGACAACAAGTAGACTTAGGAAATGGTGTTACTTGCCTGCTTGATTCAAGGCATTGTACAATTCTGTTTGTTCAATAGAAAATATATTTTCTGAGTACCTATCACAGCATATATTTTTATAAAGAACTCTAATTTGTGAAGTCTTAAGATAGAACCATAGCTTAGATTTACTTTCTTCTTTATACTAAGAAAATTTGTATGCTGTCTTACCTGCATAAAAAATCATGAGTAAAATGAAGCGTCATGAGATAGCCATTAATTAATTTTCAGTCATTTTCATCTTACGAATTTAAGATAAAATAAAGAATCTTGCTCTGCTTTTTCTATTGACATATCATGACCTTATCATGGATTCTTTAGCCATTTTAAAAGCTTTCAGCACAAAGAGTTTGGCTCACTGTCTGGAGAGGAGAAAGCTGACAAGTTAATCAAGCAGACTGATGGTGTGGTGGCTACAATAAAAAAGGTCAAAATCATGTATTGTTTCATGAAATGTATCTACTGATTTGATGATAATGTCAAGTTCAAATCTTAAAAGGCCATTTAATAGAATACTAAAAGAATTTTTCTTGGAACAAAGCAATTTTGATTTCATAGAGTGAAGTCTGTGACCTATTTCAACTGTTGATCATAAGTCATTTTATCAATTGTTTAATTAATTAATTTACCTGTCAATTCATCCATTTGTCTGTCATTTACCACTTATTGGACACTTACTAGCATTAAGGTACTAGCTACTGAAGAAATTGCATTGGAAATATAAATCATGGTCACTGCCCTTGAACAGCATACTGTCTAATTCAATATTTCCCAATGTATGGTTTGAAGAACAATACTCTTGTAATATAAAAACACATACATCATAATTTTCCGAATTTTCTGGAATACTTGAGAGAAAAAAACAAACTTGTCTTGCCTGAGTATATCTTTTTTTTTTTTAAAAAAAAATTACATTGCATTACGTGACATAATTTCATAGGCTCTGGGATTCCCACAACCCCTCCGCGTACCCTCCCCCCATGGTGGACAGGTGCAAGCAAAAATTAGAGTGGGTGAGGGTTGGTTGGGCTTTGCCACAGCATCAGTTGACTGAGGCTTGCACTGAGGCTAAACTGCTAAATACTAAAAAGAAAATAGACACGAGACAGCTGAATAGTACCCTATAGTCATTTTAAGGTGTATAGAAGCTGGTTGTATATAAACTAAATTTGAAATGTCAATGAAGTAGTCACAGGATGTGGTTAAGAACTTGCATTTTCTAACATATTGATGATTCAATACCATGTCAATTAATTCCTCAGTGTTGCAAATTGTTGTCAATGTTATGTTGTGGCTTTTCATTGGAGGGAATGATATTGTGCCAGCTCTACTTTCGGACCAGAGACGGTTTCCCCAAGAAACTGCTGAATTTATCAGGACAATAAGATGCTAGACTCTATGCTTGGTATATGCTTGCAATGAAAGAATCTCAACTGAACTTGAACTGTGGTTATGCAACAAGGTGGAGGAATTCACCATGGGGGGAGGGTACGCGGAAGGGTTGTGGGAATCCCAGAGCCTATGAAATGGCTACAATGGGCCAGAGCTGGGCTCATCTGAAGTCAGGAGTCAGCAGCTTCTTCCAGGTCTCCCACAGGGGTATAGGGGCCCAAGGACTTGAACCATTCTCGGCTACTTTCTCAGACCATAAGGAGGGAGCTGGACTAGAATCAGCACTCCTATTGAATGCCAGCCTGTAGTTGGAGGTTGTGCTAGCCCCTCATCAGAAAACCCAAATTAAGATATGATCAGATCTCAAAATGAAAACAAAAACAAGAAAAGGCTGAGCAGATGTTTCAAATTCAAGGCGACATTAGGGTGACATGCTGTCAATCTGGGCTGCTATCAACAATTATCTGAGACTACAATTTACAAACACTAGATATTTTCTCTCATAGTTCTGTTGGCTGTGAAGCTTAAGTTCAAAGTGCTGGCATGGCTGGTATTTAGAGAGATCTGCTTTCTGATTGCAAAATATTGTTTTGTTGCTGCATCTTTTTAAGGGAAAAATGCTAGGGTTTTTTTTTTTTTTGCCCACAATATATCTTTACATGCAGCTAATTCCACAGCCATATCTTCTTTTACCTTAAGCTGAAAATACCAGACGCGACGAGGTACCGTAGGAGGTTCTTTATTTCAACCAAGTAGAAATGGGAAGGGGTGGTGGGAGAGTGAAAGAAAACAGGTGAGAGCACACGTGGAGGCTCATTTTATACAACGCAGGTGAGCCTGGAAGGGGTGGGGGGCGTGGAGACTTGGTTAGGAGGCGGTGGGGGTGGGCCTCAAGCCATTGGTGATTGAGATTGTAGGAGCCCCAGGTGATTGGTAAGTGGGCAGGGATTAGGGGAAAGGGCTGTGGGAGATTGGTGGGTGGGGTTCCCAGGTAAGATGACATAGGTTACATCTCACTGGTGGACAACCAGATTTTGTTAGCTGTGAGATGGGGGAAGAAGACACAAAATGGCTGAGGCCTTCAGGACCAATGTTTGAGTCACTCCTCACAGAAAATGAGGCTGGGTCTTCACATATGGTGGAAGACATGAAGAGCCAGAATGCTGCTAACGTCAACTCAGGTTTTTTCAAAATGGCTAAACCCAGACATGAGAATGGAGTCTTCATGACTTAATTGCCTTTCCAAGGCCATACCGCCTGATTGTGCCCTATTGAGGATTGAATTCCAACATGGACTTTGGAGATGGTACCATAATGTTTGCCATAACAGCAACTAAATGTACTGCAATATCTGGTATGGATCCTGAGGCAGATTAAAGATACAGATGAACAGTCGGTGAAGTTCAAACAAACTCTTTGGTTGGCTTCATAATAATGTGGCATTTTAAAGTTTTGCCAACTGCATCATGCTAATGAAAGTGAAACTAGATGAAACCAGATGAGGATATAAGGGGGTTCTTCTGAATTAAGAGTCTCCAGAGAAACTGTACCAAAAGGTTTTATACACACACTAACTTACTTGAGCTTTGTCTCCATCTCTCTCTCTCTCTCTCTCTCTCTCATACACACACACACACACACACACACCCCTAGATAACTACATACATAAATATATATGAGAAAATCTTCAAAAATTTCATGAAACAAATATGTACTCTCTTTTAATTCCACCTTTCAAGAAACACTTTAAAGTACTCTTGCACATGTTCACATGATTATGCAGCCTGAGGAATAGGAAGGTGGATGCCCATAAAAGGTAATGGCATCGCTGCAGGTTGAATCAGGAGGCACGAAAAACCACCAGTGCCCTAGCTCAGCGCATCCAAGCAAGAAGAAATTCTTTCTTTCTTGCATAAGGGTCCGATTATTTATTCTATTCAAGTTTTCAACTGATTGGATGGGGTCTGCCTAGTTTAAGGAGGGCATTTTTGCCCTCCTCAATGTACTGATTCAAATGCTAATCTTATTCTCAATACTCTCACTGTCACATCCAGAGTTAGGTTCAATCAAATATCTGGGCACCCAGCGATCCACTCAAGTTGACTAGAGAAAATGGCCATCATTATAGTATCATGAAAAAAATTAAATGTTAAATATTAAAAATATTAAAATTAAATATTTCCTTAAAAATAGTTAATGTTTTTCAAATAAAGTGATCACATAAAAAGTCTTCCCAGGATTGTTTTTAGCTGTGTTTATGCTGCTTTAGGTTCCTTCCAGATGACAATGTGACAGAAGCTAGTGACCACTGCTGATTATTTATCTTTGCATCTCTAGTACCTAGGTGAGCCCTCGACAAATATTTGTTGAATAAGTAAACACTACCATTTCATGATATAAAGTTTCATGGAAATCCTGTCGCCTTCTTACAGGTTTGAAAAAAGAATGAAGACTCTTGAAAGGACTAAAAAACACACTGTTTATATATCAAGTGCAACAGTGGATAACAAACAAGTGATTGCAAACCACTCCTGGAAGGCTCTCAACATACAGAGACTGTTGAAGATATGCCCCCGTGTTTTATGGTGTCAGCACGAGCCTTCTCAGTGAATGATTACAGCCTTGTATTTATTCACTATCCATCTTTTATCTTATACTGCAACTGCGATTCCATGTTATAAATTTGAGCATTCTTTCTCATTTGGAATGTTTAAAGTATGTAACCTGGAAATCTGCGGATGCATGGTTTTCCATAGTACCATTGGATCTTATCATAGAATCCATTATATAAGATTCTCATATTCAAGTTAAGAGGTATACACACATGAAGTCTTTTTGGGAAAGAGACATGTAAATTCAATTTGAGATTAAAATATGCAAGAATGTTTAGCTTCTCTCTTGTTCTATAGCCATAAACACACATTAAATAAAATGCCTATGAGAAATGCAGAAAATGCTGAATATATTCTTCCCTATCTTGGGTTTAGAACTTATCCAACATGGATTATTATAGAAATACTTTCCCAAGATCTTTACCTTAATATAGACTAGTTTTAGAAGTGTAAAATTGTCTTTTTTAATCTAAAATGTTTCTTTTGAAGAAAGTGTTAAAAATTCATTAAGTAAACTTATAATTGTACTCTTGAAATAAATTGAAGTGAGAAAAATGTTGAAAACAGAAGGAGGCTGTGAAAAGCAAGGTCTGATTGTAACAATGAAAAATCAATCTGGGATGGGAAGGGGAAGGATAGAGGTGTGTACTGTTATTTTCACTGAGTTTTGACAGAGGTTAATGAATCAGAACTCACCAGTTTTGTGGAAACAGTTCTGGACAAAAGCCCCAAATTGCAGACAATTCTTCAAACCACCACTGCAATGAAGAGTAGCTTTTGCCCATTTAATTATATTGATGATGAACACCTAGTCTAGATCTTTATTGTACCTGAAGTTGTTTAGTTTTTCACCCATGTTTGATGTGTTAGACAAAAACTATTATGAAGACCTGGACACTGTTCTTGGAACGAGACCTCCCTTCCATGGGGTCGTTTTAGAGAATTAAGGTTACTTAGTTGCCATCTGTGGTAGTTGATTTTGTATCTCTGTTTTGGTAGACCTGGTTATTTAAATATGTTGCAGTGAAGATGTTTTGTGGATATGATCCCTATCTATAATATTTTGGCTTTAAATAATGGAGATTACCCTAAAAATTCCAAGAGGCTCCCATTTAACCAGTTGAAAGCCTGCAGAGCAAAAATTGATGTTTCCTGGACAGGAATCAATTCTGCTTTAAGAGTGTAGAATAAACTCCTGCTTGGATTTACAAATGATCGGAATTCTTAAAGCTTTTGTGCTTGCCAGCTCCTACAATCACTTTACACACACACACACACACACACACACACACACACACACACACACACACACACATCGATAGTCTAATCTGTAGTATATCTGTTTCTATATCTACGTTCCTACTGTCAGTATTTCTGGTGAACCCTGACTGATATGCTACCCTCACTCATAATTTTTCAAATGAAGTGAAAACTAAGAAGATAATAGTGATAATGATTGGGCAATCAGAAAAATTACATATAATAATCCTCTCTTTGTATTCTTTAGACTTCTCATCAGTTTGGTGAATAGCTGGCCAATGAAATTAAGAAAGTTGTTTTTAAGGGTATTTGAAATATAAAAGTCTCAATTTAACATTTTCTAGTTTAATTAGAATGACTGTTAGAAGTGTTACATAATCAGATAAGACTGATCAGTATTTAGAAGCTCTTTTTCTTTGAAAGTTGAGTACTTACAAGTGGATAAAATGGAAAGTATCTCCAAGATCTTAAGCACTTCAAGATTCCTACATTTCTCATGACACTGTGCATTTAAGCCTTGCACAATAGATTCTTCTATGATGATGATGATGGGTTTCTGGATATTGAACATTTGAAATGTGACTAACATGAGAGATGAGTGTACTTTGCAACTCTTGATTTTTATCTAAATAGGAACACAAGTGCCTACGTGTGATCGGTAGCTACAGAGAACACAGCAGACATTTATGTGTTTTAAGCATAAATATGAAGCTTAAATGAATAAATTAAAAAATGTAAAGTCCAGTAAACTAAGAAATATAATTATGGTCCTTATTTATTTTTAAGCTTCAAGATTCTTTACTTATTTGCTTGGGAAGCCAAAACCCAAAACAGAACAAAACACAAAGACACACAGAGAAAAATTAGAGAACTCCCAACTGCAGGTTTGCTTGCCCCCTGACTGAGAGGCATCTGAAACAGGAACTGGGCACTCAGCTGTATCTTCCACATGGGGGAGAAGAACTGGATAATTTGTCATCATTGGTGCCTTCCAGGGTCTGTGTTAGTTTGAAGCTGGAGCTGATATTGAATGTAGGCATCTTGTGGTAGAGCGCAGGCATTCTTACCACAAAGGCCACCTCCTGCTTCTCAAAGCAAATGTCCATGATTCTGTTCTCTGGGGACAGTTTGGGTGACATACATGATTTTTTTTAAGGAAGGTTTCATCCATGATATGACTATGTTGCACATTCTAAATGTACTTTTTTTGGTAAGAAGATTTTATCACTTAATTTTTATTGCTAGTGTCCCTTGTTATTCATTTGAATGATGGTTTTCTCTCTATTGATACGTTTTTTTTTTGGTTAGGATATTTACTGACTTACAATAATATTATTGTATAAAAATTATATGATAATTTTATATGTATGATGATTTCAGCCTAATTTTACTATTAGATAAATTTGCAAAATTGTGTAGCACAAAGTAATAAACCTTCATATAGACTAGGATAGAGGTGTTTCAAGCATGTTGTGATCATTTAAATTATAAAGGATATAATTCCTACACTAAGAAGAGCAAAGCACAGCCATCAGAGTAACTTTTTTTTTTTTAAAGTGGTTTTGGGCCTCAGAGTACAGCCATAAACTCTCTCCTTTGATACATTCTCATTTGGAACTGAATGCTCCAGGTGAACCATATTGCCATAGCAAGGCTATCTCACATGTATAAAGAAATAGCTGCTACAAATCTTGCTTATATAAGTCCAACCACAAAATAAGTTACAGAGGTACATTTATACAGAGGTATGACTTGGAATTCAGATTCAAGAATGATGTGTTTATTTATTTATTTGTTTATTATTTCATTTTATGACAATTTCATAGGCTCTAGGATTCCCTCAACCCCTTCCCAAGCCCTCCCCCCATATTGAACTCTTTCATATTGTTACAGAAGTACAGTTCATATCCAGTTATGATTCCTTCATTGAGGGCATGGACCATGCAGAGAGTCCAGCATCTCATTGTCCAGATAAATTCAACAGTTTCATTGGGAGACCATCCTTGGTCTGAAAGTAGAGCTGGCAGAATATCATCCCCTCCAATGAAAAGCCACAACTTCAACAAGAAGAAATTAACAACATCATGAAGTTAATTAACATGATATTGAGTGACCAATATGTTAGAAAATGCAAGTTCTTAACCACATCCTAAAGCTACTTCATTGACATCTCAATTTTAGTATATACACAACCGGCTGCTATAAACCTTAAAATAACTATAGGGTACTATTCAACTGTCTCGTGTCTATTTTCATTTTTTATATTTAGCAGCTGATAGTAGTATTTAAGCATAATTTTTACTGAACTTAGAGAATTTTAGGATAGTCCTAACAGGCTTATAACACTAACAAGGCATATGTTAACGATTGAGGAGCAGAACAGTTTTAGGAGGGGTGCGCAGAGAAATCTTCAATACCTTAGTGAGGAGTAACTGATCTTTCTGTCCTACCTAGTAAGGTATATGGGAGTCCGAGCTGACGTTTTCCTGTCTATTCTAAGCTTTCCTTATTGGTCTCTGTCTATCTGATCTAATTTGGCGGGGGGGGGGGGGGGTTTGGAGCGACCCTGATCATTGCAAGAGAGGATGGGGATCCAAAATTGGAACTAAGTAAGGACCAGAGAAAGCTCTTCTCCCTGGTCCCAAAGGAATTGGACTGTTATTCTGTTTCTGAGGACCGCTCAGGGCTCCTGGCTGGTGTTCTGATGACATTAGATCCTGTGAGGAAGGATCTGGGCTTCTTCCATCCTGCATGGAGATCCAATAGGGAATGGATGACCTCAGAGTTCTTGGCCAGTGAGGGCGCTCCAATTCCCTGTGGTTTCAATGACAATTGGTATACCACCCTTGGTGTCCATTCTGATATTCCTTGGTGAGGATCTGGGAGTCTCCAGGGTTGGGATACAAGCCTCCTCCTGTCCTCCTGCTCCATCTGGGGTCCCCCTCCTTCTCTGTGCATATGACCTCCTGTTAAGAAGCTGTCAGGATTGCTCTTGGATCCCACTGTATGTCTTTATAGTTTTTGTTAATGTTTAATGCAGATTTGAGTCTGCTGTCTCAAGTTACCTGTTACAATTTTGATAGATTATACTTAACATCTTCCTCACACACTCTAAGAAGGTGGAAGATTTCTGTGCTCTTCCAACCCATTACAGTATAATATAGGGTTTTAAAGGCATATCAGGCTTTGCAGTTGTAGATATAGATCATAAGCAGTCTGACTCTCATTTATTATTGGTTCATTGGTTACATCACAATATCTTATTGCATGTGATACAGGCTGTTTGAGATGGAAATAATATTACAATTTACAGGAACTATTTTTAAGATTGACATAATTTCATCTTAAATTAAGGCAAACATGTGGTATCTAACCTTTTGGGATTGGCTCATTTCCCTTAGCATAATGGTTTTCAATTGGGCCCATTTGGCCATGAAGAAATGCATTCCTTTTTTTTTTTTTAATAGCTGAGTAGTATTCCATGGAGTAGAAGAACCATAGCTTTCTTATCCAGTTTGTGTTTATTTTGAACATGCTTTTTAAAAATCAAAACTGGGATAAATATCAATTAATTCATAGGAACAATCCGTTCTGGAATATCATGGTATGTGTTATAGCTACAAATAGACTGTTTAACCAAAGTTATACATGATCAAATAGGATTTCTTGAAAGCTGGACAATTTTTTTTCACAGGGCTTAAGTCTTAACTATCAGTTTTCTAACTCTTACAGTTAATCTGTTTAGTATGACATTAATTGCACATTGAATGAATATATTCAGGGTATAAGCAATTTGCTGTATGTTAACCCTATTTATGGATGTCCAGCTTTTTGAAAGCAATGACTAGCTCAGTATTAAGTAGGTAAACTTGACTCTTTCCAACACTGCCACACCTTTTTTTTAAATAAGATTTATTTATTTTTATTGCAAAGTCAGATATGTATATATGTGTATATACATATACACACACACACATATATATGTATATATATATATATATATATATATATATATAGAGAGAGAGAGAGAGAGAGAGAGAGAGAGAGGAAGCTCCTCCATCTGATGATTCACTCCCCAAGTGACTGCAACTGCCAGAGGTATGCTGATTCGAAGCCAGGAGCCAGAAGCTCCTCCAGGTCTCCCACATGGGTGCAGGGTCCCAAGGCTTTGGGCCATTCTCAACTGCTTTCCCAGGCCACTAGCAGAGAGCTAGATGGGTTGTGGTGCTGCCAGGATATGAACCAGTGCGCATATGGGATCCTGGCATGTGCAGGACGAAGACTTCTGTCACTCGCGCCAGGCCCTGCCGTATCTTCTTATTAACAAAGTTTTCAGGAAAGTAATCAGAGGATGATAACCAGAAGATTTTCTAGGCTAAACAGGAATGACTTCATTGGTATCAGTTCACCATATGGAATGGGAATTGAGCTTATCCTCATTTTGATGCAACTACTGTTAACTTCATGTAAGATTGTCCCTGATTAAAAATTTCTAAATTATCCTTTTGTGATTAATTTCTGCCTGGTAAAATGAAATTATAAAACATTTTATTTGCCTCCTTATCTCCTTTAGTTTTTTTCAAATTTCGGGGACAGGACAGATTGAATGAATAATACTGCTGGGGTTGAGAAAGAATTAGATAGTTAGTGCTTTTTATCTTATTTCAAATGACCCCTGAAGTAGCTATATGTGGAATGAGAAACATCATTCTGTAAGGGTAATACAGGAAACATTTTCTCTCAGTTCCAAATGAAGTTCCCCCGGCACAAGATTTTTTTTTTTTTAACACATTGGCATTAAACCTCCTCAAACCCATCTGTGTTGAAAATTAAGTTTTTGCTTTGGGGCATTTCATATTTACATATTTTCTTTTTTATTTTGCAGTATTAATTTAGTGAGAAAATAGCATCTTAGGTCAAGGATAAGATCCAACCCAGAGGGGCACAAGGTGGAGGAAACCTCTGCAACATACAACTGTGATGGGCATATTATTATGATAATTTTTTAAAGGTCAAGCTCATGGTAATACATTCACATTTTTCAAGCTTTATCACATAATATGAAATCAACTTAATACAATTTCCTCAATTTTAATGAAATTTGATGACAATAAACCATTTGTATAATCATGTATTTAAAATCTTTTTGTTCAACATGCAACTCTAAAATTTTTAAGTTAATCAGAAAAGCGCTTAAAAGATATCACCTTTTTGGGTTGAATAAAACTTCACTGAGGACTCTTATCTGCTCTCTTTTTATTTGATGATATTGTTAGAAAACCTGGTTCTCAACAGAAGATGTTTTGCCTCTGAAAGCACCTTTATATTAGAAAATTCTGGAGGCAATCTTAGTCCTTATGACTCAGAAGAAAAGGTGTTATTGGCATCTCCTCTGTAGGGGTCAAGGATATTGTTATATGTCCCAAAACACACAAAATAGCCCCACTGAACAGAGAAGTATCCTTTGTAAAATGTCAGTGTTACCAAGGTTCAGAAATCTTGGCTGTAAAGCCAGACGTGTTCAAAACAAAATTTCATCTGCAAGGAAATGAGGCTTATGTCAATTTTAATGTGCATTTCTATATTAAAATGCTAGATCATCTCAAAAACTGATCCTTAAATTCATCCAAAATGTAAAAACAATGGAAACTTAAAAATTTTAATTAAACGTAAAGCCATGCATTTCTTTACAAAAAGTATTTTTAATAATCAAAATAGCAGAATTTGGTAAGGACATATTGAAACAATGGCGATACCTTACCCAGGGTGAAGCAAAGCAGACACACTTCAGGAACTAGGAGAGGACAGACTGATGGCAGAGGGACACCTGGAGACTGACAGACATGGAAAAGCAGTATAGTTTCAGTGGCCTGATATCCCAGCATCAGTCAGCAAGTTTTACTCTAAACTCCACTAGTGGCCTGAGCTCCAGCAGCAACCATGTGGGATGGAGAGATCACCAGGAGCTCAGCGGGTGAACAGAGGCAAAGAACTGCCCATCTTGTTATGTTGCACTGGTCCCACAGGAAAAATAATATGGATGTGGCATCTTATCTCACAAAATAGTCTGTATGGCTCTCAGAACTAACAGCCAGCAAGTTCCAGTAAGATCAGTATCACCAAAAACTTAGCTATATAGGATGCCTGGTGTCTCCCTCATCCTGGGACCTGCTCAAACAGGAAGTGGAGGTAAGGTTGTACAGACAACGGTGCAGACACAGCATAGGATCACAGGAGGTAGAGAGTGGTGATCCAGGAGCTGGGGCTATGGTGATCATGGTGGAAGTCTAACATAAGAACCCAGACCTGGAACTCACTGAAGAAGAGTGACACAAGTGACTGCAAAGAATTGCGTACCAACCACCATAAACAAACTCAAAATGTAGACCTGTGGCTGATACAGCTTAAAAATCTGCCCTAAGGAGAAGAATCTGCCAAGCAGAAATACAATGACCAGGAACAACAGAAGAGACAGAGGCACGTTGAATATTACTGAAGACTCCCCTGCAAACTAGCAAAAGCCTCTGCTAACCTCAGAGTTAGCTGAGGAACTCATTAAGAAAATAGGGGATACACAATTCAAAACACTTGCTATAAATCTTTTTATCAACAATGAGTAGCACATTGAGGAATTCAAGCAGTAAAGAGCAACACTGAAACAAAATTAAGCCAAATTATCGGGAATGAAGGATGCAATAGAGCAAATTAAAAATTCCATGGAAAATCGCAATAATAAAATGAAGGAGGCAGAAGAAAGAATCTCAAAATTGGAAGTTATTTCTTCTCATAGTGTGGAAACACTCAAAAAGATGGAAGCAGAGCTGGGCCAAAAAGTATTTAATAATTAAGAAACACTACTAAAAGGCCAAATGTAAGAGTTATGGGAGTCCCAGAAGGTGTAGAAAGAGAAGCTGGGTTTAAAAAATGTATTTAAGAAAATAATAAAGAAAAATTTCCCTAATATGGAGAAATCCCATCTTTAGGAGAGACTCTGTCTCCATTGCCTGCTTCATTGTTCTCTCTGTCTTCATCTCACACATGCTCAGGCTCTCGGTTTCTCACACATCTGCTTACTCTCTTGCTTCCCACAGATATCCTCCAAGGACAAAAGGTAGCAGTTTCTCTCTCTTACCCTTCGCCTTTATGGCTCACACTCCCTAAACATGTCTCACTTTGTATTTTTCACCCTCTGTCTAAGCCTTTGCACTTAATCTAGCCATGTCAGTGCCTGTACTTAAAATGCTTTTCAAGTAAGAGGGAAGAACGTAGGAAATAAATATTAGGTGCAAACCTAGATCACAGCTGATGGAAGATATCTCTCTCTCTCTGTTTCTCCACTCTGTAACTCTGCATGCCAAATAAAAATAAAATGTCTTTTTTTTTAGGGTTCTGATATGTGACATATCTGCACCCATTGCCTAAGGATATTGGATACCATCATGATTATGAAAATGGAATTAAAATAGCTTCTTTGCATAATGCTTTTACATAAAATGTCACCATAGGTGATCTTGAAATTTACTTAGCATTGCTAAGCCTTCAGTTCCTCATCTGTAAATTAGCACATTCTATATAACCATTGACAGGATTAGGCAAAGAAATAAATACAGAAGCAACAAAAACATACTCACAGGTAATACAATGTTAAACTCCCTGTAATCTACTTTAAAACATCTAGTATTTCTTTTATGGAAAAGGTATCAATTGATGTCAATATATTAAGTCGAATATATTATTATTAATGAATGTGTGTCATCCCAAATTATGCCAACAATGTGAGGAGTTAGATTGGTTAATTGGCAGTTTCATCAGCTTCCTGTTGTGATCAGAAATATGGTGAGTTTCTTTGAAAGTCAGTGAAATGCTTCTTTCTCCCCAGATAGTGCATTTAACAAGACAAAAGTGCCATCCCACCCTCTGAGTTTCTAGTTATAACATGAGACTTAATACAAAAAGAAATGTCTATCCAACCCATTTCTGATTGTTAGATTGTCCCTTGGAGGTTTTATGCTATGACTTCTGCGGCTGGAGGCTTCTGACTTCAGTAAACCTTGATTTGCCTACTGTCCTGAAGATGTGGAAATTGTTGTTAAGAACCGGGGTTGCCTTCATCGTGTCCCCAGAAGAGTGAGACCCATTTATTTTAATAATAGAGATTGAAGCATTTGTGGATCCACCATAAACAGCAATTTGGACTGCTGGAAAAACTCAAGGTGACCGTTTTAATGATGTAACTCTCTTATATGTCAAATGAATTTAGAATTGAAGATTTCATTTGAAAACAAAGAATCAACACTGTCTTTTTCCTCACCATTTTCCTGTAATTACAAACCTAAAATGGAACTCGTGTGATTTTTTCAATGAGTGACATCTAGATTTTGTCCCTTCATAGAAAACATACCTAAGCCACATAAACAAATGTTATTTTGTGTGACCATTCATAGTTAAGAATTTCTGTTATTCAAATAATAAGGTAGATTCACTAAGACTTAAATAAATAGGTAGAATATTGCACAGATTCCCGAGACTCTCTAGGAGAACAAAGGAGCATACAATGCAATCCAATATGTTGAGAGTAATGCAGTACAGGGCCATTGATTCTCTCTGTAGTAACAGCTTTAGCTCTACAAATATTTTGCTTCCAAAAATAGCAATTAATGAGCAATGCCTTTTGCTTGATGATAATTCTGGTAACCGGATATTCTCAGAATAAGTTCCAAGATGTACTCAGAGTTTTACAAGTTCTGTATTATAGAGTTTCATGACAGCAAAGCTGCAGGGAACTCTGCATTTTAACAGTTCAACAGCTTCAGAAATCTGCGTTTTTCACTAAATTGTTTCCATGCTTCTGACACTAGCATTTGATTTAATTATCTGAAACTTATTTTGTGAATAAACATTTTTGCATTCTCTCCTCCATATTCTGCAGTGACCATATCACATTTATGGCTTGGCAAATTTGTCCTCTCCACTAGAATAGAGACTCGTGTGTTACATTGTAATGGTATGCTTGGTTCTCTATTCTTTTTTTTTTTTTAAATTCCATTGCAATAGGTGACACAGTTTTATAGGTACTGGGATTTCCCCCACTCCTTCCCAAACCCTCCCCCCATGGTGGATTCCTCCACCTTGTTGCATAACCGCAGTTCAAGTTCAGTTGAGATTCTTTCATTGCAAGCATATACCAAGCATAGAGTCCAGCATCTTATTGTCCAGATAGGTTCAGCGGTTTCTTGGGGAGACCTTCTCTGGTCTAAATGTAGAGCCAACAAAGTATCATCCCAATCAATTAAAAGCCCCAACATAACATCAACAACAATTTATAACGTTATGGAATTAATTGACATAGTATTGAGTAACCAATATGCTAAAAAAAAAAGCAAGTTCTTAACCACATCCTGTGACTACTTCATTGACATTTCAATTTTAGTTTATATAAAGCTGGGGTCTATACATCTTAAAATGGCTATAGATTACTGTTCAGCTGTCTCATGTCTATTTTCATTATAATATTTAGCATTTTATAGTGTTGAAGCATAATTTTGCAGAACCTGGCTTTTTTTTTTTTCGGGTAGTCTAGACTGGCTTATAACTCTAACAAGACATATGTCAACAGTTTAGGCACAGAACAGTTTTAGTAGGGGTGTGCAGAGAAATCCTTAATACCCTAGTGAGGAGTAACTAATCTTTGTGTCCCACCTAGTAAGATATAAATGAATCCACGCTGTTTCCTGTCTGATTGTCAGCTTTCCTTGTTGTTCTCTGTCTATCTATTCTAGATTTTTTTTGTTTGTTTGGTTATTTGTTTGTTTTGTGGGGTGTCTGGAGCGATTCATTGCCAGAGAGGGTGTGGACCCCGAGTTGGAACTAAGTAAGAACCAGAAGAAGCTCCTCTCCCTATTTCTGAAGGAAGTTTGCTGTTCTACTCTTTCTGTGGACTGCTCAGGGCTCCTGGCTGTTGTTCCGATGTCCTTGAATCCTGTGAGGAAGGATTTGGACTTCTTCCATACCATGTGGTAGATCCATGCAGGAGTGGATGACCTCAGAGTTCTTGGCCTCCGAAGGCACTCCAATTCCTTGTGGTCTCCTTGGTAGTTGGGATATAGCCCTTGATGCTCATACTGATAGTCCTTTGTGAGGATCTGGGAGTCTTCAGAGTTGGGATACTAGCCTCCTCCTGTTCCCCTGCTCTGCTCTGGGGTTCCCCCACTCCCACTCCATATGCACAACCTCCTGTTAAGAGGTTGTCAGGATCGCTCTTGATTCCCCCTATATGTCTTTGTAGTTTAACTATTGTCTAATGCTGATTCGAGTCTGTTGTCTATGAGTTACCAATTATGATCCTGGTAGGTTGTTTTTCATGTCATCATCATACATTTTAAGGAGATGGAAGATTTCCCTGCTCTTCCGCCCCATTATGGAATAACACAGGGTATTAAAAGTATATTAGGCTTTACAATTGGTTCTCTATTCTTTTTATTGCATGACAAACTTATATTTATGTTTTCTACTCCCGTCATCTTATTTTCCTTTTAAATTTACTCTTCTGCAAGTTATTCTGGACAACAGCTGGATATATTTCAGAGTTTTCTTCTGAGCTACATCCAATGTGTCATAATCTACATAGTGTTTTATTGTTTAGTTAATATCCAACACCAACATCTCAAGGATTTTAGACTTTCCAGTAGTTTGGATTCATTTATAACACAAGAGTATTGAATAATGAAATATAGTATATGGCTTGTGTAGGATTTATTCATTGTACTCAAAGATACCAAAATTAATAAAGGTGCACACAGATTTCAGTAATAAGCAAAATAAATGCTAGAATTAAATTCCATTTGATCAATAATGGAGACTAACTTGATAATGTTTTAATGAATGCTATATATAGGCATCTTTTCATAATTCTGATTTCATAAACTATGTTCTATTATAAATTCACATAGATCATAGAAAGCGAAATGGTTTGCTATTCTGGAAATATTTTCAAAGTACAACTATACTGAAGGGTCATATTTTAGAAAACACAGTGTTGTATACCATTTCGTAAATCTTGAAAGAATATTCAAAACGTCATACAACAGTAAAAATAAGATTTTAAAATCAGTACTGTAGCTCATGTTCAATAGCACACTGTATTTTAGTTAAGAGGAGGAATTATACAGAATTTGACCACTGTACTAAAAAGAAATGAAGTATTACAGCTACAGTGAGCTCAATCACATAATCAGATTATCTTTCAAGTGCCAATTATTGTAGCATGCTTTCAGGAACATTGTTTGGAATGTTCTTATTAAACCAAAAATATAGAATTGAAAAAAATTAAAGCTCTTTTGATCCTTAAAATTTTCAAAATCTTTCAAGCTTATTGAGCAGAGTGCACGTGTAAAAGAAAAAAAAGGATATTTTCTTTAAGAATGCCTTTAAAAATACTCCTTTTAAATGCTCCTTTTGCCAGTAAGATTTGAGTTAGAAAATTTTATTTTAATGTTTAATGAAATTTGGAGAGTGAATACTTTTGGTTCTGAATCTAAGATATATTTAATAAAGGATTTCTGTTATTTAAATAAGAAGAGGATTTTATACATATTCTGGTTCTCTTATTGTCTTTTTAGACTAAAATCCCCCAAAAGAATTTTCTTTTTAAGTGCTATATTCTTATAGGATTATTTAACATATATTATATATTTGCTTATATATCCATGGTTCGCATGTGTAATCCAAAGCTATGTGTCATTGAAGTCACAGATGTGCATAATGAGTACAGCACAGCTCAAATAGTTTATTTCTTCTGCCTAATTCCCTCCATCTAGAATCTGCTATAAACATAATGAAAAAATATATAGCTATGTCTGTGTTGAAGCATATCTTAAAGTATGTGCCATGATTTTCATTTACCCTTAACTTCTTAATTTTATTTCCTATAAAAACACCTCTTAGTGGTAGAGATAGCCTTATAAGAAAAGAATAATGGATAAAAATGTAGGGGGAATTGAGTGTAGTTAACTGATTAAATGGGAAGGGTAAGAGTAAAGGCTAAAATATGTGGAAAATATAGAACAATAGGGCCTGGTATGATAGCCTAGCAGCTAAAGTCCTTGCCTCACATGTGCTGGGATCCCATATGGGTGCTGGTTCTAATCCCAGCAGCCTTTCTTTCCATCCAGCTCCCTGCTTGTGTCCTGGGAAAGCAGTGGATGACAACCCAAAGCCTTGGGACCCTCCACCCAGATGGGAGATCCAGAAGAAAGTCCTGGCTTAAGATTAGCTAGGCTGTGGCCATTGCGGCCATTTGGGGAGTGAATCCTTGGAAGGAAGATCTTCCTCTCTGCCTCTCCTCTTCTCTGTATAGCTGACTATCCAATAAAAATAAATCTTAACGAAAATGAAAAATATAGAACCATATATATATTTTGGGGGTCATCCAGATCAAGTGTGCCTTCATATACCAAAGGTTTGTTCTTGAAGTACATAATCAGCAGTTGCCACCATGGATGCGCACAAGGATCTTCAATAGGTCCAAAACATGTGGCAATCTTCTGATTGCCACAGTATCAGGATTCTCACAGTAATTTCTCATTTAATTAGGTAACCAAAAGATTTTTGTTAAAATATTGGTTTTGTTACATGAGGTTGCTACACTAAGTGGTAGAGGTCATTTACCTTTAACTTGGGTTCGCCTACCAATACGCCAACGTAGGAGTAATTTTGGTGAAGGTTTAAAAAAATCAGCTAAGTGTGAGTAGTGGCACACTTCTCAAGTTGAGGCATGGATTACAAAGTGAACGATGAAGGAAGAATATAGGTAGCAACTAGAATAGCTGGAGAAGTAGAAAGAAGGAAAATAAAAAAACAATTCTGAACACAGTATCTGGAACCACGGGCTAAAATATTGGAAATCTAGTTCTGCCATGTATTAGCTCTATGATCTGAATTTTGTTTAATCTCTGAAATTCAATTAAAAATAAAGCATATAGAAAAAAATCTAAATCTATTTCTGTTATGTAACAAATGCAGTAGATAAAAGTAATATTTAAGAATTTATAACAATGGAATTAAAAGATGCTTTATTTTGCTAATAAAAATATTTTGAAATCTATGCGTAAATTTTAGTAACACTCATATTTCATGAACTTTTAAAAACATTCCTTGCTTCATGGATTTTGCATTTTAACTTTCCAAAACTTACATTTTAAATCCATTTTCCACATACAGCACTAAGTACCAGATAATTTGTTAAATCTGAAAAGCAACTTTTATATATTTTATAATTGATGAAGTCCATTAGTTATTCCTTTAACAAATTCAAAACAATATTGGGCATTAATGCTTCCAGCTAATTTTTATCCTCATGTTTCAAATACGCAGAACTCAATCAACCAAATTTTTGAATGAATAACATTTACATTACAGGACTTATTGTGAAAAGAATGAAGCAAGATTACTCCTTATGAAGAACTTAGCATGTGTTGCTTAGAGTGGACTAGGCAGTCACAGTAAAATAATTCATATATTTTCTTTCAGTTAATTTTTATTGAGATATTTTAACATGCTGAGCAGAGTTTTAAGCAATGAGAACAGTGGGCGGAAATTTAGAAAGTTTTGAAGTGTAAATGAGTAAGGTAGATAACAAATTAATAAACATTTTATACTCAATTGGTACTAGTTACCTTGAAGTAAAATAAAATAGGGAAAGGGAAATAAAAAGTGACCTAAATTATGATTCATAGAGGATATTCAAAAATTTTCCCCCACTAACAGAGGATTTTAACTACTTCCTGAAGAACACACAGGAGAAATTGGGCAGAGAACAACAAAGTAGATTGTGTACCGTGTGGCTAGCACATGTAAGCAACGATAAAAGGTCATCATGACTGCAATTAAATAGGGCAATATGAAGTGATATGATAGGAAGTCATAATAGGAGTAGAGAGGCAAAATTATGCCAAGTTTTATATTATTTTATAACCATTGGGAATCTATTGGATGGTATTGGACACATAATCTTACATCAATTTTATGAGGATCACATTGGCTGTTTGGCAGAGAATAGTCTGTTTCTGAGCAAGTATGGAAGTGGAGACCTTTATTTTTTTATTTTTTTATTTATTTTTTTTATTATTATTTTTTTTAAGGATTTATTTTTTCATTTTTTTTTTTTATTGGAAGTCAGATATACAGAGAGGAGGAGAGACAGAGAGAAAGATCTTCTTTTTTTTTATTATTATTTTTTATTGGAAAGGCGGATATACAGAGAGGAGAGACAGAGAGGAAGATCTTCCATCCGATGATTCACTCCCCAAGTGAGCGCAACGGCCGATACTATGCCGATCCGAAGCCAGGAGCCTCTTCCGGGTCTCCCACGCGGGTGCAGGTTCCCAAAGCTTTGGGCCGTCCTCGACTGCTTTCCCAGGCCACAGGCAGGGAGCTGGAAGGGAAGCGGGGCTTCCGGGATTAGAACCGGCGCCCATATGGGATCCCGGGCGTGCAAGGCGAGGACTTAACCACTTGCGCCACCGCGCCGGGCCCGGAAGTGGAGACCTTTAAAGAAGGTGAAAGATGACGATGGTCTAAATGACTGTGGTAGTTACGAAAGTGGTGACAGCAAGTAACTCATAAATAAAGGGCAGTATGCAAATGGCAAAATGAAGTGGTTGTTAAACTTCTTGTGGGATGTAAGAAAGAAGGGTAAACGGCTGCTTATTTCAAGGCTTAGAAGAGGCCATCAAATATTTGTAGGTAAAGTATTTGGTATCAAATACTTGATTATCAAATATTTTGTACCTGAACATTTGTCAAAGTTCATCAAAATAGACATTTCATTGTGAGCATCTAACTCTATGTATAAAGATGAATATAAATAGTTACTACGAAGATAAAAGATAGTTTCACAAAGCATAACATTTGAAGCATGTGTAGAAATTTTTATTGTTTTGTGTATCAGAAGAGGTCAAAGAAAAGCTACTATGAGTGGTTGAGCTAGAAATAACTGATTCTGGACACTTTTAAAATCACAACACTTCTATTAGTTTAAATCACTGACTGATGTTGGGTGTCCAATAAAGACTTGGGTTGATTAAAAATCATTAATAAATCTAATGTCATTAATGATAAAGTTGATCTGTATATTTTAATGTCCCTGGCATTATTTGAGATAGTTTATAGTGTTATAAAATATATTAAATGTGAAATATTTCTGAGATACTATCACACTGTGTATATAAGTATATTTCAAATAACATGTTCTGTAAAAGGTAAATTCAAATCAGAGGATAAAGCTAAGTTACCTGAAGCATTTCCTCTTTACGTTAAAATCATGTATAATGAGAGATAAACTTGGATAACTTAAGTTGAATAATGTAGGAAAATGATTAAATTGCTATAGTCATTCTGTTGACAGGGAAAGAATTTGAAATGTCATTCATGATGAGCATTTTTCTTCCATTTACTTTCTTTATGTTAATTCATGTGTTTCTGATTTTGCTTTGCATAAATTGTGTTAATGCTAGTGTTATGAAAATAGCAAAATCTATCCATGCTCTGATTTATTCTGAACATGAGTTACTCTTTAGTAAACCCTTATCTGGACATAAAGTGAGGTGTAGTTGGGAGTTTAAGCAAACTAATTGTATGACCCTCTGGCTACATCGCTGAACCAGATTAATTTATTATGCATAAAGTGACATTGTGTACTTCATGGCTAAGATTATAAATATGAGGCTCAAGGTTTTTATTTATGCCGTGCAATCATGTACCTTCCAAACTCTTCAATGTGTATGTCTTCCTCGTAAAATAGGAATAACATAATCTAGCATTTAGAGTTGTCATGGGCATTGAATAAACACGATCATTAGAAATCATATAATTTTATGTAAATTCCTTTAGTCCCTTGTGCTGTCCCCCTCTGGACAGGTCTTTGTCACAGTCAATTGTCTTATATGTGTATCTGTATCCATATTTCAGTATAAAGTACAATTGTTTTCAATGGGATACGGCTATGGTTTGGAAGTTTGTGTCACCATCATCAAATCTGTGTGTTGAAATCTTAATTTCAAGGTTATGATATTAGGAGGTAGCATACTTTGGGTGATTATCTTATAGGGTAGGCCTAAAGGAGTTCATTTTGTCCTGCTACCAAGTGATGACCAGAAAAGATGTCGTCAGCTTAACATGGGAAAAATTCCTCATCAGACAGGAATTCGCTGTTAGCTTGATCTTGGATTTCTCTGCCTGTAGAATTGTGAAAAATATGGCTTGTTAATAAGCTCCCCCAATTTACAGTATTTTGTCTTAGCAGTCTGAATGAACTGAGATGTTTTGAATATCTAAATTAGACTGTAAAGGAGTCAAATGCTGGTTTCCAAGGATTGTGGAAGGGTGGAAATGGGCAGGAGTTAAAAGGGGGCAGAAAGTTTAATTTTGCAAGATAAAGAAGTTCTAGAACACTGCAGTATAACATGATGCCAATAACAGATAGCATTGCGTACTAAGACATCTGTTAAGATATCCTTGGTTTTAAAAGTTGAGAGTCATCAGAAAATAGAAGGGAGAAGGAAATGTTTAAGGATGCATGTTACACTTTGATAAATGCATTTTTTTAAAAAAAGTATTAGCTATTGTCTCTGGAATATAAGCCTCAAGACAGATTTTTGCTTCTCTACATTTGTTCTGGTTTTCACATTGGGTTCCAGATTCTTTCCAATCAGGTAGTCTGTCATAGACATACCACTGCAGAAGTATACCTGTTAATTGCTTATCAACCCATTGCTGCTTCAGTATTCCTTGTTTCCATAAGTAACACAATTTGTTCAGTTGCTCAGCCTGAAACCTGGAAGTTATTCTTGACTTCTTTCTTTCCATGTGTATCATACTTATCATGTCAACTCTCACTTTAAAACATATTCCAAATCCAACTCTCACTTTGACTTTCACATGCTAGTCTAAGCCATCACAGAGCAATGCATGATAACTGGTTTCTCTTCTTCTTTATTCTGCTGGAGGAAGTAAAAAATCAGACCATATTGCAACTTTACTTAAATTCTCCAGTAACGTCCAGCTACAGTTAGATTAAAATCAACTATCATTTTCACAACCTTTAAGGCTTCACCTGATGTGGATTCTGGCTACCACTTGAACCTCATATGTGACTTCTCTTTTTATTGTTCATCCCTAATCAGTCCAATAGTTTCTTGTCCTTCCTCAAAGGTACATCCAATGGCTGATACATTAGCTTTTTCCAATACCACGGTATGAATCATTTCATTCCTTCATTTGGGTCTCTGCATCTAATATAGAAACACAGCATAGTAACAGTGCTATCACTACTTAGTTTATTATGCACTGTCCCACACTTGGATGCTTCATGAAGGCAAGGATATTGATCATTTGTTTTCTATATCCCAGTGCTTCTCATGTTGCCTACCACATGGGCAGGAGCTCAGTACATTGACAAGACCAAAGGGTATAATTTTTGGAAGGAATTGACAGCTTGTAAATGATACTTGAAAGAAATTCTATTTCCTCATTTTTTGGCAAGGATATGAAAATGCCATTTTTTCTTTATATTGAAATTATAGCTCACCACCTTGTCAAATTGACATGTTGTTTTTCGTAGCTTTTGAAAAGTTACTATTTTCTGCATCTATGATATTTACTACACATAGATGTATTCATTTCTTTCCAAATTAGGCATATTAAGTTAATTTTTTTGTGTAGTTTTTCTAACAAGAACTTTCAATACAATATTAAGTAGAAATGCTAAAAAAAGAAATCCATGTCATATTGGGTTCAAGTGTTTCCTATTATACACTTACATATACTATTAACTGTCCATCAGGGAGACAATATTTCTTGTATTCTTCCTTTTCTAAGAATTTATAATGAAGAGATGCTAAATTTTGCCAAATCTGTTTTTTTGACTGCATTTGCTAAAATGTTCATATGGCTTTAATTGCATAATTTTGTATTATAATGTGTTCCACTAATTATTTTTTTGGATAGTAAACCAAATTAATATAAACCCCGTTTGGTTACAATGTGTTATCCTTTTAATATAAGATTAAATTCACTTTACCAAGATTCGTTTAAATTTTTGGCAAGGAAATTTTTGAGGGAAATAGGCTCATAAGGGTCTTTTGTTATATTTACCTTATTTCCATGACAAAATAATGTTGGCCTTATAGAATGAATTGGGAGCTATTTAGCATTTTACACTTTTGTAGGATAACTTACATAAAAGTAATAAATGATTGAGATAAATTACTAGTGAAGCCCTCAAGGCTTGGAGTTTTCTTTATGGAAAAATATTTTCAACCATAAATTTAATTTTTAAAGACTTATTTATTTATTGCGAACTCAGATATGCAGAGAGGAGGAGAGACAGAGAGGAAGATCTTCCATCCTATGATTCACTCCCCAAGTGGATTCAATGGCTGGAACTGCACCAATTCAAAACCAGGGGCCTTTCCAGGTCTCCTACGAGGGTGTAGGGGCCCAAAGCTTTGGGCCGTCCTAGACTGCTTTCCCAGGCCACAAGTGGGGAGCAGATTGGGCACCGGGGCTGCTGGGACGCAGCAGCCCATATGGGATCCCGGCACCTGCTAGGCGAGGACTTTAGCCTCTAGGCTATCATGCCAGGTCCTATTTTTTTTAAAAAAATATATGGGAATATTCAAGTTTTTTGTTTCTTCTTAAGTTTTAGAAGTTTGCATATTTCAAGAAATTTTCCCTTGTAATATAGATTTTAAAAAAAATTTTTTTCTATAAAAGTATTTCAAAATGTCCTTAAAACCCTTTTCTCCTATAGCATCTTTATTTAAAGTTTTTCCTGATTTTTAAGATTTATTTATCTTTTTTGGAAAGTCAGAATTACAGTAAGAAGGAGAGACAGAAACTACTTCCATCTGCTGATTCATTCTCCAAAGCGGCAATAGCAGCCAGAGTTGAGCTGATCCGAAGCCAGGAGTCAGAAACTTCTGGATCTCACATGGGGGTACAGGGTCCCAAGGCTTTGGTCCATCCTCGACTGCTTTCCCAGGCCACAAGCAGGGAGCTGGATGGGAAGAAAGGCTGCTGGGATTAGAACCAGCACCCATATGGGACCCCGGCACATTCAAGCCCGGGACTTTAGCCACCAGGCTACTGTGCTGGGTCCACATTTGTTTTGTAATGTAGGCTCTTAGTTGTACATATTTTTGCTGGAGATGGCTTTAGTCTCATCCCCAAACTTTTGACTATTCATGTAAATGTATCTATTTTGTTTGTTTTGTTAGCTCATCAAGAACTTTGACTAATTTGAGAATTTTGATATATTTCTTTAAAAGTGAATTGATTCTTTTAATTAATATCTTTTCATATAAAATTTCTCTAAAATTGAAATCTGGGACTTTCTTTTTTAAAATATAGTAACTCTTTTTGCTTCATAAATTTCATTGGCATTCCAAATAGAACTTTAAAGCTATTTAATCTAAACTCAAAACCTGGTCAGAGTGTTCAAGAATGGAAATTGTATTTAGATGTTTATTTCAAGTGACCGAAGGAAATGACTTGATATGTGTTTGCAGGATATGTATCTGCATTTTTTTTGTCTGAGTGTAGGTATTCTCTTCCCTTTAACAGAGAATATCTTTCGTTCTCCAGGTCCACCATCCATCACGAGAATCTCTTGAGTCAAAACTCTGATTTTGCAGATTCTGTTTACATTTTATACTCGGGGAGAGCACTAGAATAAGGTATGCTGTCAAATTGTATTCTTTCTGGGGTATCTGACACCATTGTACATCCCTCTTAAGTTCATTAATCATGTCAGAATCCCTTTACTGAAAATGTAGTTCTGAGATTTCTTTCAGGCTACGTCTTTCTCTCTCCACTTTGAGATCTCCCAGACATAACAGTGAAGAAGCTTTAATGTCATAAAACCACTAAGGTGACAGGGAGAAGTGATGAAGGCAGACAAAAGATGCTAACTTAGTTTTGAAAGAGAAAAATTGATATAGAAGTAATAATTCACTTGGGCTTTTATTTTCTCAACTATAACGAGTTAGAAAAGTAGAGACTTGCAGGTAAACACCTCGTAAAATAAGTCAATTTTCACTATGAAACCCGAGAAAATCCAAAAATTGGTGGTAACTGGTAGCTCTGAAGGAGCCTTAAACTGAAATAGTTAATAGTGCGCAATAGGAATGCTTACACAATAGACTGTCCCCCATCAGCACATAGGAATGGAGGCTGTCACACCATTTCTTGTGAAAGATGGGAATTCTACTTTGTGCGAAAAGTTAAAGTGATACTTTCTTTGGAGCACTCCAAACACAGCAGAAGAGACACATGCTGTAGCACAGCAGGTAAAGCTACTATCTGTCTCACCAACATTCTATATGGGTACCATTTCAAATCCTAACTGCTCCACTTTGATACAGCTCATAGCTAATGTGTCTTGGAAAGCAACAGAATATGGCAGAGATGCTTGGTCTCCTGCACCCATGTGGGAGACCAGGAGGAAGCTCCTGGCTCCTGGCTTCAGATCTGCTCAGCTTCAGCCATTGCCATCATCTTGGAAGTTAATCAGTAAATGTGAGATCTCTCTCTCTCTCCCTCTCTCTCTCTTAATTTGTTTGTAACTCTACCTTTCACATAAATAAATAAGTAAACAAATAATCTTAAAAATGGAAAAAGGAAATAGCAGTAATAAAACCAACCAATTAAAAGAACTTAGTATCTCTGAGAATCAGGAAGTACTTATAGGAATTTACAACTTTTTTTCCCCCTCTAATGTGATATGTATTGCTTTGGCTTTTAAACACCATCTACATATATTGTAAAGATATTTTTTAAGAAAAAGAACTGATTAGCATTACAGTTATGACAGAAAAAAATAAAACCGGTCATCAGTTTGTTTGGAGACTATCAATGTGACCTCAGCGCTTTATCTGTAGTATGGAAAAGGGGGTTGTAGCAAATCGAAGTCTTTTAATTGAACTTTGTTATTGTGCTGTGCTGTTATTGCTGTTTGAATTTGTTGGCTGGTCTTTGAGTGTGTCCAAGGTTTCTTTAAGAAGGAATTGTTCTCAACTCTTCAGTGGGCCACACTCAGCAGTATTTTAGATTGATGACTGACCTACTCTTGTTTCTCTGTTGCTCTGATTCTAGATGTTCAGAATTTCTACTCAATTGGTTATATGTATGCCTTGTCCTCTTGAGCAATTATAGAAAATTCTTTATAAGTAATTTTATTTAATTTGCACTCTATTTTCAGAAAAAAAAAGACTTTTATTTGGAGAGAGAGGGGATATTTCTCATCTGCTTGTTTACTATCCAAATTTCCCTAACAGCAAGAGATGGACCAGGCTGAAACCAGGTTCCTGGAGCTCAGTCCTGGAGTTCTCACTTGGGTGGCAAAGACTCAAGTATGTGAGCCTATTTCTGTTGCCTGCCAGGGTGCTCATTAGCAAGAAACTGGAATCAGAAGTAGAGCCATGGAGCGTTGTCTTAACCACCAGTGCCAACCCCTTGGTTGACTTTTATGGGGAGCCCATGATACACATGCTAAATCTGTTTATAAGTTTCCTGAAATGCTCTCTCTAATCTGAAAACCTCATATATTTTTATGTTAAACATTCTTTATGATATTTAAATCAATTAAGTATTAATAATCAGTCCTTTTCAACCTTGAGAGTTTAAAAAATGCACATGATCTGTTTAGAAAGTTCATGGAAAAATAAATTTAAAGGTTAAGACTGTTTGAGAACAAAATATTTTCTAACCGTGTGTACTCTTTTCATAATATCAATTTAACAGAGTTTTTAAAACATCATTCATATTGGAATGTCTCTATAGTTTGCTTTTTTTTTTTGACTCAGTTCCGTTTTATTTTTTATTCTTAATTATGTAAATCTTAGACCTTCTTCAATGACCCTAGGCCAAATTTTTGGACAGAACTTTTATTCCTTCTCTTTGTTTTGACTATTTTGCCATAAAATTCACACTATTTACCACAAACTGCCATTAAAGATATTTACTTGAGAGACATGGCTATATTTGAAAGCTATGTATCTATAATATGTATACACATGTGCATACACATATACAGATAGGCAGAGTGTGAGAGAAAGAAACCAAATGCTGGCTTCACTCTTTCTGTCCACAATTACTGGCTAGAGTCAAAGCTGTGAGCAGGGCACCACTAACTGACTCCAGGTCTCCTGTGTGGGCAGCAGGAATCCAATAACTTGATCTATCGCAGGAAGCTCTTGTCGGGAGCTGGAGCCAGAAATCAAAGGCAGGTACTCTAACGTGGACCAGAGACATCTTAAACAGTGCCGGAACAGCTGGGCTAAATACACATCCCACAAATTAGTTTTTGAAAATCGTTACATTTGGGTAATTAATTTTTCATCTAAATAAGCTTTATTGATCCAGTTTTATTACTTATATTTGAATTTCACATCTGGCTTCTTCCCCTCCCCCCCCCCCCCCCCCCGCCAATTGTTGCATAACTTTTCTCTGCTTTTGCAACAGAAGTTTAAGGCTTGAGATTAGAACACTAATTTTATTTATTTATTTATTTATTAAGGGAAATAAAGTTTCAAATGGCTAATCCTCTTGCCTTGTAGCACTGGCACCCTATATGGGCAATTCATGTGCCAGCTGCTCCACTTCTGATCCTGCTCTCTGCTTATGGCCTGAGAAAACAGCAGAGGATGGTTCAAGTACTTGGGCCCTTGCACCAACCCATGTGGGAGACCTGAAAGAAGCTCCTGACTCCTGGTTTGTGAAGGGTTCATCTCTGGCCGTTGTGGTTACCAAGGGGAGTGAACCAGTGCATGCAAGTCCTTTCTTTCTGTCTCTCCTTTTATATGTAAATCTGCCTTTCCTATAAAAAGAAATTAATCTTTTTAAAAAATTATTTTATTTGATAATCTTTACTTACTTGATTAGGGCACACAGGGTCAAAGGCTACAGGAAATTGGGTAAGACCATTGTTTCCACATTATTATTATTATTATTTTTCTGTATCTGGAGGGAGATAAAGGGCAAAGTCCCACCAAGCCTCCCACCCATTCCAGGTCCCTGGCCTGGCATGTGCCAAGGGTCCTGCTCAAGTGGTTTTGATAGTTCCACAGTCCTTTATGTCTCTAATGAGCAGCATGATAAAATTTCCACTTCTAGATGAATCCCATAAAGCATAACGTTCTTCAACACAGTGAAAACACAACAATTTACTCATACTGCAAGCATCAATTTCAGTATTATGATATTCATTATGAATACAGATAGTTTGGAAATGGAAATACATTAAATAAAGTAATTTATTTTTTAAATTTATCAATCACAATGCTTCCCTTTATATGGGATGGGTAGTTTATAATGCAACACAACATGAGTTTTGTGGTAAATGTAAAATATATGCAAGAAACATTAATTCCAAATATTGGATGGAATGAATGTGAATCTTCTCAGTTTCTATAACCAAAAATTTCTGTATGAGCAAATACATTCACAGTAGTTTTAGATTTCACATTTATATGCCTTATGGTGGAAAATTCATGCTATTTGGTACAAATTCAGATTTCATCATGAAAACAGTTTGAAATTTACAAGGTGAACCTTATAATGCTGTGGACCTTTATTCTTTTGGTGATACAGATACGGTTTTGTGATGAGTTTTATTTCATTTGATTTCTTTTTTTTTTTTTTGAGTAGCTTGTAGTAAAAGCATATTGGTGAGATATAAATTGTTTTATTATTTAATGTCTTTTTCTTTAAATTCACATCATCTTTCTTCACCAGAGTATGGGTTACATTTACATCAATGCATTGGAGAAAATATTATATCTTGATATAACAACACATTTTGAAGATAGAAGCATCTGACACAATATTGTATATTCATAAATAAAGAGGCAAGATTATATTTACATATCCATACATTGGTGGGTTACAGTATGAGAATTTTTGTTCCTACAAATGAATGAGTTGGGGAAAAAGGATAATATATTTGAGGATGTATTTGGCAATATTTCAAATTATGAACACATAGGTGGGCTTATTAATAAGTTCATTGAAAATGTGTATTATGGGAAAGGTTTGCACGTTTTCCAAGTTTTTCATTCCATTGTTTCATATACTTTTTGAAGTACTCTTGTACTAATTCAAGATACTACACACGATTTAGCCAAAAGGCCAAGAAGTGATGTACTTATTCAAGATAAAAGATCTCTAAAATGATTATGAAGACAAAGGGAGCTTTGAATATTCAGATGTATTCCTGACTTCAGAAATTAAAATGCTTTGGGACAGTGGAGAAGATGAGAACTTAGTCCTTCTGTGACAGACAGAGGTAGATATGTAAGACATGGATGGCTTAAGAAAAATGAGAGATCTTAAAAAAATTATAATAGCATCGAAAAAGAAATATGTGGCTGCACTGGGAAAACCTCTCACGAGTTCATATTTTTCTTCAGAGACGTGCAAACATAGAAGAAAGTGTGTGTAATCAAGGACAAATACAAAATATTCTGTAATAATATGGTCAGAAAGGTTAAGCACAAAATGTGCGGAGATATATAAAAACGCTGTGGGTGGACAAAAGGTCTTTGATAACTGTGTTAAACATAAGAATAAAAACTAGGACAAGAGAGGCCCTTTCCTGGAGACATAATAACAGATGACAGAGGGAGTATAATGATTCAACCTTATTTAGTGTCTAACCTTTATAAGAAGAATGAATGCTTTCCTATTGGAACCCATTGAATAAATGCAGTTAAAAGAGAAATTAGAGCCAATATGTGCAAAATAATAATAGGCGATCACTAATGTGCTTTTTTAATATTTAATGCTTTTAGGGCAGGTCAATTCAATGCAAGAGGGTGGAAGAATTTTCAGGGGTGTTTATAAAATCCATTACGGGATAAGAGAATGAAGATGTGCAAAGTCTTCTCTGACTTACCTTTTCTCTCCAGAAAGGTGACAAATGTGAATTCTCCCAATTATAGACTACAGATGTCTTTGAAATGTTCTTCCAACTTCTTTGTTGAACAGATAGTTTGTGGACATTTAGCAAAATAATAGTACCTAAAAACAGTACCCTTGATTCAATAGTTAAAAAAAATCCCATTGAGCTAGTTTTTCTTTAGCTAGGTAAATTACCTCTGTTAAAATATTCCCTAGACTATCACACTGGGAGACTCAGGGATTCCCAGGAGATATCATATCTAGATATCTAGGTGTAGTAATAGAATATCTGATTTTATCTATTAATATCCATTATTTAAAATCTATTGTATATTTGGAATTAAATCTTAATCAAATATTCCTATATTCCTTTATTAGACTGTGAACTCTTTGACAGTCAAGATACTGGATTATTTACTAGTTCTTAGCATTTGCCAGATGCTCAATACTCACTTGCTTAGTGAAAGCAGGCAGACACTGACACATTAATGTGAATATGGGATGGGTAACATTAAGTCAGGAATATGTAGCTGACTTGAAGAGTTTGCTTGAAAAGTATGGATAAGTGTCTTTCTGCTTCTTGGAACAATGAACAGATATATTTTTCTTTAATTTTCCTTTTAATCCCTGTGAGTTGCATAAACCACAAGCCTTAAGAAAACTCTGAAAGGCAGAGAGAAGGCAGAAGGCTGGTTAGGGACTTCAGAACCTCAACAAACAACATGCTGGTAAGTTATATAGGCATTTTTTGGCCTCAAATATACCAAACTTAGAGCATAAGAAAAAGAAACTTCAAAACATGAATAAGTATCAATGAAAAAGTTTCTATTAGTAAAAAAAAAAAAAACTGGGAAAAGGGCAGACTATTAAGACTGAATATTTTAGACAATAAATTCTGTATTCAAATAAAATTTTAATGGGAATGTTTGGCTAATCCCTGCAAACGCCGGAAAGGGCTATATGGAGAGCCTAGACGTCCATGCTCACTAGGCTGTAGCAAGGTGGCCCATACCCTCCGGTAGATTGATGTCAGACAGGCTGAGAGCCAAAAGTTTGGTCTTTGCCAGTAAGTAATGAGATGTAGCCAATGCCTTAGCCTCTAACTGTGCTATCACTGATTTCCATCTGTGGCAAATGGGCTTCCATTCCTACCCAGAAATAGAAAGACACCCATTGCCTCCCCACTGTATAGTGTCACAAAATCCTATTGCAGAATCAAGACTTTAAATATTACCTTCCAGCAATAATGCTACTTTGTTTATTTACCACTTTTGTCAGGTTCTTGGTGGAGTCTTCTGTTTCCCTGACATATAGAATTATGTTATCTGTGAGTAGGGATAATTTGGACTTCCTCTTTTCCTATTTGTACATATTTTATTTAGGATAGACCATGTAGTATGCCACAAAGCAAACTTTAAGAAATTCAAAATGTTTGAAGGTTTAAGCTCTCTTCTGATACAATGGAGTAAAGTTGGAAGTTAACAATATAACTAGAAATTATCCAAATACATGAAAAATGATACATGGAAAATGAATAACATGATACTATATGAACAATGAGTCAAAAATTTCAAAAGCATGTGGGATACAGCAAAAGCATTCATTAGAGAACTGTTTATAGTAAAAAGAGGAAGAATAAAAGACTTCAGCAATGCATCTCAAGAATCCAGAAAAAATAAGAAGAAAAGCCAATACAAAGTTAGTAGAATTAAGTAAAAATTACAGAAGAAATAAACTAGATAGTAATTGAAATACAACTCTGTTAATAAGATGGAAAGTTGATCCTTTGAATAGATAAGTAAAATTGATAAAAACATTAGGTATACCAAGGAAACAAAGAGTCAAATCAATAAAATCAAAGATGAAAATGAAATGTTACAATGGATACTGAGATAATTCAAAAAATCATTAGAAACTATTATGCCCAACTATCATGCTATAATTGCAAAATCTAAAAAAAAATAAATTTGTAGAAAACTACAACTTGCCAAAATTGAATTATACATTCATAGAAATTCTAAACATCACAAAAATAAATACACTGCAATAAATCCAACCAAGTATATAATGAATGTTAGAAAACAACAAAGCAGGAGTTTGAGAAACACACAAACACAACTGGAAGGACTTCAATGTTCATGGTTCAGAAGAATTAATAGTCATAAATTATCCATACCATCAAAGATGATTGACAAATTCAATGCAATCACTATACCAATGATATTCTTCATAGGATGTGAAAAAGCATTCTTAAACATCATATGGAAATAAAAAAAAGATTGAAGAATTGAAGCATTCTTAACTATTGAAAGGAAACTGGAGATATCATAATATTTCAAGATATAATGTGGGGCTAGTTTAATCTAGCAAGTATTGTATTGGCATAAAAATTGAAGCATAAACTAATGAAATAGAATGGAACTCCCCCCAGAATAAACCCATATATTCGCAACCAACTGCTGTCTGACAGAGATGTTAAAAGCACTCTCTGGAAAAGGTAGTCTCCTCAATAATTGCTGTTGGGAAAACTGTTTGAAAGAAGATTCTTACTTATACCTGATTTTTAAAAAATCAATCAGAAATGGAACAAAGAGCTAAATTTAAGAACTGAAAATATGATACTCTGAGAGAAAGCGATAGAAGAAACACCTTAAGATATTAACAAAGCCAACAGCTAATTTTATCTTTTGGATAAAACCCCTATAATACAGGCAAAAATAGACAAATGTGATTATATCAAATTGAGAACTATGTATACTAAAGAAAGCAAATGAAGAGACAAATGACAGAATCAGAGAAAATGCATGTAAACTATGTGTCTGACAAAGACAAATACTCAGAATATAGAAGGAGCTTGGGCCCGGTGCAATAGCTTAGTGGTTAAGGTCCTCACCTTGAACACACTGGCATTCCATGTGGGTGCCGGTTCTAATCCCGGCAGCCCCGCTTCCCTTCCAGCTCCCTGCTTGTGGCCTGGGAAAGCAATCAAGGACGGCCCAAAGCCTTGGGACTCTGCACCCATGAGGGAGACCTGGAGGAAGTTTCTGGCTCCTGGCTTCGGATCGGCTCAGCACTGGCCATTGTGGTCACTTGGGGAGTGAAGCATCTGATGGAAGATCTTCCTCTCTCTCTTTCCTCTCTGTATATCCACCTTTCCAATAATAAATAAATAAATCTTTAAAAAAAAAGGAGCTCAAGGAATGCAACACTAACAAATCCAATTAAGAAAGAAAAAAGTGTCTCAAACATTTCTCAAAGAAAAAATATAAGTGGCCAAAAAAAAAAAAAAAAGAAAGAAAGAAAAGAAAAAAAGAAATCTCTATATCACTATTCATCAGGAAAATTCAAGTAAAAACATAGTTCAGTAACCTGTCACATTAGTTAGAGTGGCTATTATCAGAAAATCAAAAACAGATACTAGTGAAGTTGTGGAGAAGAGTTATTTGGGGAGAGCAAATTAATACAGCCATTGTGGAAAGCGGTATGGTGGTTCCTGAAAAAAACAGATCTACTAGGCCAGGAGTTGTCACAGGGCACTGTGCCCTTGCCTGTGATACTGACAACACATATGAGCATCAATTTGAGTCCTGGCTATTGTTTTTCTCTCCTGGATCCCAGCTAATGCACCTAAGGGAAATCAGAAGGTGGCACAAATGCTTGGGGCCCTCTCACCCAACCTTCCACACAACCTTCCACCCACTTGGGAGACCAAGATGGAACTGCAGGCTCCTGGCCTCATTCAGGTCAAGCACTGAACCTTGTGGCCATTTGAGTAGTGCACCAGCATTTTGGAAATCTCTAGTTCTCTCTGTCTTGCCCTCTGTTTATAGCTCTGCATAATTTCAACTAAATAAATATTTAAAGAAATGTTACATTTATAGACAAATTGCATCTGTGAATTACATTAAATTTGTTCTGTTTTTATTGATATATTTACATGAGAAATGCGCTGTAGTCATCATCGTGCGTTTGCTGAGACCCTAAGAATCTAATGTATTAATAAATTCTTCAACATGAACAAAGTCAGAAAAAATAGATCTGACATATAATTCAGCTAATCCACTTCCGGTGCTAGATCTAAAAGAAATGAAGTCACCATGTGAAAGATATTTGTGTTCTGATGTTTATTGTAGTACTGTTGATAATACAAAGAAATGACATCAACCCAGATACCCATCAGTGGATGAGCACATAAAAAATGTGGTAGATCTACAGAATGGAATGGAATGTTACTTAGCCACATACACACACACAAATGCTGACATTTGCAACAAGATTGGTGGGAATGAACACCATTATACTAAGTGAACACAGCAAGACAACACTGCATGTTTATTTTTCAAATATGGAAGTTAAGATTTATATATTTATATATGTGTATATGCGTGTGTGTGTAAAATGTGTGCAGGTCATATTTTGAAACGGTCAAGTACAGTGTTTGATGCACCAACTCTACTCCTAGGTATATTTCCCATGAACATGAAATCATGTCAAAGCAAAAACCTCTACAGGGATGTTCATAGCAGCCCTTTTAAACGAAAGCCAAAAGTTAGAAACAATCCTAACATTCTTCAACTGAACAGATAAATAAAATGAGGTACACTTCTTACAGCTCAGTCCTACGAATATTCAACTGAGAAAGATGTGCTGACACATGCTATGGCAGAGATGACCCTTGAAAAGGCTATGCTAAGTCAACGAGCAAAAGAATTCCACATGTGCGATTTTTGTATGACATGTTGAGCTGAAAAATACATAATAGTAAAATATAGAGATTAGAAAGGGCTTCACTTTTAGAAATGTTCGTGGGCATTGCTGAAAGAGACAGCTACTGTGAGGTTTCTTCTGGGTTAAGGACAATATTCCAAAACTGATTTTTGTAACCAATCGCTCTCCATTGAATATATTAATTTCCGTGTAACTATGCTTTAAGTAAGTGAGCTTCATGGAGTAAGACATAAATATCAGTACCACTGTCAAAACTGGTGAAAGAGATGTAATTAGCAACTTTAAATGTAAATAGCCAGAGTGTGACAAAATCTTCACACATATTTACAAATAAAAAGAACGTTTTTATGTTTGATTAATTGACCTTGACCAGCTTGGTGGGAGGTCATTAGGGACTTTTCAACATGATTTTAATAATTATTCTGAATTAAAATATTTTGGTCATTTCTTGAATGAACCCATTTCGAAAAACTTCAAAAAATACAACAGATTAAAACTGTGTGAAATGAATGCTAGTAAATTATATTTTATTAAAATTTCAATATGCTTCGAATGAGGAACCACAATTAATATAATCTTATATAATGGAAATTAAAGCTATTATTTTTTCTTAGATAAAAGAACAAGCTGAATGAAAAGGTTTTTGTTCACTACCAACATCATATGCTGCCATAGTGACATGTGTATGTAAATAAAAAGCATACACATTCACAGGAGCCTAAGTTTAGGGTAACTTACTAACATTTAGTTTTGTAAACTGTGTGAAAATTGCTTACACTGTTCAAAGCACCTCTCGTGTAGTATGCTTATATCTAGACACTCATTTTTTAAAAGATTTAGTTATCTCTATTAGACAAGTAGATATACAGAAAGGAAGAGAGACAGAGAGGAAGATCTTCCATCAGATGACTCACTCCCTAAGCGGCCACAATGGCCAGAGCTAAGCCAATCTGAAGCCAGGATCCAGGAACCTCTTCTCCCGGGTATCCCACATGGGTGCAGGGTCCCAAAGCTTTGGGCCGTCCTCTGCTTCTTTCCCAGGCCACAAGCAGGGAGCTGGATGGGAAGTGGAGCTGCCGGGATCAGAACCGGAGCCCATATGGGATCCTGGCGCGTTCAAGGCGAGAACTTTAGCTGCTAGGCCACTCCACCGGGCCCGAAGGGAAAAAGCAGTCCAGGACAGTGCAAACCCTTGGGACCCTGCACCTGTGTCGGATACCCATAAGAAGTTCATTGGAAGGAAGTTCTTCCTCTCTGTCTCTCCTCCTCTCTGTATATATGATTTTCCAATAAGTAAATAAATCTTTTAAAAAAGTAATTAAAATTTCAGTCAATCTGAAAATTTCTAATACAAAGTTATGAAACTACTCATCTGATAATATCAGTCTGACTCATGAAAAACAAGATAATTCTATGAAGAAGATTATATTAAAGGCCAGATGAGAATATAAGACACTGTATGCTACATTCCAGTGCTAATCATTCCTTTTTGTTAGCAGAGGGGAGCTTTAATTGGCACCCTTAATCAATAGGAAATGGGTACGTTGTATAATATTCTGGAAGTTCCAATTTACAATAAAATTTTAACATATACTATCAACATTTTTAAAAGGCCTTTGGCATAACCAGCATTCTTCAAATTGTTATGAATCAAGTAACTACTGGCAGATAAATTATTGAGAAGAAATTGTTACTAGAGAATTTAAAATTATCTTCCTTGTCTAAATTTGCAAAGGAAAGCAACTAAGGAACTGAAAATGAATCTTGAATACTAAAGTATTACTTATTCTTATGCTATTTGGATAAATTTGTTCTTTGTATTTCCCTACATGTGTTGTCTCACCATCATTAGATCTCAAATCAAGGGAAAAATGACTTCTCCCAGTGTATGCAAAAAACTCCCGGATTAACATCTAGTTTAAAAAAAAAAAAGGCAGTCCAAAATGAACTTAGTTTGTTTCTTTGTGTATGTAATTATTTGACTACTTTAAATCACTATTTATTTTTTTACATGTACTCCTTTGCACTACTATGAATACAAGGCAGTTTTCAGGAGTCCTCTCTTCCACTTATGGCCAAAATGACCCACCTGCTCATATTTTTGAAACCCATTTACTCTATGCATATGCTGTGCCCGTTACCCCTGAGTTCTGCTCATTTCTATGTGCTTGCTAATGTAATAAGTAAATATATCAATGATTTCTGAGGCCAAGCATAATCTACAAGAGAACGACCACTAGGTAGAATTTTTGATTCTGTGCTAAGTACCTGAAAGACACAATTTTGCATAAGCAGATTGTGTTGACTTCATTCAAATCATTGTATGGCCTGTTCTACCTCCTGCAGTCATTCCATTGACTGATCATTCTATGGCTTAGACCTTGTAGTATGAAGACTACCTCTTTGGAGACTTGTCCTTCACTGTGTTTAGTAGATTCGGTGAGAATATTTCCATGTTTATAGAAAGAAGTGCCATGGAGAATCTGAAACCCCAAATACTTACTATGATTTTTTTTTTGTCCACTTACTCACTGAGTTAAGTATTTCCCAAGAGTGTAAAAGGAATATTGGGCACCAAGCCTGTGACTGCATGATTTTTCCTCAAATTGGTTTTGGGCCACTGAATTAATGTAGCAACTGAAGCCAGGCACTTCCTCCAGAGTCATCAACAGTTCAAAAAGGGATGAATCTATCCCCAAAGCAGAGCAACTGAACAGTTGCAAGAGAAAATTCCTACCCAAGAGGATGAAGTAGAATGTGTCATTTTTTTGGATGATCTTTTATAGGGTGATCAAGAGGCTTTCATTTAGTGAATACATTTGCTCACTCAGTTTTGGAGAGTCGCCCTTCATTTATTCTTTCCCTTTGGAAGTACTTTCGAGTGCAAATTACTGCTATCAGAAGCCTTGAACTGAGAGGCTATTATTCTCCTTGCTCAGATTAAATTAATTTTGAACAGTTTAATGCAGCATGTCCGAGCTGCAAGTCCAAGTGGTGTCAAATCTATTTCTCTGCTTTTTTAAGCTGCACCTTCAAGGGCAGTATGATTCATGGCGAATGTGCTCTTCTAATGTCTTGCTAAGCGTTATTATTTTCTTTCATTTGCAAGTCATGAGGCTACAAATGTTAACCATTTTCCTCCTAACATTGTATAAAGAATGCATGATTTAAGCCAGACTGATTTTCCAAAGGATGTTTATTACATTTACTTGCTTTACAAATGAAATTAAAAAAAATACTCTGGATCAAAGCAAGAAGTTTAAAAAGCTAATGAAACATTAGAAATAGAACTGCTTTGAGAAACACTGCAACATCATCACTGTTGTGTTAGAAAGGAATTATCTTGATCTAGGTCTATGTAATAAAATAAAAGGATTTTAATGATTGGCCATATAGTTCTGTTGGTGTTTTCGCAGAGTTGCAAGAAAAAAAAAATAAAAAGGATATAAATTTACTTATCTTCCCTTTTCCAATTTAGACAATCTACTGTCTCTCTAGTTATGTATCATTGAAATTTGGTAATGAAGTTTCCTCTGTGTTATTATAGAGCAAGCAGCCAAATAACATCAATCGATTAATGACAGAGTAGAAGATGTACTTTCAGCAGTTAGAGGTCTCAAAAACCTATCAACCTTATGTCTATGTAAAGTACTTAAGCTATAGTCCAAGGAATTCTTTTCTACAGCTGTAATGATCGGTGCTATGGATTAAGCAAATTAATGTTTTAGAGGTCCAGCATGAAGATTGATGAAATACTACATTGCAATTTTCCTTTGGAGTAGAGGGGAGGCAAAGAACAAGGGCAGTGTCCTCTCAAAAACTGGATAAGTGTGTTGCTTTTGTAATATTAAATTTGGCGGATGAGACAGACTTATTTATTTACTAAACTCAAAGGAATAATTATCGTACACAGTTCAAAGTACAAAGCAACAATTACATGTTTTTAATATTTAAAATATTTGAATCTTTCCTCTTTCATCAAAACATATATGTCTCTAACTACTGTAGACTTACCCAAGGTTTTTGCTGTTTCCTGTTCTTTCTTTCTTGAATTTTTTCTCAATCTGCTTCCATATTGTCACTAGCTCCACTCATTGTCTGAATAGTCTGATACTATTTTATCATTTTTAGAAAATATTTATTTTTATTATGAATGCAGATTAACAGAGAGAAGGTGTGACAGAAAGATCTTTCATTGCCTATTTCATTCTCCAAATGGCTATAACAGCCAGAGCCAGGCAATCTGAAGCCAGGATCCAGGAGCTTCTTTCATCTCACCCACACAGATTCAAGGTCCCAAGGCTTTGGCCCATCTTCTACTGCTTTCCAGGCCAAAATCAGGGAGCTGAATGGGAAGTAGAGCAGCCAGGACATGAAGTGGTACCCATATGGAACATCAACATTAGCTGCAGAGGATTAACCATTGGAGCCATCACACTAGTTCCAACTATTATCTTGTACTTTACTCCGACGTGATAGCAAATCATTTCTACTAACATGAATTTCCAAAGGTCCTTCAGAGAAACAGAATGAGATTCGCATGTATTGGAAACAAAATTTGTCATTGCTGACTTCTGTAATTGTTGGGGCTCACATGTCCAAAACTGCATGAACAACTGGTAGGCTGGAGACCTAGGGAATCTAGTGCCACAGTTCCTGTATGAAGGATCTATTTTATAGAACCAGTAAAATCTGATGTTGCAAATGATGTCTAAATGCAATCAAATGGATTATTATATCTTGCCAAAGGATGTTGATCTTTATAGTCCATTTGAACTTCAAACAATTAAATGTGGCCCATTCACACAATGAAAAGTAATTGGATTTACTAAAAATCCACCACATTAACTCTTCATCTCACCCAAGCACATCCTTACCATCTCACCCAAGAACATCCTTACAGGCATACCCAGAATAATATTTGACCAAATCTGCACAACCTGCGTCATAGCTGAGTTACTTCATAAAATTAACCATAATATCCTATAGTAGCATAATTCTAAAAATCTAAAAATATTACATCTGGGACTGACCTTTTCCCCTCAATTCTTACATTTCTATTTATGTTTGGGTGTCTCCAAGTGGCTGTTACTTTAGGCAGGTATAACTTGTTCAAAAGTGAATGTGATGCCCCTGAATTTTCTCATATTCATATTCTCAGATAAAGTTTATATGATTTTATTCACCTCTAGCTTCCCCTTGTCTAAATAATATCAAGCTTGTATTCAATTAATTTTCTGATATGTCCCTACCTTTACACATTTACGGTCACTTCTTGTGCTGAACAACAGTCCAAACTGGTTGGAGGCAGTTTGAACCGCATCTGCTCACCCAACACTCAGAAATCCAATTACTGCTATCGGGGTAATGGGAGAGTTAATATTGAAAAGTATGAGGCAAAAATCTATTGCTTAATTCCAAGAATACCAGAGGAGTTAGGGGTGAAGTTTCTTATAGACTGAAATGAGGGCTGAAAGGTATTTGATCAGCTCATGCCCAAGCTCCTGATTGATGAATGGTATTTTTGACCTTCCTCTGACCTGTTTGTGATGCCTTGCTCTTAAGGGAATTTATGATGACCAAATGGGCTCCAGTTGGTCTGGGAGTTACATACAGGTGAAAGTCACATTCTTTCAAATCTGGAATTTCCTACCCAAATAGTGGTTTGTTATCTAGGCTCTTATGTATTGGAGAAGCAAATGACTACTTTGGTCTAGTGATGAAAACCTTCTAAGACCAGTTGAATCACTTTGTTAAGCCAGTGAGCTTCTTTGGTTATGATATTTATCTCCTAAAATATTAATCATAATTGCTAAATAAAATCTAGTCCTACCATTTCATAACTTCAAATCATTCAACCCTCCTCATTTTATAGGATAAGGTATATAAAAATTTTAATCTTCTATACAAGAATTTTTTTATATAAACTGAGTTGAATGACTGTTACTCCTTAACCAATTATAGCTTTATCCTCATTCTTCATCTGTCCAAACTAGGATTAACTTTTGTGAAGATGTCCACTGATAAGTTTGTCCCCAATTCCTGAAACCATTTAGTTCAAATCAAGCCTCTACTTTCTTACAACTTTCACAAGATTACCCAGCCAAAGTACATATCCTATAATGTTTTCCTTACATCTTCTGACCAAGGACACCACAATAAGAAACACACAACTTGTTCATTTACAAATATGTTTCCGATGGCCCTTGCTGCAGGCCATTTACAGCACAGGAAACTTATGGGCGATTCAGTTGGGTCAATCCAACACCCAGAACTTCACTCTAGTCTCATAGAGGTGGCGGGCCATCCTCCACTGCCTTCCCAGGCTCATTCGCAGGGAGCGGAAACCGAAGTGGAGACAACTAGCATTCTGATACCAAATGCCACTGTTGGAAGTATCAGCTTAATGTACTGTGCCACAACCCATTATGTCCAATTCAAGACCCATATATTTACTTAGTAGCAGAAGTTTTTGCAATTCATGTATAGTTTTTTTCATAATACACATTTCCTTGGATTTTTTGAAGTACTCATATTACTGAGATAAAAATTTTATTTCTCATTGGAATTTACTAGCAGGATATTTAATTTTGGATAAATTCTTTCGTGAAGTGAGCAGCCATTGATTGATCAGTCTCATAAATCCATACTTACATTTATTAAATTTGGTTGAAGTGAGACCATATCTCTATCTGAAATTCAGTTTGATGAATGACTGGCAAAGAACATCTTCAAAACTTTGTCATTTTCTTGCAGACTCACTACAATGATATTATTTTTATGAGGAAAACAGAATGACTCAATGGAGGGGGTGATATGTGTGTCTTTCCACTAAGATGACAAATCGAATATTACATGAAATACAAATCAAACATGAGACAAGTCAAAATAAAATGAATCTAGTGATTTGCAATGAAACTAGTGCTATTTTTTTCAAATAAGAGAACGTAAGTGAAAAATTCATGCAAAGAAATTAAGCATTTATATGTGCCACATATGTCTATGCTTTTATTTTAAATCAGCGTATGACTTTTTGGTTTCCTGCTAAATCAAATATTGCTAGATTGCAATATTTTTATATCTTGGCCAGAATGTTTTGTGAGTTCTTAGTTTATAAATTATTGGTGCAATTAGTGTACTCTGTATGAATTAATCCATTCTATTAAGAATGAGTATATATTTATTTTATGTATGCATACAGTCTCATATTAACACACTAGATAAATTTTAAGGGGAATATTTTAAAAAATGATCAATAGTATTTATTATTGTATCAAGGTCTCATGACAGCCAAACTAACCCTAGTGAAAAAAATCACAAATAATAATATACCAAATTGATCATTTAATCATGGTTCCAGTGGTCCCTGTGGGTATAAATCAGTTTGGGCTATCATAAGAAAGTGCAACTCTACACAGTTGGATAAAATTTTAAAAGGGAAATTTAAACACTGAAATATGAAATAATTATAAAAATGATCATCTTAATCATTTTAAACATGCTCCTTAATAGATGTCCACTGATATGACATGCAGGTGTTTTAGGTATGTCCCCCCTAGAGTTCATATGTAGAAAGCTTGGTGATCAGTATAGCAATGTGAAGAGTTTCTGGAACCTTGAATAAGTGGAGTACAATGGGAAGCCATTTCATCATTAGGAATATGTCTTCAGAAGCAGTTGGCATAGCTCTCATGAGTGCTCTGGTTTCCTGTCTCACTGGGATCTCTTGCTCACACATGGACTCTTGTCATGATGTCATCACTCATGGTGAGATAGCTCAGGGAGCCTACACTAGAGCTGGCATTACATGGTTTTGGCTTTCAATTAAGTAACACGTTTTATGCTTTAAAAATTGTATCAATTTATTCAATTTGTTTTGAAAGAGGCAGAGAGAAAGAGAGAGAGAAAGAGAGAGACTTGTTGGTTTCAATCTGTTGTTTTATTCATCAAATGACAGCAATACTAAGGGCTAGGCCAGAACAAAGTGAGAAGTCCAGTACTCAGTCTGGGTCTTCGGGCTTCTGGTGTATGATTAGTCCGAAATGAATCAGAAGTGGAGCCAGTACTCAAAACCAGGGTCTTGATGTGGGATGCAGACATCATAGTCAGTGTCTAAGCAATTCCATGAAATAGCAGTCCTCTTACCCCTATTCCCATTTAAAAAATATTTATTTTTATTGGAAAGTCAGATTTACAGGACAGATAGATCTTCTGTCCACTGATTCAAGTGGACAAAATGGCCAGAACTGAGCCAATCCGAATCCAGGAGCAATGAGCTTCTTCCAGGTCTCCCACACGGGTGCAGGGTCCAAGGCTCTGGGCTGTCCTCAACTGCTTTCCCAGGACACAAAGGGAGCTGGATGGGAAGTGGAGCAGCTGGGACATGAAGCAGGAGCCCCTATGGGGTCCAGGCGCTTGTAAGACAATGACTTTAGCCACTAGGCTACTTTGCTAGGTCTGCAGTCCTCCCTTTTAACTACACTTCCAGTTTTAGGTATTTCATTATAGAAACAGGAGAAAGGCTAAGATATCCACATTGATATGTCCAGCCCTAGATTTCTAGTTCTTTTTAATATTGCAAAATTGGACATCTCTATACACAAAGCGACAACTCCCCATGTCCCTACTCTATTGCCTCAAATGGCCACTCTTCTATTTTATTCTTGTATCAATTTAACAACTGAAATGCATTATATATTTAATATTATACAGTATCTGACTTCATGTCAGTACTTCTTGGATGTGTCATTTAACACATTGTCATAAACTCATCCACATTGTAGCATTAGAGGGATTTTTTAAAGTCCATGCAGACTTTTTTCTTGAACTTTTTGAAGACCCTTTGTTGGTGGTAATAAATAACAATAACAATAACAATAACAATAACAATAACAATAACAATAACAATAGCAATGTTATGATTGAAACAGAATCCCCATTACATAAAAGCAGAATTCAGCCTTCTGTATGTTTGCAATAGCACATAGTGTTCTTGCATATTCTATCAAAAGGCATTCACAGACTTAAGGGCATGATTCAGCTGGCCTTTCAAGGTTTTGATCACCTGATTCAAGATGTCTTTGGCTTCTGCCAACAGATAATATCCTGCAGGGCCAGTGTTGTCCTACCGCAATTCCAGGTCTAGATAAAATGTACTTGCCACATTCAGGTAACCCCTAGATGGGCCTGGAATACACCTGGCCATCATGAATTTCTGAAAGAGTACTGCATCACTGAATGATGAGAAGACATCATTGATGAGACATCAATGATGAGAATGACAAGCTCCACTGACAAGCACTTCAAAGCCAATAGGAATTTCTATCCTTATGTTTGCAACTTATTTTTATATAAATCTGGTAGGAAGAAACAACTTATGATTATGGAACCAATTTACCTAGAATCTGTATACTATATAACATTAAGGCCGATAAAAAGGTGTTTATGAATATATAGAACCTCCCATTTTATTTATTCTTCAGGTATTTTATTTCTGACAGTTTGTACATTGCTAAGTACATATACTCATTTTCTAACTCTTTCCTGTCTCATTAATGACCATTGGTTTGCATTGGTGTTGTCTACTCAAGTCAGTAAAGCAGGTCCCTATAGGGGTATGGGTTAGCAATTTTGCAACCATTATGCATATAGACAAGAAATGATCACTTAAGGCAATTGATAGTGGATTTCAGCAAATAGCAGTTGATATTTGGAGTCAAATGTGTGACTTGATTGTCAGCCCTCTCAGTTGCTACTGCAAACAAATATACATGTTAACCCACAATGCAGAGAGCAATAGACAGGCCTATGTTAAGCCAAACGTGTCAAAGGGACACCAGAGCCAGCAGAAAAAAGTTCAGTGCACCTTTGACGGATGCGGAAAGTGCTTTTCCCTGGACTTCAATTTGCGCACACATGTACGCATTCACACCGGAGAAAAACCTTGTATATGTCCCTTTGACGGTTGTAACAAGAGATTTATTCAGTCACATAACCTGAAAGCTCACATCATAACTCATGCAAAGGCGAATTAGAATCAGTGGAAAGAAAGATGGAAAAATAGCTCCCCAATGGGACAAGTGTATTTACAAAAGTGCGATTAAGAACAAATATGCCTTTTAAAATATTATTTACCGCAAGGAGATTTTAAATCAATACTGCAACCCCTGAAGGCATATTTTCCCATTAGTAAGGTGCACCCGTACCTACTTTTAGAACATTGTGTGTTCAAAGTCTGTTTTTGCAGAATGGACCCAGCAATCGCTGATTGGTGTGAAGGAAGGTGTTGGACCCTGTACTGGCAAGCACACACAAGAATCAGGTCTGGGATCATCTCAGATGAAGTTTCTTTGGAGATCCCTCCAAGTGAACTGCTGATCTCAGAACCCCAACCATGAAGAGACTATGTTAGCCAGTGGACTCTGAATAGGTTTCATCGTGATTGGAACGGCAAGATTGGCAGCAATTCAGAACTGATGAACTGTCAAAACTGCTTGAGCAGGACCCTCGGAGCATGCCCCACATTGGGGACCTGGGATGGGTGGGAGGCTGGGTGGGGCTTCTCACTTTGTCTCTCCCCTGACCCCAGATACGGGGGTGAGATGATAATATTAGTGTGGAAACAATGGTATTACCCACTTTCATCCTGTAACCCTTGACGCTTTGTACCCTAATCAACTATGTAAGATTATTAAAAAAATAAGTTAAAAAAAAGTGTTTCTGACCAGAAGGTCAGTGATAAATTACTTTAGATCATTGTCTTTAATGCATTTTGTATTAGCTGAATAGCTATCATACTTATTTTCACATACTATGAATATGAAAGTAATGTTTTGATTCCAAATTTTGAAATTTCCTATTACTTTTACCTTTAAAAATATGCCACATAGTACCTCTAATAATCCTGGAGAATGCAAATTTTAGGCAGTAAACAAATAAATGAGTAGTTAAACATTTTTTCAAGCTAGATGTGCTTTATTTTCATGACTTTTCTGTGGTGTCACTGTTGAAATCAAGTGTGAGTGCTGATTTGTGATATTAAGTAATGTTTCAGAAATGGATGGACAAAGACTCAGAAATCTGGATTTTAAAAATGAAGCGTGTGTTTTATAAAGATGCCACTTATGTATCTTTTAAAATGAACAAAACGGGCTGGTAGAGTGGTGTAGCACGTTAATGTCCCTCTTGCAAGCACAGACACCCTCTGTAGGTGTCCAGTCGGTGTCCTGGCTTCTCCACTTCTGACCCAGCTCTCTGCTTCAGATCTGGGAAGGCAGTGGAGGATGGCTGAAGACCTTGGGCTTCCGTTGCACATGAGACCAGAAAGAAGCTCTGGCTTCAATTAACTCAGCTTTGGCTGATGCAGCTATGGGGAGTGAAATCAATGTATGGAAGACCTCACTTTCCCTCCTTCTATAAAAATCTGCCTTGTAAATAAAATAAATCTTTCAAAATTAAAAAAAAAACAATAAATGGATGCCCTTTGCTAGTTCACCCCCACAATGTCTACAACAGCTGAGAACAGGACTAGGCTAGGGATAAGTCAAACACTTGCTCCATGAGGTCTCATGATATTTAGGTCTCATGATATCCTGCTGTCATGATTTCCTTCTCTCCATCGTACATGTTTTCTGCTTCTAGATTCTTCGTAAACTGAAATTAGGATACCTGGATTGATTGCTTTTCTTAAAGTTTTCTGTCCATGTAATCCAGTTGAAATTATTTGCCTACAATTTTTTCTATTATTCTCTGGTAATATTTTATTTCCGTAAAGTCAATATATCACTGTCATCAGAAAAGTATTGGTTGTACTGTTTTTCGTTTTTGCTCTTTTTTGTGGAATATATCTATCCTATAGAACTTCTTGTCTTAATGAATGAATGCTTATTGTAGAGGCAGAACAAGATATACTGTTGTTATTCTATGGATTTTGGATTGTTATAACAGATATTTGTTAGGTTTACTTGATTTATAGTTCAAGCCTCTAATTTCTACTTTCTAGATATTCTATCCGTTTTTCAGAGAGAGAGATTTATGTGTCTTACTCTTAGTATTGAATTGCCTATTTGTGCTTTAAACTCTTTCAAAACCACGTACTTATTGTGGGGATTTTTGTAACCAGGTGTATTTATAACTGTCACATCTTCTAAAATAATTGTACTTTCTGTCACGAAAAAAATTCCCCTGGGGAGTGAACTAGAAGATTAAAATTAACTCTCTCTCTGTCTGTCTCTCCTTTCTCTGTTACTCTGCCTTTAAAACAAAATATTTTAAAAAATTATCAAAGCAGTAAAAATAAAAATTTCCCTTGTTTGAAGCCATTATTGCAGTTCAGTGGGCTAAGCCACTACTTACAACATCAGCACCCCATACAACAGTACTGGTTTGAGTCCCTGCAACTATGTGGGAGATTGGATGAAGTTCCTAGCTTCAGGCTGGCCTAGCCCCACAATTGTCATTTGTGGAGTGAACCAAGTGATATAAGATCTCTCTCTCCTCCCCACTCTGTCTCTCTGTGTTTTCCCTTCTGTCCTGAAACTCTGCCTTTCAAATAATAGCAATAGGCACAGTTAAGCATTTACAAGTGTTATCAAGACAAAATAATGTTAAAAGATAGAGATGTGCCATTGAGAGAGAGAGAGAGAGAGAGAGAGAGAGAGAGAGAGAGAGCTGCGATGGTTTTACAAAATACCATATTTAAATAGCTGATCTAAGATAAATTTATTTTCTCCTAATTTTTGATATGAGAAGCATGTTACTGCTGTGTTAGCCAGTAGGCAGTTCTCCTGTGGCTTTGCTCCCTAGCTTGTATATGATCACCTTTCCCCACTGTCTTCACATGATTATCCTCTTTGTGTGTGTGTGTCCTAATCCCTCTTTTTTATAAGAACACTTGTTATCTGTGATGAGAGCCTACACAAATGATCTGATTTTAGCTTCAATACTTCTTTAAAGATTCTAAATACAAAATATGCACACTCTGAGTTGCTGAGGGTTGGGAATGCAGCATATAAATATATAGGGGTTTTCAGTGCAGACCAGACATAGTGCTTATTTTGCCATATGTCAGCAGTTTCAGAAAACTTAAATGTTAGGCTACTACCTAACATTGGGCTATCATTGACACTTCATGCTTTTCCTTGAGATTTGTATAATTGATTCATGAATAAATTATTTTTTCAATGAAATACCCTGTTTAACTAAAACTCATGACATTGTAAGGACCCCAATATTAGAACCATTTTGCAAATTGCATTATTCAAATAATAAGATAAGGTTAAGATTTTGTCATTCAAAATAACCTCTCTCAAGCTGAATTTGTATTTACCACACTATTCTGCACTCTTTAAAGTTGCCTTCCCCATAAGATGTATTGTGTTTACTATCTCAACGTTGTCTTCTCCTCCTCACTCTTCAACTAATTCCAATAAAACTTTTCCTCTGTGACTTCACCAAAGGTATTCTTGACTAAGTCAACAAAGTGGTGCATTTTCAGTACTTATTTTACGTAGCCTATCAATGGTGGCTAATAAGTACAATGGTTTCTTCTTAAAAGAAACACACACTTGATTTTCATAACATTCTATGCTATGTTTTTCCTTTCTATTTACACTTTATCCCGTTTCAGTGGGGAAAATGACTAGGAAAGAACAAGGATGTCCTTGTTAGTGTACTAATTTTTGATTTATTGAACTATGTTAGACTGATCCAAACTACTACAAAAATATTGCAGAGTGAATAGGCTACAAACAACAGAAATTGATTTCTCATACTTCTGGAGCCTTGGAAATTAAAGAGAAGGTGATAAAATATTCAGTATCTGGTGAAGGCCTGTTTCCTGGCACATAGGATGTAGTTTCTCGCAGTTCTCACAAGCCGAGAGAATGCAGCTTGCTGGGAGCTCTTCTATAAGGGCATTAGTCCCAGTCATGAAAGCGTTGTCATGATTTGATCACCTCTCAAGGACACTGAGAAAATATTTCATCATTTCACTTACATATAAGATATAGAAAACTTGAATTTATCAAAGTAAAAAATAGAACTATGCGACCAGAAAATTCCGAGTGTGTAAAAATGAGATATTGAAGAAACAGTACAAGTTTTCATTATACATGTGTAATAAATCTGATAACATATTATGCAGAATGATTATTAAAACTAAGAATAACAAATCATATAGTCAGAAATTGCTAACAGAGTGGATTTTAAATATTTTTAAAGGAAGAAACAGTAAGTTTGTGAGGTGACAGATTTTTTTAAGAAGCCTATTTAATCACATTGTAAAGTCGTATCATAAATGCTCATCTCGAACAAAATTATAGGACAAAAGGACTGATGGCAATATGAGAACATTCAATTCAAAATCAGCAGAATATACAATCTTAAGTACATTTGCAACATCTCCAGAATAGCTCATGGGTTAGTCCAAAAGAAATTCTTAAAGAAGATTAAAACCATACCGGGTATGAAGAAATAAATCAGTATTAGAAGAAAAACTGAAAAAAACTCAAGCATTCACAAATTACACAATGCTAATTTTTCAAAGAAGAAATAAAATGAGAAATTAAGGAAAAATATCTTGGGACAAATGAAAGTGAATAGATCATGAACTAAAACTATACAGCAAAATATGTAACAAGAGGGAGCTTTACAGCAATAAAACACATTAAGAAAAAGAAGACTCCTGAATAAACAATCTATATTAACATTTCAAAAAATCAGAAAAGAAGTACAAAATAATCCGTTTATTGGCTGAGGAAAGGCAATAAAATGCTTATGGCAGAAATAAATGAAACACACAAAAACGACCTGAAACATCAGCACATCGATTGTCTAGTCAAACAAACAGAAAAAAAGAATTAACAATGTGAGAAATCAGAAACCTTAAAACTGAAGTCAGAGACAAAAACAAATCACACATAACAGACTATGAACAAGTACGCACAGAACATTGGATAACCTGTCCAGGTGGGTTAATTATTACAAAGATACAGTCCACAAATGCTAAATCACGAGGAATACGAATTGTGAACAGACATTGCTAATATGAAAATGTAAGTACAAATCAAAAGCCTTGCAATAACAAGCTTAAAGAACCCTAAAGAAAATCAACCAAAAAAGGCCTTCACCAAGGCTTATCAAAGTGTCAAAAGTTAAAGGGGAAAACACTAAGATAGTAATAGGAAAGCATCAAGTTCCATATAAAAGAAAATAAATTATATTAATATCACACTTCTCAGCAGAAATTCTACAGGCCAGAAAACAGTGGAGTGATGCCTTCAAGGTGTTAAAAGAAAAAAAAAAAAGTCCAATAAGATTATTATATCCAGCAAAGCTATCCTTTAAGTGAAGGAAAAATAGAATTCTTTCCAGATAGGCAACAACTGCAAGAACGCACCACCACACCACTTTTACACAAAATTCTGAAGAACATCCTGAAGTAAGCAAGAAAACACACGTCACCATAAAATTTACCAACAAGGCAGGTAGAATCATTTTAAAATCAACAAAATGAGAGCTTCTTGTTCCTATCTATCAATACTAACCTTAAATGTAAACAGATTAAATCTATCAACCAAAAGACTTAGTTTGACTGACTGGATTTTAAAACAATATATCAAACAAGATCATACTCCCTGTTGCTTACAGGATACACACATATATTGAGAGTGAAAGATTGGGAGAGGATATACAAGACAAGTGTAAATAAAACATATCTTGACATCAGACAAAATAGACTTTAAATCAAATACTGTAAAAAAAGATAAAGAAGTAAAATAGATTTTTGATAAAAATTTCAATTCCTCAAGAAGATATAATACCACAAAACACATATACGCCCAACACAAGACCAAAAAGATATATACCGTAAATACTATTAGACCAAAAGAGAGAAATAGACTCCAGTATAAAAACAGGTGGTGATGTCAACATGCCACCCTCCTCAAAGGACAGATGATGGAGAAAGAAAATCAATAAAGGAGCATTGTTGTACGACATGCTTTTGAGCGAATGGACCTAACAGTCGTTTTCAAGACATTTCACGCAGCAGCCACAGAATATACATCCCTGACATCAACACATAGAGCGTATGCTAGATAGACCGCGTCACGGGTCACAATTCAAGTCTAAGCAAATTTAGAAAGTTTGAAGTCATACTGTATATCTTCTCAGATTAGAAAAGAATAAAAGTATAAATCCATAGCAATAACAGTTGAGCACTCATAAATTAAACAGTGTACTACTGAATAATCAACGAGTCATTGAAAAAATTAAAAAGGAAATTAAAAACTGTGATACAGCAGAAGCAGCATTAACAGTGAGGTTTATAGCATTAATTGCTTACGTTAAAAAAGAAATGTCTCAAAGTGAATCTCTGACATTGTATCTCCGCCCTCCTTCTCTCTTTCCCTCTCTGTATGAGAGAGAGTTTTCAAAACATGAAAATAAATTCTAGTGCCAGCTCTGTGGAGTAGTAGGTTAAACCTCAACTTGTGGCACCAGCTTCCCATTTTGGTGCCAGTTCAAGTCCCGGCTGCTTTACCTCTGATCCAGCTCCCTGTTTATCTCCTGGGAAAGAAGCAGAGGATGGTCCAAGTCCTTGAAAGTTCCTGGCTCCTTGCTCCTGCCTGGCCCCAGCCACATTTGCTGAAACTACCTGGGGAGTGAACCAGATGACTGGATTCTCTCTCTCTCTCTCTCTCTCTCTCTCTCCATAGATAGATAGATAGATAGACAGATAGATAATCTGTAACTCTGCCTTTGAAATAAAAATAAAATTCATCTATAAAAAATGGACAGCGGATAATAATCAGAGGTGGAGAGGTACTTCAAAGTGCTAAAGTTAGTAATTTTATCTAGTTTACTCAAAACAAAGCCATCAGGGTGTGATCTTAGCTTTTTCTATAAGAAGCTGAAAGCTTGTCTCCTTGCTTTCTCAGGATAAAACTGGAAGCACAGTCTCTTAGAGACTTCCTTGCTTCCATACTATTTTGTGATATAACTGGACATTGCAGGAAGTGACATTCACATTGTAGAAACTGCCAATCAGCCGGTATTTTCATGGTAAAACTAGAAACTCAGAGTGGACTGGCACTTTGATCTTGTTAAATACAGCTCTTGGGGAAAAATAAGCATCTTATATGCTTTTACAGAATTCTTAATTCCACAAAAGACTTAACCCTAATGCCTGTTAGTCTAGTTCCTTACCAGGTTTTATCTTGAAATAAGGCAATTAGACCTTCACACCTGTATTTATATATTTCCATATTGTCTCTAATAGTTTTTTCAAACACAATTCAAGCATTAATCAAAATAACACTCTATCATCTTCGTTCAATAGACTCACAGTATTTGCATAAATAAATCGGAAAGATGGAGTCTCTGAAGTTTAACTCTACAATTTTTAAATCCTATACTAGGTTAATGATTCTTATTGTGATATGATTTTATCAACTGGTCATTTAAAATGTTAGTTCCAATGTGAAAAAATGCAAAAATGTTAAAGGTTGTTATTTTAAAAACAAACTGTGAAAGGCTTAATTTGGAAGCAGATGGGGAGAAATTTTGTGTGGTGCTGAAGCAATGCTATTTATTGTATGTGTAAATATTCCACAAAATGGAAATGCTCAACATTTTCAAAGAGGTCTTTCAGAACTGCAAATATGCACAAATCACTCAGCTACATACATATCCAGTAAATATGTGTACATGTGCATGTGTTTAAGTATAATTTAATGTTAATGTTTCCAAGTTATTTATGTTTTATTTAAGACATCTTTCGTTAAATTCAACAGTTTAAAAATATCTTAATTTTTATTTTCTGTACTTTGCTTGGCTTATTTCACTTATTTAAGAAAAAAAATCCATGCTGGAGTTTTCCGCTGGCATTTTTCTTTATATAATTTCATTTTATCATTTTTAAAAACCTCAGAATTTTTTCAGATCAATCTTTGGCTGCATAAATTGAAATGCTTCGTTGTCATGACTTTGCTTATTATTTTCACAAACCGTGATTTAGGAGGGAGGAGATGGCACAAAAGTATCTTTCCATGCTAGCCTGTCACAGGCAACCACTCATCTGATTCCTGTCACAATTCATTATTTTAGTCTTCCAAGAATTTATGTAAATGAGTCATAAATATAATGGTCTCCTTGAGTCTGACTACATACAAGGATGATGTTTATTTTCAGATATAGCCTGGTGAAAAATATCTATAGCTCATCCCAAGTCATTGCTGAGTAGGACTCCATTGTGTAAATATACTACTCTGCCTATCCGTTTCATTGCTGATGGCAGTTTTGTCTATTTCTAGTATAGACATGAATTAAATTCTATTAAGGCTAGCGTGTATATATGGTTGTATGTATGCATGCTTTACATCTATCAGTTATTTAGAAGTAAAATAATTGAAGCATATATAAGCCATGTGTTCTTACAAAGAGTAACTGCTTATTTTATATTTTCAAATAAGTACACATGCAAAAATCATCACTACTATTAAGATAATTAGCATGTCTATCATCTCCATGATTGTTTCTACTTGTAATTTGTTCCTACCATCCCCACCCATGTTTCCATCTGGCATACATTTTTTTATGCCTAGAGAACTTCCTATTATGCTCTTGAAGTTCATAATTACTGGTTATAAATTATTTCAAGTGATTATTTGATTCGTTTTTTCTTTTTCTCTCACAGTACTGTAATGCTGTTGCTCCTCCTACTTTTCACTTGCATCATTTGCAGCAAGAAATACGGTGTCATCTCCATATTGGTTCTTTTACTTAAAGGGTGTTTTCCCCATGTTAGCAGCTTTGAAGATCTGTTCATCACTGCTTTCAGATAACTTATTTCAACATCTACTAGTGGGTTTATCTTCTTGCTTTAATGTGCTTCACATTCCTTGTATTTGTTGGGTTTTTGAGTTTATAATTTTCATCAAATTCAGAAAATATTAAACTATCTTCTATAAAATATTCCTTATTTCTTTCTCCATTTTAGGGAACTAATACGCTCACATTAGATCACTTGAAGTTATCACAAAATGTACTTGTAGTACATACTCTTAAAACTATATTTTGTTCTCTGATTTCCTTTTGCAAATTTATATTTGTTTTCTGGTGTGGTGTGTTTAACTGCAATTTATCAAATTTTGCAATTTATCAAATTTTGCAGCTCAAAATTTTATTTTTATCTTTCTTGTTTTAATATAGCATCATTCATATCTCCAATCTGTCTTCATAAATAACTTTTGAATTGCTTCTAAGTGAATTGGTATTAATAAATCAGTTTATATTTTCAAAAAATTACAGACAGTATAGTTCTCAGAAACTCCACAACCTGTTTCCTATATTTGTTAACCTGTATATCAGTGTAATGTACTCATTTCAGCAAGGGCTAATATTTGTTCAGAATTATCTAAGGTAACAATTTTATTGAACTTTCTTTTGCATATTAGTGCGTGTGTGTGTGTGTGTGTGTTCTACAATCCCAGGATGGCTATTACATTGCACTTGCTTATCATGTCTCTTTAAGTCCTTACAGATCATGACAATTTTTTTAGAGCTTCCTTATTTATGATGACATTGACAGCTTCAAAGATTGCTGTTCAGGTACTTTGTAGACTGTCTCTCACTTGAGATTTTTCCAATGTTTCCTCATTTTTTTTCCTATTCTTTGGGCTATAGTTTTGAGTGAGGAAAACACAGGTAAATTCTCATTCTCACTTTCTGACGTTAAAGACACACTGTTTACTATTACTATTTATCTTGGCCACACAACTGAAGCGGTGTTTATCAGATACCCCTCTTCTTTCAACCTTGTATTCGTTGGAAGCAAGTTAATATGAGTAGTCTACAGTTATGAACTGAGAAGTTTTACCAAATTTCTTTAAGTGTAAAATACTTACATAAATTATTTTTAATTATTCCAAGTCTATTCTTTCCCATTGATTTGTCAATTATTAATTTTATCAGTATTCACCCTTAGGTGCTTATTTTATAATTTAGGCTCTAATTCATTATTTTGTTATTCTTATTGTTATTCTAATTATTCATCATGTGAGCCACAGCCTCCTCCACTTAACTATGTGACTGTGACTGACAAGACAGTCAGTAGGAATAAGCAAGCTGAACCCCCCATATTTGGTTTATTTTTAAAAGTCCCCTAGGAATATCTTGTGTATTTCCAACCTAAGTCCTAGAGTCAGCCAATGAATCCAAGTCTTTCTGTTGGAGAAAAGTCTTAGAAATCATGGTTTGAGCAGCATTTGCTGCCAGCTGATGAGATTCAAAGGCCTAATTATGTGCCCAAAAGAAAAATATGAGAGAAATGAAGTATTGTAAAACAGAGACAAAACAAACCATTGAAACATTACTACCTCTCTCTGAAAGTTTGCAACACCAAAGATTAAAGGACTCTGAAGGTATAGCACATAAGACAGAAAAACAAAACAAAACACCACAAACAGGTCAAGCACAAAAAAAGCAGTATTCAGATTGGGATCGGAATTTTCACAGATAGCACCGGGTAATGGATGAAGTGCCATTCATCTTCTCATTTAAATGACGTTTGAGTCTGTAAATCTACATCAGTCCAAGCTATTAAACCAAATATAGGGTGTGTTAAGTCATATTGATACATATAAAAACACGAGAGTTAGCTTACTATGTCAGGATGATACTTGACTGGAGTGCAATGAAACAAGGGAAAGATGTGCGCAGTATGAATTAATTTCATCTAATCTAAATTGATTTCATTTTTACACAAAAGTATTGCCTCTGGCCAAGTTAGGACATCTATTCATTAAAGATAAATGGTACTCAGGCTAGCACAATGGCTCAATTGGCTAATCCTTCACTTTCAAGTGCCAGGATCACATATGGCCTTCGGTTCATGTCCCAGCCACTTCCCACTCAGCTCCCTGATTGTGGCCTAAGAAAGCAGTAGAGGATCATCTAAAGCCTTGGGCTCCTGCATCAATGTGTGAAATCCTGAAGGAGCTCCTGCCTCTTATCTTTGGATTGGCTCAGCTTTGGCCGTTGTAGCCACTGGGGGAGGCAACCAGCAGATGGGAAATCTTTCTCTCTCCTCTTTATAAATCTGCCTTTCTAATAAAAAGAAATTAACCCTTTAAAAAAGAGTTAAACAATAGGAAAAGAAAATGGTGCTGCTAAGCATGCGCAGGTAAGGCTCTGCGATTTGGTAATGAAGGACATCATTGGATGAACAAGTAATGGAATGAAAGGAAACCTGCAGCTGGAATCTCTGGACACTTGCAATGCATATAGTTCTTATCAAGATATCCTTTGCTTTCTATAAAATATCTCTATAAGAGTGAACAGTATGATGTCTATGAGACAGTAAAGCAATTGAAATTTTAAAGTGATTTAAGTGTGACTGGGATATCAACACGTGTCTCTCCCGATGGCACCTGCATAAGTATGCTGCAGAGCAAGACTGGCAACAAATCAACCTGGGACCTACTAGCCAAACAACTCTGAAATGCAGAGAGAGTAGGAAGTTTTACGCAGTGAGTGGTATCTTTTTTAGTGTATTAGCTTTCTATTGCTGTTCTAACAAATAAGCACAAATCCAATAGCTTAAAGTGAAATAGATTTATTATCTTACAGTTCTCTAACTCAGAATTTTCATGTGAGTGAGAGCTGAAATCTTCTTTGCGGCTCTAAGAAAACAATCATCTCTTATTTACTAGCTCACAATCTGTTCCTCCATCTTCAAAACCAGCAGTGATTAGATGAGTCTTTCTCAAATTGCATCACTTTGACACTGACCCTTCCGGTATGCCAATTCTACTTTTAAAGAACCCTTTGATTGCATTGGACTCAATCAGATAATCTAGGATAATTTCCCTACTTCATGGTCAGTAGATGAGTAAGCTTAATTTTATGTGCAAACTAAATCCCCCTTACTCTTGTAACTAGCACAATAAAAGCGATATAGCTATCTGAGAGTTTTTGGAGCATCCATGCTTCTGGATGCCACAGTGAATTTAAAGACAAATAAACTGAAAACTGAAGTAGGAATGACTTGTACAGGAGCATGGTGAAATATATGTATATTCTCTCCCCAAACTACTTAGATGGAAAGATTATCGATGTCTTTCACGTACTATGCCAAATATATCTCAGAGTATTTTGTAACTATTATAAATGAGATTGTCCTGAGGCTTCAACAAAATCACAATTGATAAATAAAAAAATCCTAAATTTCTTTGCTGATTATGTGGATGCCATATTGTTTGATGGATGGGTATTAAAACTTGTAGTTACTGAATTGCACTCCTTTTACAATAATATATCTGCTTTCCTCATTTTGTTATTAATATATGCACCCCTGCTATCTTTGCATTTTTCCCCACAGTTTGCATTTATTTATTTATTTTCAACATTTATTTTTATTGGAAAGTTAGACATACAGAGAGAAGGAGAAACAGAGGAAGATCTTCTGTCAGATGATTCACTCTCCTAGTGGCTGCAACGGCAGGAGCTGTGCTGATCCGAAGCCAGCAACCCGGAGCCCCTTCTGGGCCTCCCATGCTGGTGCAGGGTCCCAAAGCTTTGAGCCATCTTTGACTGCTTTCCCAGGACACAAGCAGGTAGCTGGATGGGAAGTAGGGGCTGCCAGGATTGGAACCAGTGCCCATAGGAGATCCCGGCACATTCAATGTGAGGACTTTAGCCATTAGGCTACTGCACCAGACCCACAGTCTATATTTAATTCTTAAACCATGTAGATAATTTCATTTGCGTAGCTCTCTCACATACAAAATTTAATTGTATTGTTGTTTAACCTAAGTGTTTATTTTATTAAAATATATGAAGACATTTTATATTTTTTAAAATTTTAAAAAAATGTTTGTTTATTTTTATTGGAAAGGCAGATATACAGAGAGGAATAGAGACAGAGAGAAAGAGCTTCTGTTTGCTGGTTTACTCCCCAAGTGGCCACAGCGGCTACAGATGAGCTGATCTGAAGCCAGGAGCCAGGAGACTCTTCCCGGTCTACCACACTTTGCTACAGGGTCCCAAGGCTTTGGGCCATCCTCCACTGCTTTTCCAGGCCACAAGCAGGGAGCTGGATGGGAAGTGGGACTGCCAGGACTAGAACTGGCAGCCATATGGGATCCTGGCATGTGCAAGGCAAGGACTTTAGATGCTAGATTACCACACCGGGCCCCATTCTTATATATTTTATATTTATATATTTTCTCTATATTTGCATCTTTTATATATTGGTACTTTTTGTCCTGAATGTATACTGCAAATGCAGGTACCTTTAGAAAATCAGTAGATCTTGGTAAGAAATGGAATGTGTGACATTTAGCTAGCAAACAAATAATCAAGGGACGTGAAGATAGATTGAAAAAGATTACTTAATCAAAAGAATAGAGATAAACTGAAAAACAAAGGTGATCTCAGATTCTTGGGCCACATATGCATAATGGAAATAACAGAGAAGATATCTGAAGAAATAATGCCTGAAAGCTTTTCAAATTTGATTTGGAATGTTAACATATCCATTTACTCAGTACAAAACCTCCAAGTAGAATAAACACGAAGAGACCCACACCGCACATCACAAGGAAAATGTTGCAGGAAAAAAAAAATCGAAAGCTTTGGGAGAAAGGATTTTTAATCACATGCCAGGTAGCCCAAATAGTTCATAACAGACAGCTCATTAGCACAATGGAATGCAGAGGCCAGAAGTTTGTAAAATTTTAAGTGCTAAAAAAATATGTATTGTACTCTAAAAATAATTTGTCCAAAAATGAAGGTAAAGATAAGGTATTTCAAGGTGACCAGGATATGATGAAATTATTCACTAGACACTTTATCCTACAAGAATTATTAAGGGAATACTTCAGGCCCAAATGAAAATACATTAATAGTAAATTGATCCAAATGAAGAAATAATGAGTACCTCTAATGTTAACTACACAGGGAAATATAAAAGACGCTATAATTGCAAGTTGATTCCCTTTTTTCTCTTAACTGATTTAAGAAAGTAATTGAAACAGTTGTAGATAGCTGTATCGTAGAGGTTTTAGCATAAGCATAATCTGCTTGACAATAACAATGCAAAGATAATAGATGTGAGAAAAGCAATATTGGAGCATTGGAGTAGGGAAGTGATCCCAGACGGCAACAAGTCCACAGGAAAAAAAAAGAAGAAAATTACAAATGTTGAAGCAGATAGCTACTGTTAACAACTCTGCACGGCTTGTGAAACCCACACCCCATAACGGAGTGCCTAGGATCAAAAACCGGTGTTCTGCTTCTAACCTAGTTTCCTACTGATGCATCTGTAAGATGGCATATGGTACTTTAAGTACTTAATTCGCTGCTATCCACCTGGAAGAGCTGAATGAGTCTGAGTGGAAGACCTTACCCAGGCTATTGCCAGATTTTGGCAAGTGAACTAATGCTGGAAGACCTCTGCCTATCTGTCTCTTTCTCTCCAATTATGCCTTTCAAATAAATACTTTATCTTCAAATTATATTTGCACACACCATGTTCAATTGTTTTCTTAAAATTCTTTCAAACATTGATTATGTAAAGCGATATTTAGAACAATGTATTGATAGAATCAAATATATATAGATAAGATGTATGTAAAATTAGAACATAAGACATTGGAAAATAAACAAGCAAAGTTTCTTCCCTAGAATTAAACAAATATATATCTGGAATGAATATATCAGTTAACCTGTGTATTATGGACAGCAAACTACTGGAATAACTATTCAAAAATTATAGGCTATTAAAATTTTTAATGCTATGCAAGAAATTCCCTTTAATACAAAATGAAGAAGTAAAACAGACAGATGGAAAAATGCTGAAATCTAAAATACACAAAATACAAAATAGTTTATATACATTGTGTCATAGTTAATACTTAATGTGAGTATACTAAATAGTTCAATCAAAAGTTACAAATTATTAGATTGGATTTCCATGAAACTTGTAACTAAATCTGTGATAGGCCCAAACCAAAAATAAATAAATAAATAAATAAAATGGCTACAATAAGGCTAGATCTCCTGAAACATGTCTGGGACATGACTATAACCCAACTTTTGCCATGACCTTGGGTTCTCAGAAAGTCTTGGGGATTTTAGTGTATTTACCCCAAGAAAATATCTCATTCTGGGATGAGATCTTGCTTTTGTTTTTCAGCTCATGTGGTTACCTAATTGCCCCAAATTAGTCTCTTTGCATGGAATTGGAGTAACCTGTTTACCTGGTTCAGTTGTGTGCTCCTAGACAGAATGTAGCTCCTACTGACTGAATAATTTAAAATGCATGATGTTCAAATTGATTTGGTATCTGTATTTCACACCACTACAGTTGATCACTGTTGTAAGCTTGGGTGATTGAATGATTTGTTTAATGTACCAGTACTCTTTGTTGATTGGATAACTGTTGCTTAAAAACCCCTGAATACAGCTGATCAGAGCTTTTCTGCTTTTGCACTTGGCAGTGGTATTGGACCGTCACTGGTTAGTGCCAGCTGGTGAGTAAAGACTCCTGATTTCTATGAGTTTGTTTCTGATTTATTTCTGGGATAGATTTGGTCAACTTGCATTAAATGCTCTCTCCGGGGGACTTCAGACTGTAAAAATTCCAAATAGGTTGAAAATGAAATACAAAGAAAAAGAAGCCTTCTTGCTTCCTTGATACATTGTGATAAAACTGGAAATTCAGGGAAGCGGGATTCTTGGTGTAAAACTGCCTATTAGAAACAACCATCTTGTATACGTCTTCCTTTTTCTCCTTCATCAAGGATCTGGCTCTATCTATTAGTCTACTGAATTCCTTACAATGTGGCACAATTAACAGAACTGAAGGAAATAATAAACAATTTTAAATGACTTCAACACCCTACTCTCAATACTGGATAGGACAATTGCAAAGTCCAGTGAAAAAAATATACTGTCTATAAACCAATAATAAACAAATTTGTGAAACAATCCAATCATCTACAGCAAAATACATTTAAAATAAATTCATGAATCATTCCCCAGAAACAAAATATTCTAGACTATCAAATATTAGTATATATTGAAGAATTAAAATTGTTAATGCTGACATGAATCCTGGGTACTTGCTCTGTCTTCCATGACATGAAGTATTAAGTAGATAAACTGAGAAGGAAATTTTTAGCAAAAGAGTTTTATTCCAAACAGTAGAGGGAATGCTCTTGAGAAGGCAGCCAGAGGAAATTCTTCAACAGGGAATAATCGTGGATAAGTAGTGATCTGGAGGTTTTGTAATTTTTGTATGAAGTGTGTATGAGATCCTTTAAGAAAGCTTTCCTTGTGTGGTGAGCTCATCCTGCCTTCTTATTGCCTAATCCTCCTCTCTAGTTGTAATTTTTGCAGGACAGAGAAGATTGTGTCTTGAGGCCTGCTGGTGGGGAGCTGTTGGTCTTTACTTCTGAGACTGATGGTGGAAAACTGCAGTCACCTGGCCTTCTCTGTGACTTTGGCATCACAGCCTATCTCTTCTCTATCTTCCGATCCAGCTCCCTGTTTTTCATGTTGGAAAGTAGTAGAGGAGAGCCCAAAGCTTTGGGACCCTGCACCCATGTGGGTAGCCTGGAACAAACTCCTGGCTCCTGGCTTTGGATTGGCTCAACTTTGGATGTTGCAGCCACTTGGGGAATGAACCAGCCGATGAAATTGTTCTGCATGATAATTAAGTCCTTTTCTGAGTCTGATAGAATATTAATAAATTAAATAGAACAGTGAATGGAAGAAAAATTCACTAACTGAGGATCTGGTAATGAACTTGAGGTAAGTAGAACAAATGTTTCTTATAACTTTATGATAATAAAAGCAGCAGCTCATTTTAAAAATGAAATAATCTAAAGAGCAAGTTTTTATTTGAAGAGGGCATACATATATCCAATAAGCATGTGAAAAGGCGTTAAATATCCTTAATTAGGGAAATGAAAATCAAATTCACAGTGAGATATCACATCCACTAGAAATGCACCATTGCACAGTAACAATGTTGGTAATGATGATAAGAATTTGGAAACCATACTAATGGATGTTAGGATTATAATTTCACTGCCATTCTGAGAACTGGCAATTCCTCAGAATGTTGAAAAACATAAACAACAAGGGATAGCATAACCCAGCAATTCCAGTCTTAGGCATATATTCAAGTTGATTGAAAACATATGCTAATATAAAAACTTGTATACAAATGTTTGTGAAAATAGTATTCATAACAGCCAATAAGTAGAAACCACCAAACTGTTCATTAACTTATGAATAGAAAAACATAATGGAAACATATAAAGCAGAATGTGATGTAGGCATTGGAAAGATTAGAGCAGTGATGCTGTACTTGGAAGAGAAACCCGAGTATAGGCAGTGGTCTAAGATTGCATATTCATGAGTTTACACAGCCCTATATATAATGAAAACCATTGCATTGTGTCTTCACAAATATGTTTTATAATAATATAACTAATTTTCAATGTTTTTTAAGTCACCATATACTATATCAGAGCAGGAATTAGTAAAATAAGGAAGGAACATTGATTAATTGTCCTTTAAAGTTAATATCTAAGTAAAAATCAAAAAATACTATTTTAGCCAGGCCAACCCGTCGAGACTGAAATAATTTTAAGAATTACTAGTGTTACACAACATTTTATTAAGAAAGTTTTTTTTGTATATGTAGGATATATTAATTGGTAAGTAAGTGGCATAAACAGCAGCAGATATTACAAAGCAAATTATAGTATTATCTTTTCATATATCCTTATCTTCACATATATGCAAGCACATTACGCTCTGCAATAGAAATCAGCAGATTTTATAATACGTCCATTAGCCCATTCAGAGAATAACTGACGGATATAACACATATTCTATGGTTACTCAGAGACATCCAAAACATTAATCAAAGCACTCATAATATGTTTTTGAGATTTCGAATTCAAATAAACAGTAATTGCTAAGATAGTGGGGAAATAGAACTCAGATCAAAAGTACTGTTAAGTGATTGCTATACAGAATAATAGAGTATCATATAATCACCAAGGTGGAACTCTGGGAAGCATTAAGAACATAATGAAAGTTGATTCACAGTGAAATACCATTAGCGAAAAATACTTCATATGCTGAATGAGTAAAAGCTCATTATACTTTATTACTACTATTAGGTTGATACTGCAACTGTGAAATCTTTATTTGGTTCTCAAGCTCCAATGTAACATCACAAGCTTGATTTAAAAAATGTCAACTCCTGCTATTGATACAGTATTGATCCTCCTCCTTGCATTCTGTCATTAGTGGGTGCCCTTGACTAAGGTGTCCTTCTCCTCTGTCCAAGGCCTGGAATGAATCATTTCAATAAGAAGCTGTGATCTATGTCAGTTAACAGCAGTATTTAGAAATCAAGATCTGTGGACAAGATGTGCTTATTGATACTGGTGTCTGCTTCTTTTAAAAACGTTTTGATTATGTAAAATTATTTATTTTCTTCTACTTGACTGGCAGAATTAGACAAAAGGCTACAGGGTGAGAGCAAGAAATGATAGACAAATAGAAAGATAGATGATAGATAGATACAGTTCAATTGACTGATCTACCTGCTGCTTGACACACCAAAAGCTGGCAACATATAGGCCTGGACCAGGCCAAATCTAGGAGCCCAGAACACCATAAAAGGGGGACATGGGCCCAAATACTTGAGCCGTCATTTAATGCCTCAGAGGAAACATTAACCAGAAACCAGATTAGAAGTGGAATAGCGAGGACTCAAATCAGCCTTCTAGTATGAGAGGCAGGCTTCCTCAGTGGTGACTTCACATGCTGTAACATAATGCCAAGTTCGCTTTTTAAATTGTATTTTTTATTTATACAGGGAACAAATTTTATGCATTTAGTATACGCAGTTTTAAGAGCATAATCATTCTTACCTACCCTCTGTGCCTCACTCACTCCCATGCTTCATCCTCGTTTATGTTTCTTTTAGTTCTTACAATGTGTTACCTTATGATCTACAAGCTTAAGTCGCCACTAAACAAAGAATTCAAAAACTAAGGAGCGGAAAAGTCACTGTTCCTCAAGCAGCACATAGACAAGGGGTATAAACAGTGATCAAATCTCAGAATGTGAATTTCACTCATATGTGTTACTTTTTTTGTATTTGTATATTAGTTACAACATCAGGGAAAACATGGTATTGGTCTTTTGATGACCGGTTTATTTCACTAAAGGTACTGGCCTGTAATTGCATCCATTGTTGTAAAAGACAGGATTATTCTTTTTTATAATTAAGATTATTCCATCATGTATGTATACCGCAATTTGAAATTACAATGGACAAATTCTAGTTGTATATATATTTATTTATTGGGCACAAAGTGATAACATAATTATCAGATTGTTCAGATCAACACTAATTAGTATATGTCTTCTTTCAAATATGCATATTTTATGGTGGGACTTAAAACTTATTTTCTTGGATTATTTTAAATATATGATGCATTATTATTTACTATATTCACCATGCTGTGAAATATATTTCAAAGAATAAAGAAAACTTTATTCTTCCTTAAGTTAGTCTTTATAGTCTTTAATTACTATTTCCCCAATTACTCAGACCCCAGTTTCTGGTACTCACCATTTTTCTATGCTGCTTCTTTTGAGTTCAATTATTTGCGTTTCTATGTAGAAGCAAAAATGTGATATTTGTCTTTCTATTCCTAGTTTATAGTCTATGATCTTATCCAGTTCCAGCAAGGATGTCACATTTTTTTAGGATTTATATACTATATATTATAAATATTAAGATAATATATTAAGATATATATACATATGATCACAGTTGATTTGTTCTATTCATGCACACCTAGATTGCTTCCATGTATTTGTTATTAGGAATAATGCTATATTGTACATGGGAATGCAGGTCCCTATGATAGATTGAATTCACATCTTTAGGAAAATACCCAGAATTTTATAGTAATTCTGTTTTCAGTTATTTTGGGAACCTGTGTCTTGTTTTTTGAAGTGGCTTCATTAATTCACATCCTCACTAAGAGTTTATACCTTTTCCTTATGTTACACATCTTTTCCAATACTGGTTTTCTTTTGTCTTTGTTATAAAAGTTATTCCAACAGTTATAAGATGTTCTATTGTTGTGTTTTCAGTTTGAATTTTTTGAATAATTATGAATGGTAAGTATTCCTAATATATCTGATGGCAATTTTTATGCCTCCTTCTAACACATGTCCATTTCATTCCTTTGCTGCGTTATTTCTTTTCTTTTCATACAGTTGGTTGATTTTCTGAAACATTTTCATTATTAATCTCTTATTACAAATATGGATTACTGTCATTAAATCTAGCTATTCAATAAACCAAGACATCTATTAATTATGAAGGGTATTAGTTGTCATTTATATACTGAATCAAGATTATTAAGTCAATTTTTGATAAAGTATTTTTTATATTTGAATGTTGTTTTTCTTTGATTTTTACTGAAAGATTAACATATAAACTATTTATTTGACTTAAAGTACAATATATTTAACAACATTAAAATTAAAAGGACAATATTGCCACTGACAGTGAATGTTTTCATGAAGAGTAAAATTATGTCAGTATTAAATTCTTTCTGTTCTTTTATTATAAAACATATTCTGCTAGTGATGTGCAGTCTCTAAAATCACTTAAGATGTTATTTATTTGTATGATTATTTTACCAATTTATATACAATTAATTTTGCATTGGTTATTTTTCCATTTTGGTTTCCTCTTTTCGGTAAGTTATATTTTTAATACATAAAATGTATGGGAAAAGTGTTTTAAAAAGATAAAAATATATTCATAGAAGTATTATCTCTGCACTGACCTCAGAAGTCCCCTTTACTCCAGCTGGAGTGTAGAAGGTATTATGTGTGATAGAATAAAAGATGCCCAGGAATGTTTATGTAAATGGAACTGCATCCAACAGAAAATTAGGGAGCATCAAAGAACCAAGGAATGTGGAGAAATGGGAGAACAGTCAGGAATGTAAAAATAAGCAGGAAAAAATGAGGTCAGTATGACCAAGGAAAAGCTAATGAATAGATCAACTCATTCTGCTTTCCTGATAAAAAGTCCAGGTGGCATTTTACAGACTGAAATGGATTTCATACTCTACTGATTGTTCTAATATTTCATTTTGGAAATGTATAAGAAAGTGAACATGTGACATGAGCCTAAAGCCAAGATCATTCATCTTCAGCCTGCTGTCGTTGAGTGAAAAATAAATGTCTGAATAACTTATCAAAATCTCTTATGGACACTAAAGGAAGAGAAAATTAAATCCCAGACTATCAAGTTAGATGCAAAATTCCTAGATAAAACAGTAGTAAGAAATTGGAATTTGAGTTAAATGAAAAGGGTAATTCATTAGGATGAACTTGGTTTTATTCTGGAAATGTGGAATTTCCTGTTTGAGACTCTATGAAGTACTGTGATGTAGCTGATAAGGTCTCTGCTTGTGGTATCAGCAACTCATATAGGGCCTAATTTGAAATCCAGCTGCTACCCTCCCCACCCACATCCCTGCTAATGGCTTGAGAAGGCAGCCGAGGATGGCCCAGGTCCTTGGGTCCCTGCACCCATTTGTGAGATTAAGCTCCAGGGTCCTGGCTTTGGACCAGGCCAGCTCCAGCCATTGACTCCATTTGGGGAGTGAACCCGTGGATGTACGATCTCTCTCTGTCTCTCTGTCTTGTTGTCTCTGTCTTTGTAAATTTGCCTTCCAAAGAAATAAGCAAGTTTTTAAAAACTTGTCACAGAAATTGACTATCAGAGCAGAAAAATGACCTTACCTTCTCAATAAACATGCAAGTATCATTTGATAAAACTCAAGGTAAATTTCTTAAAAAAACTAGAGGTACTGGTGAACTCTGAAAAAATATTGAGTATTCAGGAAGCAGCTAATATCATAAAATATAGAATTTAAAGCTCTCCACTTAATTTCAGAAATCATACAAAAATATCTTCTAGCATCACCTCTTTTCAAAGCCATGAGCTAGAGCAGCTCTAGACATAGAAAAGATAAAATATGTATGCCTGTTGCTTTATCTTGCCTTCACTCATGCCCCCAAATTCCAACACATCTGTGTGAGAAATTGCAAAGTCAATAGCAGGAGCTAAGTGGAGAACAGCATCAGAATCTGAAGTACACTCAAATCACCAATGAGTTCACTTCTTTCAAAATTACTTCTCATTTCCTTCAATTTTCACTCAACACGGCACTTTTTCTTTTCTTCTTCTCGTCTCTTCTCCACTAACAATCAGCCGATCTTACGATGCTGGAGGCACCAGTCAGTAATGAGAGCTTGAAGGATCGAAGCTCTTAGGAAGGGCAGGGAGCATTTCTGTTCATTCCTGAACAGAAGCAGCAGTCCCTAGAATATATGAGTCAAGTTCTGGAGGGGGAAGAGTTTTGGGGAAATTTGTAAATTCATTCAAAGTTACACATGTATAGGACTGATCCAAAACAGGATACCAAAGAACTTTGATGGACTGAGCTACACCACACCCTCCTCCACAGACCACAAGCCAAAATATAACTGAAGAGTGCTAAAAACGTTTTGAAATGGAACTGTGGCCACAGACCACACAGGCAGGCTGAAACTTGCATGATGAGCCTAGCTAGGATGACTGCCTGATACAGCACAATGATCAATACACTCAATAAAATCTGAGTAACATCCACAGCTTCATGACTTAGGAAAATGCTGAGTGCTCAGTTATAAATTACTTGATATATGAAGTGTGTGAAAATTTCAAATGTCTTGAGAAAAAAACAATAAAGAGGCCCTACGGCTGAAATTACACCGGAGTGGGAATAAGTTGACAGAGACTTTAAACACGATGAAATGGACAGATATCATGTTTGCTCCAATATAAGATAATATGATGTCAAATTTAAGGATTTTACCTGTGAATTTAGCCTTATTGCACCTCCTAATTATTTGTATTTTTCATAATAAGATCTTGTGGTGTAACCTATAAATCAATCACCCATATGAGACTAATTGCTTGTAATCACCTGAGATCATTAATGGCCCCTGAGATCATTAATGGCCCTCTTTCCACTGTTACTGCTCTTGCCATAAGCAATGCTAATTTAGTCCTTATTGTGCTTTCATTAGAGTCGCATGAGACATATGCTAACATTTATTCATACAGGAAGATGTTGGACTCTCTTACCACCCTAATGTCACATTCATACCTTTGTTACAAGTACGTTCACTTCATGGGGAAGAAGATTCACTATTTTTTCCACCTGTGGTAGACTATACATAAGAGGATGTATAGTGGAAGTGTGGCAGAAGTAAGTATGTTCTTAGGTGAAAACAGAGAGAAGTATGTCTCCGTCAATACAGTGCAGGGATGGACTCACAACGAAACTGCTGATAATCTTCTCCATTGTTGGGAGACACCTGAGGAACAGCACGATGGACTTGTGAAAACACACAAAAGACACTCATTCTAAGACTGGAAGGAGGAACGGTGGGGAGGAATACTGGGGAGGGGGGAGACCCCAGTATCTGTTAAACTATATAAAAAGGGGATCAAATGGACGAATGTGAGAACTTTTGCAACCGCTGTTAAATATGAAGTTGTATAAAAGAAATAGAAAATAAAATGTAGAAAGAAGCAGCCCTTTTTATAACTAAAATATACTATGACTGAAATACAAAACCAGTTCATTGGATGGCTCAGTAACAGAGGGAAGTTGATGAACTTGAAAATAGATCAATAGAAGTGACAAAATCGGAGCAACAGGAGGAAAATTATTAAAAATTAAAATGAGCTGGGTTAAAAGAATCAACTATTCATGTTGTAAACATTCAAGAAATATAGAAGAAAGAGTGTAGCAATGAAAAAATTTGAAGAAGCAATATTTCAGAGCTTCACAAGTTTAAGTGAAAACAGAAACAGATAAAGAAGATTTGAAACTGTCAAATACTGCAGGAAATGACTTTTTAAAATAAAACCCCCAAAGTGCAGACAGCAAAAGGAAATTTGGACAAATGGAATTATTTCAAAATCCGAAGCAGCTGCACAGCAAAGGAAACAATCAACAGAACGAATAAACATCTGACAGAAATGAAGAAAATATTTACAAGCCGCTGTCCAACATAGGATATTAATCCACAACATATGAGAAACTCAAAAAAATTAAACAAAGCAAACAACTGATATAGATAAAGAATGAACAAAACCAAAGGTACTCAAAAGAAGAAACTTCAATGTCTAACCAATATCTGAGAAAAGATGCTCTGCACCACCATCCATCCATCAGGGAAATGAGAATCACAATCACAGTGAGATATCATTTATCCCTTGCCGTAACTGCTGTTATCAACATTATAGAAAGCAAAAAATGCTGGTGAAGGTATGGAAAAAGGAGAACTCTTACACACTTTCAGTGGGAATACAAAATAATATGTCAAATATATCTTGACAATAAGGTGCCGGACTTTCTGCATTATCTATAACTATAGTGTCATGATACACTTAAATAGCAGAACGATGGACTTGTGGTTATTGCTGAAGGGCTATACCATTGTAATACAATAGAGCAAATTCTTGGTGGGGAGATGGGGATAGTGGAAGGGGAAATCCCTGAACTTGTGGAATTGTATTATGAAAAATAAACTTTTTTCATAATACACATTATGCAAACATGTATGGAGACTCATTAAAAACTAGAAACAGAGATGCTATGTAATATGGAAATCCCACTGCTGGGTATGTCTTCAAGAGACATGAGGTAATTGTATCAGAGAAATATCAACCCCACCAGATTTGCTGCAGCAGCATTTTACCAGAGGCAAGATTAGTAATCAGTCCAAGTGTCCATCATTGAATGAACAGATTAAAAAAAAATAAATCAAACAGATGGTTCGTATAGAGAATACAGTATTTACAGCAAAGTGGATGAAACTGGAGGACATCATGTTAAAGAGCAAGGCATCATGTTAAATGAAATAAATCAAGCACAGAAAGACAAATATGACATTCTTCCTTCTACATGGGAATTAAAATAAATGTCAATATAAACACCAAACACTGATTGACAGAGGCTGGGAGAGGTAACAAGGGCTAGAAGGGGTAGTGGGAACCAGGTCAGAGGAAGATCAGAAGAATACGTTTCTGTTGCTAAACAACGTAGTTGCATGAATATAGTTCATAGTAACTTAGCATGTATTTTATGAGCAAATATGAAAAAAAAAATAGAACTTCCAAGCCTCCAATAATGTCACAGAAGGGAAAGTTTTGATTGCTCTGATTGGAAAGGTACACATTTTGTGCAGGTATTGAACATAAATATGTAAAATTATATTGTTATTAAGTAAAATTAAAAATGTAAGCCTTAACATCTCATAGTCAAAATATTAGAAATTAAGTCCAAAAATTGTGAAAAAAAAAAGCCAGAGAAGATGTATTCATTATCTATAAGGAAAGAGCAATTTTGTTAACTGATTTTTCATCAAAAAACAACAGATGGCAGAAGAAAATAGGATGACATAAATAGTGCTGTCAACTTGGAGTTATATATCCAGTGAAAATATACGTCAAGAAGGGAGGTGGAAAGCAGATGTAAAAGTGAGTCGCTAAAGGCACCTCTAGCAGTGTTTAATTTTTGCATTCCCAATGCTGTTGTAAAACATTTATTCTAACTGCCTGAAAACCTAATGATATTAGAGTTGAAAAATTATTAGTAATAAAGCAAAACTTTATATAGCTAAAGATATTTTGGAGGTAAGTTTATAGCACTAAAAGTTTACAGTAAAAAGTGGAAAAAGGGGTGTGTGTGCCCTGGTGTAGCATATTAGTCCTCTGCTTGCAGTGCAAGCATCCCTTATTGGTGCTACTTTGTGTCCCAGATGTTCCACTTTCCATTCAGCTCCTGTTTATGACCTAGAAAGCAATGGCGCATGGCTCAAATTCTTGTGCCTCTGAACCCATGTGGGAGACCAACAGAAAGCTCCAGGATCCTGGCTTCACTCTGGCCTAGATCTAGCCATGGTTATCATTTGAGGAGTGAGCCAGTGGATGGAAGATCTCTCTTTTTCATTTCTCTGTAATTCTGGCTTTCAAATAAAGATAAATGAGCCTTTAAAAAAAATCTAAGTCAGCAATCTAAGCTTTTCAACTAAAGAAATTAGAAATTAATTAAATAATTTCAAATACATTTGAGGGAAAAATCAAGATTAAACAGGAATTTACTAAGCAAAAAGCAAAAAGTGACAAAGGAAAAATTCAATGAAATAAAAATGAGATCTTCATGAAAATCGATAAGGTTTATCAACTTTAGCAAGATTTTAAAAAGAGGTAAAGCATAAATGATCACTACTCAGGCCAGCATTGTGGCACAGCAGGTAAAGCCAATGATTGTGACTTAGGCATTACATATGGACACTGGTTTTTATCGTAGCTTCTGATCCAGATCCTGGGTAAAAAGTTGAGAAAGTAGTGGAAAATGGCACCGTTGTTTCAGCATCTAGACCCACAGGGGAGACCCAGAAGCAATTCCTGGTTCCTTGCTTCAGCCTGGCTCAGCCCTGGCTATTGCAGACATTTGGGGAGTGGACAGGCAAATGGAAGATCTCTCTGTTTGCTCTCCCTCTCTCTGTAACACTTTCTTAAATAAATAAATCTTTAAAAATTACTAACAAAATGAAGTTGCGTATTATAAAGGCACTCAAAGGTTAGCAAGAGAATGCTACAAACATTTATTCTTGTGTACTTCCAACAATTTAAATGAAAATGTCCAATGCTCACATTCCACTGTGGTTTATTTAAAAAATTTCCTCCTCCCCATGAAAATGTGTACACATCATAATCATAATCACTTGTTTATATTATCTTATTCGGCAAAAAGCGGAGTTTGCAGGAATGGTTTGAAGCCTAGTATAGGGAGACTATTCTGAACTAGAAGGGTGAGGCACGTGTGTGCACAAATGTCTTCAAAGAAAGAAAGAAAATAAAAAGGTCTGTTAAGGCAGAAGGAAAAAGAGATTTGAAAATAATTATATCTCTTGTCTTGAAGGCAAAGGGCAGTTTCCTGAGCCAACCAGTACAAAGAATTCAGCCATGGAATCTTAGATATAGCAAGAAAATAGGAGATCCAAATTCTTGTGAATGGTTGCCACCCTGCCAGCACCTTGTTTTAACCCATTGAGAATTCCTAAGTATTTCTGATATGCGTTACTGTAAGAGTTCATTGCATTGCTTTAAATTACTTTGTAATAATCTATTCCAAAAGCACACAGGAGACTAATATAATTACAAACTAACATAAAATAGCAAATATGTAATCAGTAGTCTGAATTATTTTACACCAACTAAAGTTATTGGATTGGTGGCTTAAAAACCTATGGTTGGGCACAATGTGATAGCCTAGCAGTTAAAGTCCTCACCTTGCACGTGCCAGGATCCCATTTGAGCACCGGTTATAATCTCAGCAGCCCCACTTCCCATCCATCTCCTCGCTTGTGGCCTGGGAAAGCAGATAAGAACAACCCAAAACCTTAGGACTCTGCACCAGTGTGGGAGACCCAGAAGGAGCTCCTGGCTTCGGATCGGCACAGCACCGGCCACTGTGGTTACGTGGGGAGTGAATCATCGGACGGAAGATCTTCCTCTCTGTCTCTCCTCCTCTCTGTATATCTGACTTTCCAATAAAAACAAAAAACTAAATCTTAAAAAAATATCCTATGCTTGCATCTGTGAACTCGACTAAACGTTTAAAGAAGAAATACCATAATCTGGAACAAGTTATTTCAAAAACATATACGTCTTGATAATTTCCATGAAATTTGTTGGAGTTAGCATTAACTTGAAAACAAGCAACCAAAAATCCTACCAAATTTAGAAAAGATAAAAACACTACAAACTTATATGCCTCATGAACATAGATGCAAAATAATTCAACAAAATGCTTAGCAAATGTAATCCGGCAATACCTTAAAAAAGGAACTTTCCAGATTTGATAAAGCACATCTAGAAGAGACCATGCAGCTACTATGCTTTATAATGAGATTCTGATGCTTTTCCTCCAAAGACTGGGACTTGCACTGTATCCTGCTCTCCACTACAACATAATTCTTAGTCGATGGCGAATAATTGAATTTTAAAAAGAATCACATCTTTTATTTTATTTTTAAAAGATTTTATTTTTATTAGGTAGTCAGATATACAGAGAGGAGGAGAGACAGAGAGGAAGATCTTCTGTCCGATGCTTTACTCCCCGAGTGGCTGCAACAACGGCTGGAGCTGAGCCAATCCAAAGGCGAGAGTCAGGAGCCTGTTCCAGGTCTCCCATATGGGTGCAGGGTCCCAAGGCTTTGGGCCGTCCTCGACTGCTTTCCCAGGTCACAAGCAGGGAACTGGAAGGGAAGTGGAGCAGCCACAATACGGACTGCAACCCATATGGTATCCCAGTGTGAGGTGAGGACTTTAGCTGCTAGGCTACCGTGCTGGGACCGTATCACATATTTTAAAGGCAGAGAATATGATTGTCCAAGAAGAAAACCCTAAGATATTTATACAATAACTCTGAAAAGGAGAATTGAGATGGCACATGGTGAATTTCTGGCATATTGGTTATGTTCTGTTTCCTGATCCAAGGAAGTTACATAGATGTGTATGCATGTGTATAGAGAGATACATTCCATTAAATCATTACTATGCATTATTTATAAAAGAGATATAAAAAGAGACAACCAGAGATATGAAAAGGGACAACCGAGAGTTCTAAAATTAGATAAAAGGTATCTTATTTAGTATTGTGCTGATACAATAAAATACTAGAACCTGGATAATTCATAAAGAATGAAATCTTTTTCTCTTTTCTGGAGGCTGAAAAGCTTAAGATGAAGGTGTTGGCATCTGCTGGAAACCATTGTGCTGCATTGTCACAGAAGAAATGGTAAAAGGGCATGGGAAGGCGGGTACAGCTGTCTTCCCATGTCAGAAGCAAGCATAGTGAACACGCATTCTTGTAAATCCTTTATATATATGCTATTAATCTATTCAGCGAGACACTTTTCATTACTGAAACGTATTTCTAGAGTCTCTACCTGTCTATACCTCTGCACTGGGGATTATGAATTTTTGGAAACACATTTAGACCCTAAGAACAAAGGATAAATCATAGACAAATTGCTGAGCAAATTATATATAAACTTGTACTTGTATCTTAACACACTACTGTAAATGTTTTAAATTATCCAGAATGAATTAAATAATATATAATATATACTGTTTATAGAAATATTTTTGTAAGATTTATTTTTTATTTCAAAGGCAGAGTTATAGAGAAAGAGGGAAAGAGAGAGAGAGAGAAACCTTCTAAACATTGGTTAACTTCACAAATGACCCTAGTGGCTGGCGTATAGCTGATCCAAAGCCAGGACACAGAAATCAGGAGCTTTTTCCTGGTCTCCCATGTGAGTACAGGGGACCAAGTACTTGAGACATCCTCCACTGCTTTTCCAGGCCATAAATCGGGAGCTGGCTTGGCGGTGAACCAGCCCATGCTGGCACCCATATGGGATATTGGCGCTGCAGGCTGATGTCTACCGCACTATGCCACAGTGTCAGCCCCACAACATATAGCTTTAAAAGTTACCGTTAGAGATGGTGTAGTCCTGAAGCCTGTGTGGTGGTGTAGTAGGTTAAAGTGTTTCTTGCAATGCAAGAATTATACTTATCGGAGAGCCAGTTCCAGTTCTGAGTGCTGCAGTTCTAATCCAGCCTCCTATTAATGCATCTGGCAAGGCGATATATGCTGGTCTATGTGCTTGGGTTCCTAAACCCGAGGTGGGACACCCTGATAGAGTTCTGGGCTCCTGACTGAGGTTTGGCCTAGCTCTGGTAGTTGCAGCCATTTGGATAATAAACCACTGGATGGAAGTTCTCCTTTTCTTTTCTTTCTTTTTTTTTTTTTTTTTGTTCTCTGTCACTCTTTCAATAATAAATAAACTGTAAACATTTCCAAGGGTGGAGTGCTTGTTGTAATATCATTATGGTATTACTTGGCATGCCACATATCCCACATTGGTAGGCCTGGGGTCAAGTCCCAGATTCTCATCCTGAAATGCAGAAGATGATGGCTAGACTAATTAGATCCCTGTGAGCAATGCGGGGACCTGGATTAACTTCCTAGCTTCCAGATTGGGTTCTGCTCCACTAATGGCCATTGCAGGCATTTATGGAGTGAAGCAGTGAATGAGACCTTTCTCTGGCTCTACCTTTGAAATAAGTATAATAAATAGAACTTAAAGAATATTTAAAAATTGGGACCAATTATGTGGCTTAACAGGCTAGTTCTCCACCTTTAAGTGTCAGCATCTCATGGCCATCAGTTTGTGTCCTGGCTGCTCCACTTACTATCCATCTCCCTGCTTGTGCATCGAGGATCTTTCTCTCTGCCTCTCCTTTTCTCTGTATGCTTTTCCAGTAAAGAGAAAAAAAAAACTTTGCTAAGAAAAATATTTAAAATACATAAGATAAACTTAAATAATAAAGTGAAATACCTGAAAGTCAGAATTACAGAGAGATCCTCTGTCTGCTGGTTCACTCTCCAAATGGTCCCAGTAATGAGAGGTTGAGCTGACTGGAAGCCAGGAGCCAAGAGCCTCTTCTAGGTCTCCCATGCAGCCACAGGATCCCAAGCATCTGAGCCATCCTGCCCTCTTTTTTCAGGTCATAAACAGGGAGCTGGATCAGATTGGAGCAGCGACACTTGAACTAGGGCCCATGTGGAATGCTAGTGCCACCAGGTGGAGGATTAGCTTGCTGTGCCATCACATTAGCCCCCAAATTGGATATTTAGCTGAGGATATTCCTAAGCAAAGTACTGGAAGAGTGGCCTAAGTTTTCCTTGCTTCTTTGGTAAAATATGAGATGAAAAGATAGATTAAGTAAGAAACTGTAAAGCAAAAACAAACAAGCAAACAAACAAAACAAAAAAACAAAAAAACACACCAGCATCTGATGATTTGGGAAATTATGGCTATTCAGATTATAACATCTGCTGTTTTTCAGAGATGCCAGTAAGATGCTGGTATAAAAGTCTTTGTCTTCGAAATCCCATAGGCACACCAATTTTAAATTCATTGTTCAGGGAACATATGTTGGAATTAAGATCCTGAGTGCTGCTGAACAAAATTTGCTGAAGAGATTAGGTGGATGACTCATGGTTTAATGAAGAATCTCAGTAAAATCTCAGGAAAGAAGATGGGAGAAAGGACATGTGGAGAGCCCACTAGAATAATAGACTACATTCTCTTGGTATACAGGAGATTGACAATACTGGTTGGGATGTAGAAGCAAAATATCACCGAATTGATATTTGAATTTGAATTGAAGGGGATTGAGAAAAAACGAAGTACAAAGGGGACATTGGTCTTCGAAAATTCCTCAAACAAGAACTGGGGTTGAGAATGCTGCCTGGTGGCAAACATTTCCACTTTTACAAAACAAAGACTTTCATAGATGGAGAGGTTGAGACCAAAGAGGCAAATTCAAGGAAAGAGGCAGATACAGAAACAAGTCCCACCGCCTCATGAGACAGAGTCACCTCTGTGTGCCACAGGCAGGAACAAAAAGTGGAGCCACCCCTGGTCCAGGGAACAGAGTCATCACAGGCCTGCGGGATTCACTACAGGCCCAGAGGGCGGAGGACTCTGTGAGCTACAAAGCATTATTCTCAGGCACAAGAAACTAATGCCCTTTATATTGTGACCAGTAAGTGACTCCTTTACTTTTCTCCTTAATGAGGGGATATATATTCTATGCCTGTTACCATCTCTATATTTTGAGGCAGATAAGCCATCTTCTATGTAGACAGATCCACAGAATGAAAGGGGTTTGGGACAGAACAAATCCATGGTCTTACCCCTACCTGCTCTATATCATTTAACAGGTGAGATTAAGATTACTTAGAAGGTAAAATTTGGAATCATTTGCATATTTTCAACTCACATAATTATTTGCATGAGAGTTTGGATTTGAACATTATGCTTTAAATGAGTTGAGACTTTTGGGAATGTGAGAGTGGAATGAATACATATTTCCAGTGGAATGATCACAAAATTTGAACAGGGTGAGGGTACAGATGGTGGATTGTTCAGGGATGAATAATAGCTCCTCCAAATATCTTTAAGATCTAACAATCTAGTTTCTATGAAAGTGACTTAATATTGACATAGACTTTTGTAGATGTGATTAATCCAATGATCTCAAGGTGTTCCCATCCTTACTTTCAATAAGAGCATTTCTAATATAGAAACAAAACAGAGATATACAAAGTAGGAAAGGCCATGTGATGGTGGAACAAAAGCATCAAGAATATCCTGGATCCACTAACATCTGAGTCAACAAAGCACAGATTCTGGGCCTTCAAAGGTATTGGAGCTCTGCCAAAATATCGATTTTTATATTTTAATGTCAAGAATTCAAAGCAAATAAGTTTTACTTCTTTTAAATCACCTGCTTTGTGGTGTTTAATAGAACAGTCTTAGGAAAGTAATAGTACATCTAATGAGCAGATTTACTGTGAGGATAAATAAGGTGATATGTACAAAATACTTACGTGATAATCATATAATCGATGGTAACCATTATTTTCAGCATGGGGGAGTCACTAATAAATAATGTTATTTTTAAATAAGAAAAGCAATATGAAAATCATAATAGATGCCAACAGAATCAGACAAAATTTAACACTTGCTACTAGTTTCTTACAAATAAGAAAATTTCTTGACATCATAAAAAGTAACTACATAGAAGTGTAGCTTCCTTCTTTCCTTCTTTCTCCGAAGAGGGCCAGGGCAGTTTGTCAATGAGCAGCAGGCTGGGGCTAGTTACCCGGCCCTGCAAATCATCTGGCCTGGCTGGGACAGGGCATTGGGCCTAAGGCTTAGGCTTGCATCAGCAGGGGTGGCCCTGACCTCACCAGCTTAGCAGGCCTGATTGGGACAGAGCTTGGCTGCACAGGAAGAGGTCTGGTAATGAAGGCTATGTGGGGAACACAGCCTATTGACACTGATTGGAAATTCTCTGGCTCAGGAGACAGATCCGTTAGAGATTGATAGGGAAAGATTTCTGAACCTGGGAGAGGCAAGACTTAGTTCCTAATTAGTAGGAAGTAGTTATAGAAAATGTGATGCATTTATGTCCTTCAGCAACCCTTAAGCTTAAAGGTTGAAAATCTCTGGGATAATTAAATGGCATAGATGAACTATCTTAGGGTCACCATAGGAATCGCATCTCCCCCACTCCATGTAAACCCATTTGCCTACCTGTCAACTCAATGACCCCCTTGTTGGAATGTACTTCCCTCACCTGAGCCCTCAGGAAGGTTCTAGGTAGCCACTTCTCTTTCTAGGCTTACAAGAAGCCTGGCAATAGCAAGAGAAGCTCCATGGTCCTCTGGACACAGGGTGGAAGGTTTCTACCATCTGGGGAACATAGAATCAAATCAAAATAAATTGGCATAAATCCCAAAGCTATCCCACAAGATATTATCAAAGACCTGCTCAATATGCTGCGACACCTCAACTCTGCAAGAGTTGTGCTACCCCTCTTTTTGTTGCCTGTGAAAATCAGCAGAAAATAGCCTGGGTACATGGGCCCTAGCCACCTAGGCGAGAGACGTAGAAGAGATTTGTGGCTCCTGACTTCAACCTCGCCCTCCCCTGACTTTTGTCGCCATCTGAGGAGTGAATTACTGAATGGAAGATCTTTCTTCCTCTATAATTCTGACTTTCAAATAAATTTAAAAACAAAGACTGGTGATATTTTTATTGCTTATTTGCAATACAAAACGTAGAGACAAGCTTATTGGAACCTGGACAAGATTACTGTTATTTCAAGTGTCACTTTCTGAAATTACATAAAAATGCTCATTTCAGCAAATTGCGTTATGCTGTCTATACAAATAATTACACATGCAGACTTGCAATTCAAATGACAGATTAATTGGATAATATTAATGATGGTGCTACAAAAATAAATTAGCTTAGTACTTTTATCTGCACTATGCATCTTGATCTACCAAAGAACTCAAAAAGTTACTGTGATAATTCCAACTCAGTTTTCTGTAATGGCATTGTTTGCTAGTGTTTACTACTCTGATCCATTCAATGAGACTTTATAGAATGAGTACATGTAAGACTATTGTAACTGTATTACTGGCAGCTTGACTGAATGGCAGACAATCTAACGAGAATAAGCTATAAACCTATGTAATTTCATGTTTTAATTTATATATTCATGTAATACCAGAGTTAAGATCTTACAGTCTTTTCAAAAGCAATCTTTCAAAAACAGGTGAGATTTTAAAAATCAGAAAATAAACAGGACAAATTGGCTATAGCAGATGTTGGCCTGTAGACATAATATTAGTATTTTCAGCTAGTAGATATTGTGTTGTCCTAAAAATTGTGCAAATTGTATGTGAACCTAAGTATGTAATAAAAGAAAATATCTTAAAATACAAATAATTATTTAATAAATAGTGTTTTAAGACAACTGGGTGAAATCATCTGGAGAAAATTCTAATTAACAAATTTGTTCATGTCCAAATAAGCTTCAGAATAACTAAGGACTTACATATAGTGGCATGTGAAAAAAAAGGAAACTGAAAACAGAACATGAGCTTTGAATAGATGAAAAGTTTCTACAATTTGAATAAAATTGAAGAGGGTTTAAAAAGAAAATTTAATAGATCCAGTAAAATAAAAGTGAAAAATCTATCCTATAAAACATAAAAAGAAGGAAAAAACTATATCCTTATATTGAGTATGATCAAAAATTAGCATCAATAATGAGCAAAAAGAAATTTCTAATTTATATGACCCTCGCATGTCAACGAGTAAACAGAATGAATGATAAGAAATAAAGTAAAAAAACTGAGAGAGAATGTAGGGAAAATACTCCAATGCTAATAGGTAAAGCAAAGGTATTTGAAGAAAATAATTAATTGTGCTTACACCTATTAAATTAGAACAATTGAGTTTATTCAAAGCAAGCAAGTCTATGATTAAATTGCTTTTAGCCGTGTGAACTAGTGTAACAAGTAAAACAATTTGGCAATATATATGTAGAGCTGTAAAATTTGACCAATTATTTTACTCTTGGGAGTTGAGCCTAAGATTCTATTTGTTAGATCGTTATCTATAATAGCAGAGATTTGGAACCCACATTCATGTCTAAAAATAGTTCAGTGGGTATGTAAATTACAGTGTACAAAGTAGGCTTTAAATTATAATTACACGTATGTCACAATATGGGAAACACATATGAGGCACTATTAAGTAAAAAGAGGGCATCATTTACAGGACTATAACTGCATAAAACTGTGAATGCACAGATGTTGATTTAACAAATGTTTATTTTGACATCCTGAATTTTACTCTTGGGGATTGTGCTTAGTATGCAATTATGCATATTACCACTTTTGATCAAAGTATAAAACTTTGAACAACCAATATTTCATTTCTCTTTACATTACTGCAATAAATAGGATAATAAATTCTCTAACTTATCTTTCCTTTTGAAGGCCACTGTTAACTGTATGCCTAGGCCAATGTGGCCCCATTTAAGAATTTGTCAAAATATTTCAATAATTGCTTTTTTATTTTCTTCAATTTAACATTTCAGTTTTTTTTCCCCCTTTGGAAGTATTGATTTAGACACCACTGCAAGAACTTCCATAGAGAATCATTGCAAGGTCATTAACTGTTGATTCTGGCTCTAGTGTGATGTGTTAGTCTTCACTATTATGTCTGTGGATTTGTAGTTAAAAGTTGTGAACTTAACTGATATAGGCCTAAAGGCCAAAATCTTGGCAACATGGGTTTAATTACATGAACCTAAGTTACTATGTTTATAACAAGGTAATAACCTATATAAAAGAAAGATACTTTGATGTTTTGAATTGAACAAATAAAACATGTTGACACATTTAAGATTATTATTTTTCACTTTATTTCTTAAATAGAAAAATAACACCAATTAAAGTAGCCCAGTTGTAGTTTTTGCCTTGTAACATTTGTGGCAGTTTTTGGAAAGTTTGTGTCTGTTGACATCAGCCCCCTAATGTTACCCCCTCTCAACTATTGTTACTGCAGGTAAACATGGTGGTTAACAGGTGACAGTAGTTTTAATGTGAGTCTCTTTCAGAGAAGAAAGAAGGAAGGAAAGAAAAGAGGAGGCAGGCTGCTGCCATATTCATTAAGATTATGAATTTTAAAGCTACATTGACACATTGAAAAAGTTATTTCTTTAATTTTGTAGTTACTAGCACTTGAAAATTCTACTGCTTTGCACCAGTATTTCATAGACAGCATGAAAAGCGTATTTTTACTAGCTGCATGTATTATAGTTTGACTTATATTGTTTATTCTCTGTGCTTCAGTTCCTCACCAATTAATTAGCATGTTATAAGCTGTAAAAAATATAGTTTGCATTGTCAGAAAAGCATTAATGCAGATATATTCATAAGTTTCATATGAAGGATTTTCACTGCAGAGCTAAAATTAACATTAAACTGTTTTTATTGAGGTAGTATTGGAGAACAAAAAGCTGTAATTGTCTAGTGTATACAACTGGATGTGTTTGGAGTTGCATTGGCCAGAGCTGTGTCGATCCGAAGCCAGGAGCCAGGAACCTCTTCCCAATCTCCCATGCTGGTGCAGGGTCCCAAGGCTTTGGGCTGTTCTTAACTGCTTTCCCAGGCCACAAGCAGGGAGCAGGATGGGAAGCAGGGCTGCTGGGATTAGAACAGGCGCTGATACAGGATCCCTCGAGTACAAGGCAAAGATTTCAGATGCTGGGTCACTTTCTGCTACGCAGATTTCATTAACCATGGGTATATTCCCAGAAGTTGGATAGTCAGATCACATGGTAGGTGTATTTTCAGTTGTCATTGACCCTTTAATATTCTTTTTTAAAGCCTCTACTTCATTTTTCCTACTTTTATTTATTTTTTCTTTTCTTACGCCGACTTTGTGCTTGCTTTTTCTTGCTTTTCTATCTTTTGGGGGATGAATAGATCTAATGTTTACTCAAAATCTTTCTGTGTTTATCATCTGTTCCAAGAATTAAAAAAAAAATTGTTAAGTTTTACGTTTTTTCTTAGTTGCTCCAGCGTAAGTAGTTTAATTTCTAAGTTGCTTACATGGTTTCTAATATTATTCTTGTTACTGATTTCTACCTTTATCACATTGGGGTAGGAAAAGACACTTGAAATAATTTCTGTAATTTTGATTTTGTTTAACACCTTTTTCTGGACATATATGCAACTTAGAAGAATTTGTGTTCTGGAACTTTTGGGTGGAATGTTCTGCTAGTGTCTGTAAATGCTGGGTGCAGTTGACTAGGATGTAATTTAATTCTGGTATTTGATTTTTATGTCTGGTTGTTTTGTGTATTGCTGAAAGAGAGAGGTTAAAGTCCGTGGTTGTTATTTTACTGTACTCTACCTATCACTATGGTTATTAATATTTCATTTGTTTCAGGACTTACATATTTGTGCATTTATAACTGTTAATTCCTCTTTCTGTATTAACTCATTTGTCAGTACAGACATTTTTCTTTTGCTTTCAGGTATATTTTATCTGATACAAATATGGCTACCTTTGATGCTTGTCGCTGTCATTTCCATGAAATGGCTTATTCCATTATTTCACTTGCAGTCTATGTATGTCCTTAGAAATGAAGTAAGATCCTTATAAGCAATGTATAATTGTGTTTTCTCTTTTTAAAGAAATATTTTATTTCTAGTTGAAAGGCAGATTTACGGAGAGAAGGAGGCACACACACACCTTTTCCATCTGTTGGTTCACTCCCCAAATGGTCCCAATAGCCAGAACTGAACTGATTGGAAGCCAGGAACCAGGAGCCTCTTCTGGATCTCTTACATGTGTGCAGACATCCAAGGACTTGAGTCATTCTCTGGTTCCTTAACCAGCACTCATACGGGTCCATATGCAACTGGCAGGGAGGCATAGCCTACTGTGTCATAGCAGCCAGCCCCTGGTCTTACTTCTTTATCCTTTTTCCCCTATGATTAAGTGATCTTTTCTAGTAGTGTATTATAATTTCAAACTTTATTAGTTTTTATGTATCTATTATGATTTTTAAAAATTTTCACTTACAACAAAGAGATCAAAGGACGTTTTCATTATATTAAGAAATTACTGATATTTAAATTTGTACTTAAAAAAATGGTCACCTTTATCTGGCAGGCAGATTTACAAAGAAAGAGAGACACAGAGAGATCTTCTATCTGTTATTGCACCCCCAAATTGTTGCAATGGCCAACGCTGAGCTCTTCTGAAGCCAGTAACCTATAGCTCCTTGCTGGTCTCCCAAGTGAATGCAGGTGCCTACGGTCTTGAACCATCTTCTGCAGGGAGCTGCATTTGAAGTAGGGCAGCTGGGACATGAACTGGTGCCCATGTGTCATGTCAGTGCTTCAGGCAGATTTACTTGTTAAGCCCCCTCGCTGAACCCTAACATTGCATTTCAGGATAGGAAAAGAAACAAAGAAAGAGAAGTTGCTATTCTTGTTTTGCAGATTATTTGCTTTAGTACTGTGACTATTTCATTCCATTCTCTCCTGGCCTGTCACATTTCTATTTAGTAACTTGTTGTTGAGTTAAATTGAAATGTTTGTAGACAGTAATTTTTTTTTTACTTTTGCTGATATACTAATGTTCTTTCTTGTCTTTAAATTTTGAGAGCTTGATTATAATACATATTGTAGGAGACTTGATTGAGTTGAAACTGACATGTGATGCTTGTGTTCATGAACTTGTTTACCTGTAGTTTTCTATTTGCTTAGGACATTGTGTTATTAGCTGTTTAATAATATTCTAATTTCTGTGAGATTTTCAAGATTTCTTTTGAGTTCCAGTAAGCCTAATGGCTCTATAATAGGTTTCACATATTCAAATAAGACTTCTTCACTCTCCTTCTTTCTTTCATTTTTTAAAATTCTATGGCTGTATTTTTAACCCCTATCTTTGAGCACACTCGTTTTTCTTACATTCTGTTTATGTTTTTATTGTACTCCTCAGCTCATAAATTTTTGTTTCTTTTTAAAATGTTTTACTTCTAACTCTGCTGTGTTTATCCATTTCTTTCCTTTTTCTCTGTGTTTTCCTGAAACCTGTGGAATCTCCTTAAAAGTGTGCCTTAAATTCTCTGAAAGATTGTACAATTCCTTATTTCACAGTCAGTTTCACCTGCATTCCCTTTCATCTTATTGGTGAAGGTATGTTTCCCTGAAAGTTCCCGATGCTCGTTGACATGCAACAATATTGAAGAATTAGATATTTATGCAAGTCTTTGTAATCAGGTTTTATATTCTTTATTTATCTATAGACTGCTTAGTTTCTATGTGCTTTTGATCACTGCCATTATTATACCACTAGATTATGTCCTAAGTCTAGCTATGTTCCAAGTTCACTATTTCAGCAATGCAGAATACCCTATGACTTAGGATTTAGGAAAGACTAGACCTAGGAAAAACCACAAAAAGTTGTTCACATAGGTTTTTTCTGTGTGCGTCAAGAGATGGTCCAGATGCTTCATCTGTAGTTACCAACCTATGATCATTGCTTTGCAATCCTGCTCTGGGCTGTTCATGGAGTGATCAACACTATGCTAGTTTGCAATGACTTGACACTTCCTTCTGAGTGCTCAGTGTACAATTACCGTCTCTGTGTCTTGATGTTTGGAGAGAGATGAGGTTGATAATCTTGTGAATACTATCTCTGCAATGCTTTCTAAAACCTAAAATTTTTCTAAAACTTAAAATAATACTTTTTAGGGACTGGTGCATTGGCTCATCAGGCTAAGCCTCCACCTGAAAGTGCAAGCATCCCATATGGGTACCACTTCATGGCCTGGATGCTGCACTTCCCACCCAGCCCCCTACTGATGGCCTGGGAAGACAGCACAAGTCTGTAGCCGCCTGCTCCCTTGTGGGAGAACTGGAAGAGCATTGTGGCTCCTGGATTCTGGTATTGGATCAGCTTTTATAGCTATTTAGGAAGTGAACTAGAGGATGGAAGAGCTACTTGTCTTTCTTTCTTTCTTTCTTTCTTTCTTTCTTTCTTTCTTTCTTTCTTTCTTTCTTTCTTTCTTTCTTTCCTTCTTTCTGTAAACCTGCCTTGCCAATAAAAATAAATAAGCCTTTATAAAATAATGCTTTTGTTTAAAGACATATGATATTTATCTGATACGTTATTTAATTGTTTTAATTGATATTGATGCAGAATTGTGCTCTTAAATGGCAGCCACCAGATACATGTGGCTCTTGAACACTTGGATCATTGCTCTTCTGAGCAGACGTTTGCTACAACCAAAGAAACAAAGCAGAGTCCAGGATTTTATTGTCCAGATAAATTCAACAGTTTCATTGGGAGACATCCTTGGTCTGAAAGCAGAGCTGGCAGAATATCATCTCCCAAAATGAAAAGCCACTACACAAATTCAACAACAGGAAGAAACATGGAATTTTACAACATCATGAAGTCAATTGACATGAGTGACCAATGTGTTAGAAAATGCAAGTTCTTAACCACATCCTGTAACTACTTCATTGACATCTCAATTTTAAACATAACCTACTGCTATAAACTTTAAAATGGTTATAGGATACTATTCAGCTGTCTCAAGTCTTTTTTTCTATTTTTTCCCCCTTCATGTTTATATTTAGTAGCTTATAGTATTCAAGCGTGATTTTTGCTGAGCTTCGTTAATTTTAGGATAGTCTAAAAGGCTTATACCTCAAACAAGCCATACGTTAAGGATTGAGGAACAAAACAGTTTTAGGAGGGGTGTGCAGAGAAATCTTCAATACCTTAATGAGGAGTAGCTGATCTTTGTGTCCTACCTAGTAAGAGACATGGGAGTTCAAGCTGACTTTTTGTCATCTGCTTTAAGATTTCCTTATTGATCTCTGTCTATCTGATCTAATTTTGGGGGCTCCAGAGTGACCCTGATGGTCATTGCAAGACAGGGTGTGAAGCCAAAGTTGGAGCTAAGTAAGGACCAGAGAAGGCTCCTCTTCCGAGTCCTGAAGGAATTGACTGTTCTTTTTCTGAGGACCGCTCGGGGGCTAGAGCAAAGATTCTTAAACTGGGACACTTAAGTCAGGAATTCCTTGACTGAAATAGGAGCACAACTACTTCTCTATTTTTACTTAAGCTCTGAACCAAAATCTGGAAAATGATTATAGTCCATAAACTGCCACTGTATCATCAGGACTTGTGATGTTGACCATTAATTTTAATGTATTTATATGAAATATTATAGCAGTTGCAAATGCTTTCAAATATTTAGATTCATCACTAAATTTAAATTATACCATTTATTGATCCTGCTACTAGACTTCATTATATAATATATTGATGAATGAGTATATTGTATTACAATTTAAACTACAAATAATATGCATATAATTTCTCTATTGGACAACATGGCTAGAAAATCATAGACAATTTAGGCTAGATTTTTTTTTTAACAATCACCAACTGGACTTTGAGATGTGTGGCTGTTTTAAAAGTATATATGAAATACCTTGACATTGCATATTATAAGTATGTTTATTCTATCAATCTCACCATGATTTTCAAGACTTATGTTCTCCTCACCACTCATAAGAGTTCAAGAACAATTATCATAGACAACAACACTTATAATCTTACAAATGAAGGATGTGATGGAGACCAGAGTACCAGGAATCAAAGAAAATCAACAGAATACATCTTTACCACTGAATAAAAAATGAGGTTCCCAAGACCCTCAGAGCATGCCCCATATCAGGGACCAGGGATGGGTGGGAGGCTGGGTGGGGCTTCTCCCTTTATCTCACTCTTTACCCTAGATACAGGGAAAAAAACAATGTGGAAATAATAGTCTTACCCACTTTCCTATAGCCCTTGAACCCTTTTGCTGTAATTAACTACATAAAGATTGTCAAAAATAAACAAAAGAATTTAAAAAATAAGGTTCTCAATGAATCTTTCAATTATTCATAGAAAATGAATATTAAATTTTCTAACATTGCCTATACCAACAGTGTTATGACCCACATAAAGAGCAAAAAAGTTGGAATCAAGATAATATCTGATAAAATCTTTTACTGCAAAACACAGGGCACAGTGGGGAGGACAAGAAAGAGGGGGAGAGAGGGAGGAAACCCTATGCTTGCAAAATTTAAAATGGAAAATAATAATGTGTTTCTTCGGTTGTAGCCACAGACCGAGTCACAATGTGGAGTCAAAAAATCAAACCTTGAAAATTGGTTTCAGGTTTTTAAAATGCATTCAATAGGGCATGTGTTGTGGCACAGCCAGTTGTCCTACCACTTTGGACACATACATTCTGTATTGGAGTGCTGGGTTGAGTTTAAGCTACTCTGTTTCTAATCTAGTGGATGGCTCATGCACCTGAAAAGGAACAAGTGCTGACTTAGGTGCACAGCTTCCAGCAACCTTTGTGGGAGATCTTGGATGCCCAGCTTTGATTGTTGTTTCACCATTTGTGGAGTGAACCAGCAGATAGAAGATCTCTCTCTCTCTCTCTCTCTCTCTCTCTCTCTCTCTCTCACTGTACCATTCAAATAAATAAATAAACCTATATTAAAAAGATAAAAAATTTCATTAATTCAAGTTACACTTTTTACATGCTTACTAGGGCAATAATCGCTGCATTTGCCTTTCTTTTCTAGTAACACATGTTTTTGTGACAATAAATGAATGAAAAAGACATACGGAAATATGTGATCAAACTGCGTTGTCAGTAGTGATATTTCAAATTCACGGTCTTGGATAACCCATGTTAGTGTCAGTCAAACTGAAAAAGTTATATAAAATTTCAGCTATGAATTCTGCACTGCAATGGGAAGACAACAAAAGAAGGCTGTTTGAGGGAGAATTGGAAAGGTACTTGGGTTGAAACTTACTTCAAAGAACTCATTTTATATCATAATCTAGTATTTCCTGGGATTTATTTTAGCTAAAGTGCTTCTCCATGTATTCCATTTGACCATGTGATTTTATAGCAGATCTGTGTGACTAATTAAAGCAGAATATATCAACTCATTTGGTCTATTAAAGCAGACAAGCTGTGTCCTCTCACAGGGAATCTTCTCCTGCTAGCCCTGAAGCTAAAAGGAAATTCGACTTCAGATTTCATTGTCCCTCAGTTTTTTCTAGTACATTTTCCCCAAATGTACATCTGTTTTTTCTAAGTGACTCAACCACATTTATTTACTTTGTTGGGTTCCTTTTAGTCCCTAGTGCCAGCTTGAGAATCTCTCCAAAGATAAGCACATATGGACAGAGTCCATAGATAGGAGGCTTCATTCCAGAAAGTGATGTGTACACTTTTAGAAATAAAGACCTGGTAGGTACCAAAGAGAATAACAATATTAACAAGGAAGTCACTTCCTGTTATGCTGTGTACAGACTCATTTTATTGTTGTTCGTTTCACAGTGCCTGAAGGATTCCTCACCAGACAGATCTGAAAAAAAATTTGTTAAAGAGAACAAAATATAGGCATATTTACTTAGGTACATTATGACATCACCCAAGATGACAGCAGTCAGGTATGGGGAACCAGCAGCAGGACTCCTCTCACTGATAAGAAAGGACAATTTCTTGTTTTTTTTTTCTTTACTTCTTACACACCTATTTCAAGCTTAAGACATCCTGTGTTTGTATGTCTCAAATTAGAGTGACTCCAGATTTGGCTAGATTTGAAAACACTCAAGTCTGACTCTTTGAGTATTCTGCGCTTCAATAATAGGAGCTCAGAAATGAAGACTCTTATCCAATCTTAGGGGGCTAGCCCATCTACCCAAGGACAGGCACAAACATGCCTTTATATACATGCCTCTTGGCAGGGTGAAATAAAGATAGTTGTCAGTCGTCAGGGGCAGGTGCAGTAGTAAAGGCTTTTTTGTTTGTTTGTTTGTTTACTTGTTTTATTGGAAGAGAGGAGTACATTTAGCACATAGATGATTGTCTTGGTATACTCTTGTTTAGTGGCTATGATAAATGGACAAATGTAACAACCCCAATCTGAGAAGGGTGTCATTTTCAGGGCCGCACTGAAGAGTTTCTGAGTCAAGGCGTGACCGGCGGAAGAACTTCTGGCTAAGGAAGAGGGGAAGAGGTATGGTTGAGTTGGCTGACACAAGCTTACAAAATGGTACTAAGTAATAACATTTTCCAAACCTACATTAGGTGACTTCAACTTAATAGCTTGGATTCAGCCATGGTGAAACCATTTACAATGAAAAATCTGAAAAAAAAAAATGCTACAAACCAGGGTGTTTTTTAAAAAAAGATTCTGGATATAAAAAATTACCAGTTAGTTGTCCTTTTATTATGTGACTGAATAAATTGTGGTAAGCCAGAAATGAGATAGTAAACATTGCGAAAAAGAAATGAGGCAGTAAGCCATTAAAAATGTAGAGAATTTAAGTTCATATTGCTAAGTTAAAAAAGAAAAAAAAAAAACTGTTCTAATTATGTAACTTGCAAAAGGTAAAACTGGAGAAACAGTAAAAAGATCTGTGATTACCAGAGGCTAAAGGATGAAAAAAAAAAAAGATAAATAGGTATAACATAAAGATTTTCAGGTCAGGGAAACTATTCTATGATACTGTCCTAGAGTGAATATATGTCACTATGCATTTGTTCAAACGCATGCAATGAAAAACATAAAGGATGAAATTGCATATAAAGTTTGATGCACATTTATAATGTCATTTATGAGACATACAAAATTATCAACTTAAAAATTAATATGCCAGGGCCCAGCAAGATGGCTTAATTGGCTGAATCCTCACCTAGCAAAGGCTGGAATCCCACATGGGCAGCTTTTCCTATCCTGGCTGCTCCACTTTCCTTCCAGCTCCCTGTTTGTGTTCTTGGAAAGCAGTGGGGGATGATCCAAGACCTCAGGACCCCGCACTCATGTGGAAGACCCTGAAGAACTTACTGGCTCCTGGCTTCAGATCAGCTCAGTTCTGGTCATTGTGGCTATTTGGGAAATGAATCAGTGAATGGAAATCTTTCTCTCTGTTTCTCCTCTCCATAAATCTAATCTGTCTTTCCAATAAAAATAACTAAATCATAAAGAAAACATAATCTTATAGGTTTATTAGATTTTGAGTCCTAACTGGTTACCTTGGATGGGCCAGATCAAATGATTTCACAACCCATGGAAGAAGAGCATTCTGAATCCCAAGCAATGAACTTTGGGAGATTATGACAGGTCAGTATTTCTTTGTCAATTGTAATAAATCTAGATACTTGATAAGGCACCTAATAATGGAAAAGACTTTGAATGTGTGGGAGCTATAAGCATATGGATAATCTTCGTAGTTTCAGAAATCTCTGTGCTTTCTCTATTGATCTAAATCTCTCAACAATAAAGTATTAAGGGTTTACAACACTGATGTAAGAACTTCAGAATGGTTAATTCCAGGGTTGATCAGTTTTGTCCCTAAGGTCAACTACAGAAAATGAGACAGTAGTTTCTTGTATTGGCTTTCCCTAATGACAGACATGGCATCCTGGAAGAACTGCTTCAGGAATTTCGCAAGGAACAACATGAGGGGATTAGGGAATGGACTGTGGCAACATGATTCTCCACCAAAATAAGTATAATATTGACATGTGAAAATAAAATGCAATATGCATTTCTCCTTCCAAATCAAAGATGGATTCCCAATTAAACTATTAAGTATATCTTGACAATAGGATGCTGGACTCTTTGCCATTGTCCATATCTACAATATCAGGATACACTTAAATAGCAGAATGACGGACTTATGACTGCTTATAAAGGACTATACTAATGTAATAACATAGGAGAAATCAGTAGGTGGAGGGGAATTGGGGAAATCCTTGAGCTTATGGAACTGTATAATAAAATAAATTTTTAAAAATTGAAGAACCTACTATATCAGCTACTGGGAATGTGTTGAATATTCAGACACCAGCTCTCATGCCCCTTGTATAATTGCTCATTTGAAGGGAGATGCCCTGAGAGGCTATGCCTTCTCCTGAGTAGCCCATATCCAATGGCTAATTTATGCAGGGATATTAAGTCCTGACTGTTGTTTTAACTTTGATCAACTCTGGAAGTTCATCCTGTCTAAACTTCCTTTATTAGTTTAGTAGAGTTTTGCACTTGGGATCCAATATGGCTCAACCTTATCTTCTTACAAAGCCTCCTTCCTTTCCTTCCTTTTCATGTGTGGTTGACACCAGGACGAGCCATTAAAAGTTCCCTAATGTTAATGGCTTTTCATAGTCAGCCTCTTAAGAATGGAAGCCTGTAATATGAAGTTAATGTAGAACAATCATCAATCAAGAGACACAGCATAGTATGTCCATTCTGATTTAAATAGTTAATAAGATTACAGGAGAGAAAAGTTAATTTCTAAGTGCTTTTTGAAAAAAAAATCATTTATTTACCAGAGTGTTTCTAAAAGCCTATGAGGAAATAGGGGAAAAGTCAGAATTTTATGAGAAATTTGAGATTCTAGTAATTGAATTTCGTGTTCAAACAACATGATTCATCATGGAGCTAGTCAGGAGATTTTCTGTAACTCAGTCTCAAGTAACTATTGAGTGCTCTCTAAATTCCAGGCAAATGATGAAGAAAAACTGATATCTTTACCCATATTTTATTGCTAAAAAGTCAGATTTAGAGGCTTGGATTATGGTATAGTGTGTAAAGTTTCTCTCTGTGACACAGATATTCCATTTTGTCATTGGTTCAAGTACCAGTTGCTCCACTTTCAATCCAGGTTCCTGCTAATCCACTTTGCTCCCTGCTTCTGCTGCAGGGAAAAGCAGTGGAAAATGAACAATTACTTGGGCAACTGCTCCCCACATGGGATACCTAGAAGAAACTCCCTGCTCCTGGTTTTGGCCTGGCTGTGTAGCTATCTGGGGAGTGAACCAGTGGATGGAAGATCTCTCTTTCAATTTCCCTCTCTCTCCCTCTCTCTGTAACTCTGATTTTCAGATAAAGAAATAATAAATACATTTTTATAAAAGTTTCAGATTTAAAGAGATTAGACCAACTTAATCAAATAACTCATAATTCATAAATCAAACAACTGGTTAGCTTTAGAGCTGGGGTCTTACTGTAGTCTAGTGAATTTTCTACTAGCCAAAAATTATCTTGAATGGTAATGATTGGAAAGAAATTAGGACTGGTGGCTTTTAAACTTTATATTCTTTAAATACAGGCACAGATACTAGCATTCTCAAAATGTATTGTGGGTAGACGTGTAATCTAATAGTTTCTCCTGGGATCTGATTAGAAAATGCATATTTACTATGCATTTTATGAGTAAAATATAAAAATAAAAATTTTTATGAATAAAAATGTATACAAATTTTATGAATAAAAAATACTTTTCATGAATGCCACAGAAAATGAATCTTGACAGAATTTTTTGACTATTGGGAATATACAAAATATAACAATGTTTGTTTTTACATGCATAAATGAATAGGTAAGACATTTAAAACAAAACATGAAAAGTTATATTTATTAAAATAGCAAAAGGTTTTTAGACAAAAATATGGTTTTCTAATATTCTGCTTTCAATCCTGATAATATGGCACAGGCTGCATCAAAATTTCAAAATACAAAATTTAGTATTATATGAGCAATTAGCTCATGTTATGGCTAGCATTACATCTTATTTCATATAAATTGCTACTCCTATTGACATGCTGATAGAACAAAATTCATTTTTTCCTGATCCTGAACTAAGTCCTGAAGATGCATAAATTAAATGATCCATAAGCCTCCTGTCAAGTGTTCCCTTCACCATATAACAACAATTGTGCTTTACATCCAAAAATATTTACAACTTAACTTCATTAATTCATGGTTGTATTTTGATTCTTCCTTATTCCTAATTATGTAGCACAAAACATAACCATTGCACAGCTGTGATTTTCTGTGATTCATATTTTAGAGTAAAAATTTAGAGTTAATCTAAATACAAAACAGAAATCTTATATTCGCAAAGCCATACCGAAATAGTATGGTCAAATAGTAATTTTCATAGGCATGGTGGAGTTGATTTAGGAAACAAGTTGAAACAAATGACTGAGATTAACAGAGATGGGTAATTACATGTCCTTTGTGAACCATGAATGACCAATGAAACCACTGGTGCCAAAAACCACATGTTGGGAAGTGCTCTTTTTGCTGCCAACTAGACTTTGAAAGTTTTCTTATATCTTTAAAGATAGCTATGTGTTCTGTCATGCACGATTTCGGATAAAACAGAGTAATCTAATTATGAAATCGCTCAGTTTTCTGCTTATTTTTGCAGTCTACAGAGTATATATAATTAGATCTCTGAGCCCAGAGTCACGAGTAAAGAATGATGGAAAAATACATCTTCTCATTTTAGAACACTTTAGGTAAGTATATTCATAATGCCATGACGGGAAGTAGCTGCAGAAGGGAAGTTATCTGACAAAGAATGTTATTAGGTAGATTGACTCAAGCTGTGCATTACACAAAAGTTTGTGAATTAGATATACTAAGCCCAAATTCATACTACAATTATTTAGAAAAGTTACTCATCATGTCTCAACTCAAAAATTTTGTCTGGCTCATTCTGATGTTCATGACTTACTCTATAATGACAACATGTTCTACTATTTTTGTCTCTAAATATGCATTTAGAAGTTGATAACATGATGGTCCTTCTCATTTCTTGATAAGTTTTAATAAACTATGTCCTCTGCTGTCACATTCCTTTACTTTTTGCACAATCCTTCCACACATAATCTGATGCAATGTCTTTTCTGAAACAGAATGACATAGGTAAAATTATACATTGGACATCAACATACAAATGTCATAATTACCTACTTATTCATAAGTAGAATTACGGAATTTCCAGTGATGAATATGTAAAAAATGATCAGTAATTAGCTCTGGAGAGCCTTTGGTGCTTTGAAAGAGCTGGTTTACGTTGAATTTAATGATATTTGAAATAGTTGTTATGCATTTAGTTTAAATACATTAAAACTAGAGTTTAGGTTCAATTATAATTGACTCATACATACATATTTTAAAAATCTAAAGAAAGTCTAATACACAATAGGTTGTCTCATTATTTTCTTACGTTTTTCTCTTGGGCTTTCCATTTGCTGCATATGTCAACAGATAGATTCAAATCAAAACGTGCTAAACATGAAAACCTTATTGTAAAAACTCTTCATCCATTTAGGGGCATACTGCTGAATTTTATTTTGTTGTAAGGGAAAGTGAACAGAAAAAATAATAAATCTAAAAAATGTGGTAAGATATATACCAGGTCATCTGTTAAGTATGTCCCTAGCTGAGATCGTGCTTAATTGTCACAAAATTGTTTCCAATGAAAACTAGTTAAGAAGTCAAAATTTCAGGCTTTCTTGTCCCAACACCAGTACATAATTAATTTTCAGATACTTAGAATAGTCCACTGTTCTCATTCATTTATTAACTTAATAGCTTAAATGTATCCCCTGTGGCACAATTACTAAATGCCAGAGGTGTTATTGGTGCTTCAAGAATACTGATCGAGCTATTCTTCCCAATTATCCTACGAGACAGGTATTGTCTCTTCAGCCCCACAGATTGATGAGAAAATTGCACAATCTCACACAAGTCTTAGGTGGAGGTAGATACGAATGTCATCTAGAGTCAGTGTCCTCTTTCATTACATGCTATGTTGCCTTAATGGAATTGTTATTTATGATGTAATTTTGAAGTGTTAGTGGAAATGAAATAAAAATATTTTTTGATAAATTTGAGTTATTGAGAGGAAGGGAGAGGACTCTCATTGTCTGCTTCCCTCTCCAAGTGCACCTAATGGCTGGGCTGGGCTCATGTTGAAGCTGGGAACTGGGGACTCAATCTAGATCTACTATATGTGTAGCAAGAACTTAATCATGTGAGCTGCCAACCCTGTCTCCCAGGATCAACAGTAGCAGGAAATTGTATTGAGCAATGGAGACAAGTATCGAATCCAGACACTCTGGCATGCAATGCAGGCCTCTCAACAAGCACCTTCGCCTCTAGATCAAATACATCCAACAAATTTACTCTGGTATCTTTGAAAGGTGAATTGATATCACATATTCTGAAAATGTATAGTTAGATTTCAAAATTGTCCTATACCAAAATGTCTTATAATTCCATTTGCCAAGAACTTTTTAAAAGCATCTATGAGTCCTTTTAGTGAAACACTTTGTTCTTTGTAACACTATGAGAATTCTGAGCGTCTTCCCTGCAACCTCAAAATTCTGTTACAGACCTGAAAATCAGAGATCAATACAAAGGGAATCAGGAAGAACTCTATGGAGCCCGTGATGTGGCATAGTATAAGCCTTTGCCTGTAGCGCTGGCATCCCTTATGGGTGCTGCTTTGAGTCCCAACTGCTCCATTTTTGTCAATAAGGCTGGGAAGGCAGAGAAAGATGGACCAAGATCCTGGTCTCCTGCAACCATGTGTGAGACTTGGAAGAAACATGTGGCTCCAAGTTTTGTATCATTTCAGCTCTTGACACTGGCCATTCTGGGAGTGAAACAGCAGATGGAAGATATTTGTCTCTGTCTCTCTCTGCCTCTCTCTCTCTGTCTCTCTCTGTCATCTGCCTTTCAATTAAAAAGAAATAAATGGTCTTAAAAAAAAAAGAAATAGTTCCATTTCCTAAAAAGAGATGTTAGAACATGATTACGGGAAGTGCTAAAATTCAAGAAAAGCAATGCTGCTCTGAATCAACGACTGCTCACATCTACCTTACATAAATTAGTAAAGGCAGAAGAAATGAGATCATAGAAAATAAAACACGTTTGGAATGTGCTACTCTTATTTTACATAAGAAAAGACTATGTTTATCTTCAAATCAAAAGATATGCTTCAAGAAAACCACTTGTAGAGGTGGTTCTGCCCCCTCTGTCGTCTGGATGGCACTGTGTCTGGCTTTGAAATCCACCTAGGAAAGTCTGACGTGTCAAGGTTGCATGCCTATATCAGTCAGAGATGATGAAAGTGAAAGGCAGAAACATGGAGCACACTAAACTTTCTCCACCATGGGTCCTTTCCAGCTAAAAATACATTGTACAGGAGTAAGAATCTACCATAAGACAGACCTAAAAGAAACAGGAAGTTGAGGCACGGCATTGCTTATGTCTGGGGAGATCCATAGAGGACAATAGACAAGAGGCATTTATAGTTGCCCCTGCACGGAATAATGACAACATTTTGTAAAAAAAAAAAAAAAGTGCTATACATTGATCTCTTGGACATATGGAAAAAATGAAAAGACCAAGTGCTATACTGTTATAAAAGACAGTAATATAAAAATCGATATAAAATACATGTAGATCTATAGTGAGATATGTAATATATGTATACTTAAGTGATGAGAAGTTCATCTTTTCATCTTTTCTGTGTGTAATTATTTTTGAATTTTGGCACATGTGAATGTTTTACATAGTTAAGATGACAAAATTAAATAAAAATGACATGAGAGAAAGTTGGAAGGAAAACATATTTCGAATGATTTTAGACACAATATTTTGGCTGTTTTGTCTTTAGTGGGATGTATGCTAAAGACAGTAATAACTAAAAAGAAATGTAAAATTTATTTCAGTATTTTTATGTTACTCGTGATATCAGCATAGTTATTTTAAAACTAACATTTATAGAAATCGGGTAAAACAAACAAGTATGTTAATACGTACAAAGAGCAAGATGTTCAGAGCCAGAAAAAAGGTTATACAATTTAAAATCAGAGAACGTAAATGCTATCTTTGTGATCTGAAATGTGACTGGAAAAAAAGAATAATTTTATTTTCACAGTTATCCACATGCTACTGAAAACATCATCATATTTCTCAGTGCTTGGGGGCCAATGCTGGACACACCAGAGCCTATGCAGGGGAATCGAATTTATTCAAGATGCCAGCGGTCTCGGGAGATGGAGCGCATCACCCAAGCTAAACCATATCAAGTTCAGGAGCGCTTCTGAAGGGAGCAGGCAGGGGAGGTAAAGGTGGAATCAGAAACAAGGGGAGCAAAGGACAGCCCCAGAACCATTACTCTCAGCCTGGGCCACATTATTTTGCAACTTCAGCCAGCTTTCTGAAGGCCAGCAGTTTCTAGAATTCTCAAGCAAGCATTATTTATATGTGAAGTTCAACATAAGTCTGATTAGCTGCAAAGTCAGAAGGTAGCTTTTGTTGAACAAAATTGAGTCATTTGACCTATGGTTCTGTATGTATGTATTTCTTAGTTATGTCCCTAGAAGCATTCTAAAGCAACATCAATGATGTAGCCATGAGAGCTGTATTAAAATATGATGTCCAGCCATACCTCTTTGTTCATAACTGCCCTTCACTCTGACACCTCTCTGATTCTCTTTAGAAATCTCCTTTCTCTGTCTGGGAGGCAGATGCCCAGCTGCTCTCATGGATGCCCTTCCCTCATTTATACTTGCTACCTTGTGCCGTGATTCTGCCTCATATCTGAATTCTCTCTCCTGAAAAGACAAAGTCTGACCCAGCCATCCCCAGTACACATATTTGGCAGACCTGAGAATAGAATCGCAAGAACCTGGCAAATTCTGAGCAAATTTGATCAAAGGATGTCCCCTGCCTCGCCATCTATTTTTACCCCTGCCTGATCTACCAATCTCTACTGATATTTCCTGGAGACAGAGGCTTACCCCTCCATTTGCTATCTCCCTTTTTCTCTCCCCCCCCCCCATATTATAACAGTAGTATATTGCTTCAGTAACACTTAAACTTTAACAATCAGTTGTTTAATTGTATCATGACATTTTAGGTATAGGCAAAGGTAAAAAATTCAGTATCATATTGTCAAGCTATAGCTAACAGTTTCACTGGGTGTCCTCCTTTTATTCAGGAGTAGAGAGGCCTAATGTGACATAAATCCACTTTCTGGCATGCTAGTCTCCATCATATAGTTCATCTAACTGTTTCACATTTTGCAAGAAGGTATGAAGGTGAAATTTTACAAGAGACCTAAGCCAACTTACTCTCTTAGTACTGAATCCCTCCTCCTAGGCATGATCTGTCCAGGGTCTGTTCCCTACCCCATCTCCTTCGTCTCAAATGTGGGAAAGGGGTGCTCATTGTGGGGAGTGGGGGACTTGTTTTTGTTCAGCAGCCAAGGCTCAGCACCTGGTCTCAGTCGGCCTTCCCTCCAAAACGATGCCACCGTGTCTCATCTTCCCTATCTGCTTAATGGCCACTTCAAAAAAGGCAAGAAGAACTGATTACAACAGGATACCTTAACTGCTGGTTTTACTACTGACCAGACTCTCTGCAGGACCATGTTCCCATGTTTGTCTTAAGTCCTCACTCCTCTCCCAGATCACCTGCCCTGACCCAAAGAGTTCACATTTTCTCACCTGCTGAACTATGCACGTTACTCTGCCCTCCAATTTAAGATTTCTTTGTTCTTCATTTGTGAACGTACGTGCCTTGTTAAACTATAGCCCTCTCCAATCATCACCGCTTATAAAGGTCTGAGAAACTCTGCTGTATTTCCTAAGAGCCAATGAAATGTTGAGTTATTCTTGAAATCATGATTACTCTGAATTTTGTCATCCACAATGCGATTTTCAGAAATATTTCTGTTGGAATATTGTTGGTACTATGTTTAAATGTCTTGCTTTCATCTGGGTGTTCCATCTGCCCCCATGTTCTTTAGGGCCAATAGAATCCTTGATTGATTCTACCATGAGCTATACAACTACTATGCATTTAAATACAATACAGGGTATATGTGTTGCTGAAGAAATGAAAAAGAAAATAAAGAACCTTCTTGAAGAAAATGATGCTACTCTAGGAACTAGGAGTCATTAATGAATTTAATGAGAAAACAGAGTGTTCGAAGAGATGAAACTAAAAACAAAAAGCAGCAGAATCATGAGATTCAATTTCCGCCTATCTTTGTTGGTGAAGTGTATCTTCTATAGGTAACAAATACATGGGTTTTTCCCTTTAAACACAGTCTAATAATTGATTGATGAATTTAAGTAATTTACATTCAGGGTCAATATAAATAGGTGATAATTTGGTCCAGTCATTTTAGTAATAGGTGGCTCACTGATTCAGTCTTTTGTTATTTTACCGGGATGTTCTTCACATTTGCCATTGGTTTTGATGGGTATTATTCCTTTTCTCTGTCAAGAGAACATCTTTAGCTATCATTTGCAGGGCAGGAGCTGAGCTGATTCAAAGCCAGGAGCCTGGAGCTCTTCCAGGTCTCCCAAGTGGGTGCAGGAGCCCAAGGCTTTGGGCCGTCCTCCACTGCTTTCCCAGGCCACAAGCAGGGAGCTGGATGGGAAGCAGCTCTGCCAGGATTAGAACCAGCACCTATATGGGATTCCTGGCACGTTTAAGGCAAGGACTTTAGCTGCTACGCTATTGCACAAAGCCAAAAGATAGATTTTTAAAAATATGACTGTCATGTTGGAAGGCGAGTGGACTACTGAAAGCAAATACGGTCACTAACTAAAAGTTATAACGCAAACAGTAAGATACAATGTGCAAAATACCTTCAAATAATTAGGTTTCTAACAATTCCCTCTATTGTAAAAATAAGTGATTTCATCTGAGAAGAGTGATGCTTATTACAGCTATTTAAATTTTTTTGAATGATCACCACACAGCATATTAATTTTAGCATAACATTAAATTTGTGTCAATTTAACTTTGTTGCAGATTTTATCATCCTAAACCCTGTTTTTCTGCATATTCAATTGTAAGATTCTTATTTACAAAGCATAGACATTCTGTCATCGATTAAAATAGAATAATGTTCAGTAGTGTACTCTTACTAAATGCTGTGGAAAAAGTGAGATATTTACTGGGCTTTTCTATGAGGAAGTGTTTCCTAGTACAGTATGTATCAGTTATAGCTTATATTGCAAATATTTGAAAAATTATCCTCAGAGGCTGGTGATATGTTAATACTGTCACAAATATAAGTAAATTATAATAAAATTAAGGAGTTGGAATTATTTTTTGTAACACTGTGGGTCATTTAAAATATGACTATACTCAGGTCAGATGTCAGAAAAAAGGAAATATTCATTTATATATTTTATGATAGTTCACAAATTGTAAAATTAATTGCTCTATTATTTTGTAATGAGAGAAAGCTGTCTAATAATTGCACATTTATTATGTATACATATCTACACAAATCATAAGTAGAACCTCCTATACTTATAGGTCTCTACTTATTTTCTTCACCAACTTAGCTGCTTTTAAAAATGCAATTCAGTACTTTTAAGTGCATTTATGACTGTTATGCAACCATCACTGCTACTCTTCCCGCAAAAGCTTTTAGTCTCACCAAACTGAAATTCTGTACCATTTAAATAAACGTCACTGTCTCTTCTCCCTCCCATTCTGATTTCTATGATTTTAAATACTATGTGTACCTCATGTAAGTGGAATAGTACAGTAGTTCCCTTTTTGTGACTAGTTTATTTTACATATAAAAGTACTTTTGAGGTACCTCCATGTTAGAGCACCTGTGTTTTCATCCATTTGTAAGGCTAAAGATCTATCACCTGTATGGACACTTTGTTTATCCATTCCTCTATTGATGTACAATTGTGTTGCTTTCAAGTTCTTACTGTTAAGAAAGATACTGTCACCAGCATGGATGTACACACAAGTATCCCTTTGAAAGATTGCTTTCACTTCTTTGGCATGTATTACACAACCAAAAGAAAAGTTTATGAATCCTAATACTATTTTATTTTTATTTTTTCATAATTGTCCTACTGTGTTACACAATGGCTGTATCATTTGCAGTTTTACTAAAGGTACACAAGGGTTCCAAGTTCTCTGTTTTATTACCATATATATTTATTTTTTATGAATGTACTCCTCTTGATGCATGTAGATGGTATCTCTGTAGTGTTAATGGTCAGTGATACTCAGCAACCTTTCATGTGTCTATTGTGCATTTGTGCATCTTCAGAGAAATGACTATCCAACTAAATATGGATGGACAAATATTTAGAAATAAACTGCATATGTACTGAGTACATACAAACTTATTTTCCTGTATTTATTTCTTAAGCAAAACAACTGCCTATAAAGCATTTACACTGTGTTAGATACTGTGAGTATTGTATAAACTATAATTCATTATGACATGGAAGTAGGACAATAGAGGTCAAACACTCATGATAAACCATACTAATTGACTCATTTGGTGGAAATCTTTATGAACTAATTTCCTTTCAAAGTTCTTATTTCTGATTACTGTTACAATGAGAATAACATTTCAATATGAGGTATAGATTTTGGAGGGGTATTCAAAGCATAGCAACCACATATATGAGCATTAATTTACAGGCCCTCTATTCTGTTCCATTGAGGTAATTTCTCAAATTGTGCCACTACCACATTGTTTTGAGTATTGTAGACTTGTCATAATTTTTGTGGTTAGGAATTGTAAAACCCATGACTTTATTCTTATTCCAGATTGTTGTGGCAGTTTGTGTCTCTTGAGATTTTGAATGAATTTAATGATTTTTTTCTATTAATGAACAAAAAATGATTGATATTTCAAAATAGCTTTGGTTGATTGATTTGAGAGGGAGAGAGAGAACGCGCACACTCTAATCAACTAGTTGACTCTCAAAATAACCGTAACAGCTAGAATTAGGCCAGGGCAAAGACCAAAGCTGTAAATTCAATCTAGCCTCCAACACCCCCTCCAGAGCAGGCAGGAAATTAATCTCTTAAGCCATCACTTACAGCATTCCAGTGTACACATTAGCAGGATATTTAAAAAAAAAATAGAGCCAGGACTCAGAACGAGGCTGCCTGATATAGGAGGCAGTGATCCCAAGCAGCATCTTAACCACAAGGCCAAATACCACCAGAAAATAGAGATGAAGCTAGTGTTGGGTTGTGGCAAACACACGATTGATATTTTCGTAAGGACTTTGTATTTGCAAACCTTGGTTTACTTGCTGCCCATGTTATTATTAACTTTCTGGGAAAATACCAAAATAATCTGTATCAATTGAATGTTATTTATTTATTGAAATAGTTAATTTTTGTTTGCTTCATAAATGCTTATTTTTTTAATTTGGTTCACTAAGATAATCTAAAAAAAGTCTAGTTAAAATACCTTAGCAGAAGTCAAATACAATTAACATAGTAGGTTTTTAGTGAACCTATGTTGGCCTCCTAGATTTCCTCATTTACTTTTCTCAATATTCTTGAATTTTTGGAAACTCACCACTCCTGGTCTTGAAACATCTTTCCAATTCGCACAAGTTTTCAACAGTCATTGATTATGGGTTATTTTGCAATTTCTGGTGCTTTGAAGTGCGTTCATTTAGGCAAAAAAGCATACACTTTACATGTGTTAATTTATAATGTTTTATATAAAATATATTGCATATTCATGTAAACACTTTTACAATTTTGTAAGAACAAATTGTAGCAGAATTGTCTGCAAACTGGAAAATTATTTTTAGATGGCACTCTCTATATAAAATATATAGAAATACATAAATAAATGTATATATTTATATATATATTTTATATAATATTTATTTATTTGTGTAAATAAATATATACTACATAAACCAGTGAGACTCATAAAGGAAGCTGAAGGTAGGAGTCATATTTCCTTGCTAAGAGAAGTCATTTCAAGATTATCCACTATTTTCAAGCTATGTTTCCCTTGTATAGTTTGAGACACACTTCTTTCCTTGTTACTATGGGGAACACTGTTCCATGGTTGCTGATGGGAGTGAATCCTTCCTTTAGATGTGTTGTAACAGGAAAAGGGAAGGCTAAGAGCCACTAAACTATGATGATGACTTTTGAATGCTTTTAAAGAAGAATAGATCTGGGTTTAAGTGAGAAACTGTGCGGTTTCTAGCTGTGAAATCTTTACTAAATTATCATTCATTTTATCACTCAACAACATCATTATTCCACACTTTTTCTGTTTCTCTCAACTACTTGTCACCATCTTTCTTATTCTTACTTTCAGGAGATAGATTTTTTCCCCCCTTCAAATTTACTAAAAAAAAGAGAGAAGTGGTCAGAAGTGAATTTTTACTAGTTTTTACATCTACCCATTTGAATCAGCATGTTTAGCAAGATTCCTAACTTTTTAAACCTGTGTTTGAACAATGTTTCTAGAACAGTCTAATCTGTTTCTTATCCACTAGATTTTGCTTTCTCTAGCATGTTTAGCAACAAGGTTCAAAAGTATTCCCCAGTCTTCCTGACACTGTCAATTTTCCCTTTGTATGAGATCAAGTGTTTTATAGTACAAGGTTTTGGCAAAAATAAAATACACAAAGCCTCTTTCTTAGTGTCACATCACTTGAAGCTGACATGGTATTGTTGCTTCTTCTCTTGATATTAGCGCTCTTCAAAAGAATGTTATTTTACCTACAGTCTACAATTTCTCTCATGTTATTTTCCCTGGATCCGAACCCAATGAGATATGTGTCCATATTATTCTGGTGACATGAGTCTTATTAAGATTGTCTAGGATTTTCATTTTACTAAGTTACTTTGATTAATTCTGGGTCCGCATATGTTTTCACATGCAAAATACATCTGATGATATTCCTCATTCCTGTCCCTTTGGGGCAGATTTGTCACTTGGTTTCTAGGGAAAACACACTATTTCAACCTTATTATTTTTTAAAAGATTTATTTATTTTTATTGGAAAGGTAGATATACAAAAAGCAGGAGAGACAGAGAGGAAAATCTTCCGTCCAATGGTTCACTCCCCAAGTTAGTGCAATGGCTGGAGCTGAGCCTATCCGAAGCCAGGAGCCTGGAGCTCTTCCAGGTCTCCCACACGGGTGCAGGGTCCCAAGGCTTTGGGCCGTCCTCAGCTGCTTTCACAGAGCACAAGCAGGGAGCTGAATGGGAAGCAGGGCTGCCAGGATTAGAACCGACGCCCATATGGGATCCCAGTACGTTCAAGGAGAGGACCTTAACCACTATGCTATCACGCCGGGCCCCAACCTTACCATTTTATGTATTGTTTCTTTCCATTGCTGTTGGATCATCTTCTACTTTCTGGTCCTTAAATTTTGGAATGGCTCACAGATTCAATTTTATAGCACATCACAATTTGTTTATCTTGATTTTCTCAGCTATCTCTTCCAACCTCAGAATTTGAATTATGTCTATGTATTTAATTAATAATTTTGGAGTGCAAAATCATATATGCAACTGTTTGGTTGTTTTCAATTTGATATATGTAGAGATTAGCAAGTGTAATATATTTAAAATTTAATTTTGGGATCAGGCATTGGCCTAGCAGTGAAAACACAAATTTAAATGCTTGTGCCTGATATGAGAAAGCCTGGATTTGATTGCTGGCTTTGAATTCTTACTCCAGTGTTCCAGGTATTTAGAAATATATAGTTAATGTAGCAAAACCACATAAACAGAAATAAAATGAAGCTTTTTGTACTATGGCAATCAAATGACACCATGAAAGATAAATGCTTTTAAAACAGTGTCTAATTTTTAAAAGTAAACAATATTTTGCCAAAAAAGCAAGCATCTTCCACAGAGTTAGCAAATGGGAAAAATATCAAATTCAATAAGCATAAACTAAGTTTATTTTCAAATATAGTTTTCTACTTTAGTAATCTTTTGATACTGCCCAAGTTTAAATTTTGATTTATATTTTCCATCAATTATTGGTAACTTTCTGTTCATTCTTTAAGAAAAATACAGCCCTCTATACTTACGTTTTAACCTGTAAAACATACATATTTAAGTTATGACTTAATTGGATTACAATTTACCCGTAAGAATTAAGAATAATACATTTCCTGATATTAGTTACATAAATATATACTAAACAGGGGAGAAAAAATTGTTACTACAATTAGGCAATAATTCCATTGTTCCCCTTCTTACTCCGAAGTTAATGACTAGCTCAAGGAGCCATAAAAAGAGGAGAGTGAATGATGCTTAATGATGCAGAGAGTCATTAAGTGCTTGAAAAAGAACCACAATGTTGGGTATCATTGCCCTCATGAATACCACTACTACAAAAATAACATTTGAGATTTATTTTTGGCAGACATTTATTAGTTAATATAACTCATTCGATTGGAGAAAATCAAAAATATTTTTGAATCTTTGATGTGTCTGTTGGCATTTTTTGCTCCTCATTTATAATAAACCAACCAGTTTCACTGGGATTAAAGTGTCATCTGTATAATTAAAGTCGAGGTTACACAGCAAAACCAGTAATGAATCTGAGCTAGGAGAATCTCTATTTTTAAATGTTAGAGGACTGAAATTTAATTTTAAACATGTACCCGAGATCTGAAAGATATATTTCATTTGAGAGGACAAATAATGAGAAGTTAAGAAGCAGACATCCCAAAGTAAGAAGTAATGAATCACACTGAACTAACCATAGATTCATATTATAGCAGTTCCTTCTCTTACCCAGCCTAAACTTTAAGATACCCGTGCCCCAGAGTAATAAAAGAAACAACTTTACTCAATTTATACTAGATTTGGAAGTGTACCAAAAAGATAGCCTATCATATTTTGAATATGACATGATGATAAATATTGTAGTTTATTGTTCCAAGAATTGGAAGCTGGGATCTAAATTAGAATTTATAACCTGCTATTTACATTAGATATCACAACTTGTACATGGAAAACAAAGAAATCGATTATATCAAGAAACAGAGAAAGCACATTATACTGGCCTCTTACAATCAGATCAACTATTGATGCCCCATCAACTGGTATGAGGTATATTCATTTTATGTAGTTCTCTTTTAGTCCTGATTCTTTTCATCATTAAGATTCAGTCTGTTTAGCAAAACCTCTATAATTTATTCATATTTAGTTGAAAAATGCAAGACAGACTTTGAGACAGCTGGAGTCACACAAAGAAAATCATCAGCAGAATACATAGTGATGAGTATTAGCCTACAAGCCAAGGCCATTCACATTATTCAAATCAAGGAAAGGAACGAAAAGGAAGAAAGTTTAAACTCTAATTCTATCAAAAATTCTTGCCAATAAATTAATATATTGATTTAAAAATGCAATATCCAACCTTACTTTCAAAACAGAAATTAAAAATAAAAAGAATATGTAACAATTCATGTAATCAATGTTTTACTGACATAGGAAAATAATTAAAAAAAATATATATATATATGAACACTTAAGCAGATGCACAGCTTGGAACAATCTAAACCAATCTGAACATAATTAGAGATGGACAGAAAAATAGTTTTAATAATTATTTTGTTGAGTCTTTTTTTACTGGCATTCTATTTTTTATTTACACATCATTTTTTTCAATCCTATTGGTCTTGTTATTCCAGGGCTTTTTTTTTCTTACTATGAAGTAAATGAGGCTTAAAAATGCTAAACAATTGTTCAAGTTCAAGTGGCCAAAACAAATCAAATCTGTGTTGTCTTTGTGAGCTCCACTATGCTATGTTATCGTTTCACCAATATGTTGTGAACTGAACAGCACTTAACTTCCCAAAGTCATGATTATGTTTAAACCTAATGTCTCATGTCTTATGCTGGCAATTAATTACTTAGAAAGAGAACTTAGGAGGTGGCCTGGTGGGAGGCTTGCCCTTGGAACACGTTTCAGGAGAGGACTGATTATCTCAGACACATTAAGTTTTGCTTCTTTGTTTACTGGCCAGCCGCTGCTAGATTCTAGATCAGTGGAGCTATTTGGTCTTGAACTGTATATCTCCAAACTGTAAGCTACAATAAATCTTATTCTCTTCTTAGTTGTTCTGAGTTATTTTTGTATGAAATTGTATGTAGTGAGATTACACTTCAATTACCCCTCATTTTTTTTTTTGCTTAGAAACTTTGAATATTTTCTGTTGACATCAAGAAGAAACTATAAAACGTGCTTGAGAGATCAATGTATCACTGCATGAATTCAATTTGTTATTTACATGAAAACATCCTGTGATTAGTATTTTGAATATAGTACCTATCCACTCTGTTACATGCTATTCTATGCTTTGTTGCTTTATAGAGTGCTAAATGTGATACGTTAAAGTTTAGAGAGAGGATGGTAAGGGCAAACATGTTATTAGTAGACAATATTAGCTGAGAGCAAGGAATAACACAGAAAAGTGATAGATAAAACTTTTTAAACCTCAACAACCTTGGGTCATTTAATATAAGAACTAGAATTCCTACAATCTCGAAAGCTCCTAAATGCATCACTTTATTAGAGCACACCACAAAACTTATACTTTTGTTAATGTGTCTGTGTAATTGAAAAACAGGCAAGAATTCTAACTGCTGGTAGTTTTTGAACATTTTATATATGTCACATATTTTTCTAAGCCCTCTTCATATATTAACCAATTTTCACTTTATAACGTCCTTTGCTATACACATGCATTGGCATTTTACACATGAGGAAAATGAATCATAGAAGGGTTAAGTAATGTGCTCAAGTTCACGAGGATAAGAATCACAATACATGCAATTTCAGTTTGCTTCAATCCTATACATATTCTTTAATTAATTTTGCCAATGTGGTATCTGCTTCCTGTGTTCAACATATTCTTTGTTTAAACAAGTGGGACTAGAATATGTTTTAAGAAATTTTCCACTTCAGAAATAGCTTAAATATGTTTCTAAAGTTTAGAGGGGGTACAACTTTGTTTATGTGAAGAAGTCATTTTATTTTTCCAGTGTTGATTAATTTTGTGCAGCATTTTAGATATTGTACTCTATATTGTACTGTGTGCAATGGAATGAATATGCAGGGTATCTATATGTATGGTGTGTAATTCCTTCTGGGACACAGCATCTAGCAGAAGCAACAGGCATGCAAGAAAGATGTGGGCCACTGAACAAGGACCAACAAGATGAGAGGGAACGTAATTCAGACAGGATGTGAAAGATATCTGAGAATAAAAAAAGCTTCCCCTAAGGAGTAGACTATGATGAAGGCCCTCAGCCTCTGAAGTGTAAGAGGGAACTGTGGGTGGGGATGAGGGGATGTGGGTATGTATTCTCTCTAATCCTGAACGTCCACCACCACTGTCAAATTAACACTTTGGTTTCAGGTCGGGGGTAGGATGGAAAAATGCAATGGTAGATGTGCTTTGGAGAAAGGGAATAAGATGGTTACTAAGAGAAAGGAAGAAAAAGAACGGAAGCTAGCTGTCAAAATGTGTGCTTACAAGTTAGGTATTGAATTTTAAGGAAAAGGACAGAAGAATGCCTATTACTTGTTTGGTTGATTCCTCACTTTGGTATAAAGCTGTTTTCCTTTGTTTTGCTTTGCTTTTGGAATTCAATGGTTTTAGAGGAAGTAACTAAGTATCTTTCAACTAATAAAAAAATCCTCATTGAAGTCATTTGTCACAATACTCATTCACTGTGGGCAACTGTCTCCATTCACTGGGCAGTTCATGAGGTGCTGTGGTTACAGGAACAGAGGGACTAGCATTAACTCGGTGCTAGCAGAGGTCAGTACTGAACCAGACCCTGTACCTATCCTGCTGTTAAGGGCATTTTAGATTACAGGAACAGACATTTTCAACATAGAGAAAAATAATCTGCTAAGTGACAGGAAAACTAGGCATCAAATCAGATCTAGAGCAGGTGTTCTCTCCATTTGTTTTGTACTTTTAATGGTGTCCTGATTCCCTTTCTATCTGTGTCTGCATCATTCTTTTTGTCTCTGCTTGCTTCCTTTTGTGTGTCTGTCATTATCTGTGTGTGTTGGTCACTGCATAGATAGATAGATAGATAGATAGATAGATATGAGAACATATTCTTTCTCTATTTCTCTCCACGAAATTCTTCTGAATGTCACCTGATGTGCCTCTCCTACTGATTTCTGTTGCTTTCCCCCAATTGTCATCATTCTCTTCCTAATTGGCCTATCTGTCTCAACCTAACCTTCCTTCTGTATTTCTTTGAATATGTATTTTTATTTGCTTGTGATTCGCTATCACTCTCTCTATGTATCTATATCTATATACTGTTTTTAAATGTCTGTTTTTCTTTCTACTTTCCTGATCTTCTTTATGTAAACCTCTCTTTATCTCTCAGTGTTCTTTTTCTCTAAATATCCATCTCAGTTATCTTCTGTATTTCTCTGTACAGTTGCATATCTCTCCCGCTCTTCTCTCTGTGTATTATACAGACACCTGCATTTCTCTCAGTCTCTCTCTCTCAGGCCCCTCCATACTTGTAAAATGCCCCAAAGATAACAACCAATGTTAAAAAGATACTAGCATGGTTAGTTTTCTAGAACTATTTTCAACTTCCTTCTCTTGATTTAAATATCTTAAAAGACTGATGATGATAAACTTAACTCATCCCTTAGAGGCAATTCCCATCAGTTACAGAATATTATGAAAATCCTACAATTGAAAACTATATTATTTCGTGGCCCAGTAAAGTTGAAGTCACTGGATGTAGCCATATGGCAGTCAGACCGACTGTTTAACAAATAGCTATGTTTTTGTGAGGCAAATCACAGATTTTTTTTTAGGAATACATTTAGTATATGATCAAGCATAAATCATTATCTTCATTTTCCTGATAAAGTGATGTTCAAAATTATTAACAAATTGTCAAAAGTTGCAAAGATACAGATGATTGGGTCAGATGGAAAGCAAAATTATTTTGTATCCAAAAGCCGTGTTCTCTCTACCAGATCATAATGATAATATGACCTCTTAAAATAGAGGTCATAAAATATTCTTAGTTTTTGACCAAGAATTTCTGCTGAGAATTTATAAATAATCCATTTTAAGGTAAACTTACTCAGAGTATTTTGTATGCAACTTAAGTTTTCTCACACATTCCCAACTTCTTGGGCCAAGGCTTTCTCTAATAAGCAAATAAACGTGTTAGAACCATCATCTCACAATTTTGGGAAATAAAATTCCTTCTTGAATATCACTAAGAACCTTCCTGCTTGATCAGCCCTTGTAGTTGCCATAGTATTACTGAATTGCTCATTAGAGATGGCCAACTCTCCCAATTTATTGTATTTCCACTATAGCTTTAACACTACTTGAAAAAATATTACACTGGGTCTGGCGTGGTTGCCTAGTGGCTAAAGTCCTCACCTTGCATGTGCCAGAATCACATAAGGGTACTTGTTCCTGTCCCAGCAGACCCGCTTCGGCCATTGCGGCCACCCGGTGAGTGAATCAGCAGACAGAAGATCTTTCTGTTTCTCTTCTCTGTATATCTAACATTCCAATAAAAACAAATCTTTAAAAATGTTAAACTAAGACATATATATCTTGATAAGTTCGTATTTTGGATCCCCTTAAACTTTTCATTCTGAAGAGCGGGGTCATTCTCTTCAAGCTAGTGCCAGACCTGATGACTGGTCTCAGCCAGAAAAGCAGCCTTAACCGAGAAAAGGCCATAGTCAGTGATTAGTTACACAGGATAGCTCTGCCTGCCCTCCTCCTGCTGAATCTCCACCGCACCTGTCTTTATCATTCCTCTCCCACACACATATGCATCTATCTGTCAGCTTAATAATGTTCAACACTGAAGAAACAGAATGTAGGGAAGTAAAGAGAAGGAAAGGATAAAAAAAACTCTACTCTAGGATGCTTTGTGCTTTCAGTCCTAACAATGGGATAGAGGAAGAGTTTGATCAGATGTGAGATTGGAATTATTAACTAATCTAAATTGAGGTTTGAACAAACACTGAGGGGTGATTGTAACCTCCTCAGATTGTCATGATGGGCAGGAAATGGAGCTGTACCAAAGCCCAGGTATAAGCAGATATTGGAAAGTAAACACAAACCATTTCATATTTATACCATGTTACAATAAAATTACTGTGTCAGTTGGTATATAAATAATATATGTCATTTCAAGTTTATTTCCATAGCTTAGCAGAGTATTAGTCTTAAAACAGGTTCAACAAGTACTTGCTGCTTTTACATAAACGGACTCAGAGTGAAGAAGAAAAAATGTACACTCAGCATTATTTTTCTTGTTGAGTTACAAAAGGTAAGTAAGTGAGGTGGCTAGGTGAACTATTTGAGAAATCTACAATCAGCTGCAGACAGAATAATGTGAGGAGGGAACAGGCAAAGAGCAGCAATGCTTACCCTGGGCACGTAAGGCACAATTATGAAATCAACAATACATTAGAAATGCAGTACATGATTTGTAAAAAAAAAAAAAAAGTTAAGGAATCTTCATGTTACATCCAACACTCTGCATTTGTGCAGGTGAGAATCTTCAACACCTAGAAAAACAGATTTTATATTGCTTAGGGAATCTACTAGATAAACCTTAATTTTATAACTTTTTTTAACATGCAAGTGTTTTTTTTCTTGTACCTTCATTAATGCAGATATTATGCTTTTTCCTAAAGTTCAATTAATACGTAGTTTGCATGACATGCATTTAGCTACTCTGACTCTCTTACGTTTATGATTTTCATGGAATAGGTTTTTCCATTCCTTTGTTTTCAGTCTCTCTGTGTCTCTAAAATGAGTCTCCTCTGGAAAACACACAATTGGGTCTTATTGCTTTTTAACATCATCTAGCCATTCTATGATTTTTATTGGATAGTTTAATCTGTTTATGTCTATATTAATTATTTATAGAGGATAATTTATTACTGCCATCTTACAAATCATTTTCTGTTGATCTTGCAGCTCTTTTGCTTCTATTTTCCTTCCTTCCTTCCTTCCTTTGTGTTTCATTGATGTTTTTGTAGTGGTACTCTCTATTTTTTTCTGTGTTTTTTTTTTCTATATTTTATAAGGGTTTTTGTGGTTATCATCTTACATGAAACATCTTATATAGTCTATTTTGTGCTAACAGCTAACTTCAATCACAGCTACAGTTTTTCTTCAATAATTTGTTATTGATGTCATAATTTATTTATGGTATGTATCTATCAAGCATTTTTTGTTGCTATAGTAATCACTAATGCGTTTGTCTTTTAACCTGTAAACTAAAATTAAGAATAATTAATATATAGTCATGTTAGCATCATATTATATTTGCATCTATAAGTTGAATTGTACATATGTTCATATGCTTCTATGTTTTGGTTTGACATCCTTATATTTACACTTAAAATCTTTCATCAGCATTTCTTATAAAACAAGAACGGGCTTGCCTTATAAGAAATGATTTACAAATGACTAATTCTTTTAGCTGACACTTTTCTGAGAGCATGTTAACTTATATTCATTTTTAAAAGACAATTTTATCTGGTGCATGGTTGGTAATTTTATTTTTTATTCAGTGCTTTGAATGCATCGCCTATTTTCTCCGACCTGCAAGGAGTTAGCTGATAGATCTGATAGTCTTCTGTGCGATTTCTTTTGATAAGTTGCTTTTCTCATGTTTTTCATGCTTCTTTCTAAATGTGCTGTTTGCATTTCATGTTTAGCAATTTCATTATGTAACGTTTCAGACTTCTTTAGGGTCATTCCTATTTAGTAACTCTGTACTTCATCAATCTGGGTGTCCTTTTTTTCCCATCAAAATTAAGAAAACTTCAGCCATTATTTTTAAAATATGTTTTCTGTTTCTTTTTCAATCTCTTCTCCTCTGGAACCTCCATAATAAACTTACTGATTTGCTTGATTCTGTCCCTTAAGTATATTAGGATTTCTTTTCATTTTGTCATTGTTGTTCCTCCTCTAAATAACTTCAAATGTACTATCTTCAAATTTATTATTTCTGTGTTGCTACTCTCTGTTGAATTGTTATGTCTGTTCATTTCATTCTTCAGCTGCAGAATTTGGATTGGTTCATTTTCAGGTTTTCTGTTATCTTTTGGTATTCTTATTTCCGTTCAGGTATTGCTTCTCTGACTTCATTCAGTTTTTCCCAAAGCCCCCTTTTCATAAGTATTTGGAATCACTTGTACTTCTTCCCTAGGGTAGTAAACTTATAATTCATGTCACTTATATTTCCTGTCGTCACTCTTGAAATAAACAAAACAAAACCAAAAACAAACAAAAACCTGTGTTTGCACACATTCTCCCAATCCCATTGGGATGTGCTAGGTACTGACAGCTGCCATCCTCTTTCCCCTTGGGGAATTCTCTGGGATGACAGGATGTTGGCAACAAATGACAGTTCTTCTCTTCCCTTCTGATGAAGTAGTATCAGGATTGAGAGAGTGCCTTCTCCTAATCCCACAGAGTGTAACTGTTTTTTTGAGACCTGCATCCTCTGGCAAGATTTTTGCAACCTGCCAGAATCCATTTCTTCTGCTGAGAACCACAACATCTGCTGCGATTCGTATTTGGTACTCAAGGTCCTCCTGGATGTTTCAGGCTGTGTTGGGTTTGGAGTGTCACATGGTTGTAGCAGCAATCTCTCTAACAGCTGCAATTAACACTTGCAATTGTTCTCTGTATGGAGACCTGAGTAGTGTAGCTATTGCTATGGACTGGCCAACTACTATTGATGATCCATCTGATCTGCTCGGAATAGCTGCACTCATTGCTGATAGCTTCAACCTATGCCTAGCACCCGATACTTACAGGATTGTTTGAGACCTCAATTACTGCGAGGGGCTTGCCAGTTACTTGATGCTTTTCCTACTGCCAGAGATCACATGGCTACCGAGGGTTATCAAATGCTGAAGACTGTATTTGTTGCTGAGAACTGCTAGCCTCTCCTCTTTGCCCTCAACTGCTTCTAGGTGTCCCAACTCTGCCACATGCCTCAGCATTCTGAATGGACATGACACATGAGTAGGCCTTGTGGGTGTCTAAGGATACCTGTGGAAGCTTCTGTGTATCCTTCACTCTCTTCATTTCCCTAGGAAGTGGGGAGAAATTGAAGGCTGATGTGGTGATATGCACTCTTGGAGGTGATCTGCACTCTTGGAGGTGATTTGTGGGGACATGATATTCTTGGCATAATGAATATTGGCATGTAAGTAATTTGAATAACAAAATGAAAAATACAGTAGCAGCCCATCTTTCCATAGATATACTCTATCATGGTATATGCACATGCTAAATGCTGCATGAAATATATACACTGTATACTTTCTTTTGTAAAGATTTAATTTAGTTCTAGTTGAAAGACACAGTTAAAGACAGAAAACGTGAACCAGAGAGAAAGAGAGATCTTCCATTCACTGGTTCACTCTGCAAATGGCGACAGTGACTAAAGCTGAGCTGGTCTGAAGCTGGGAGCCTGCAGGAGATTCATCTGGGTTTCCCACATGGGTACACGGGCCCAAGGCCTTCGGTTATGTTCTATTTTCCAGGCCACTAGCAGGGAAGGGAGTTTTATTGGAAGTGGAACAGCCAGAACAGGAATCCTGGCCCATATGGGATGCTGGTGCCTCAAGTAGAGGATTAACCTACTATTCTGCGACCATGCCAGCCTATGTTATATAGTTTCTATATAGCTTCCCTTTAAATATTAGGTACTATTTATCCGCATAATTTACTTTTATTTTAGGATCAAATATTCTAAATCTTGGTTCAGAAAATGTCATAACAGCAGTAACATAGAATAGTCGAGAAGACTATGATATTGGGTTCCTTAAATTTTTTTTTAAAGATTTATTTTTATTATTTTGTTTATTGGAAAGGCAGATATACAGAGAAGAGAGACAGAGAGGAAGATCTTCTGTCCGATGATTCACTCCCCAAGTGAGCGCAAAGGCCGATACTATGCCGATCCGAAGCCAGGAGCCTCTTCCGGGTCTCCCACGGAGGTGCAGGGTCCCAAAGCTTTGGGCCGTCCTCGACTGCTTTCCCAGGGCACAGGCAGGGAGCTGGAAGGGAAGCGGGGCTGCCGGGATAGAACAGGCGCCCATATGGGATCCCGGGCGTGCAAGGTGAGGACCTTAACCACTTGCGCCACCGTGCCGGGCCTGGGTTCCTTAAATTTAAAGGAAGATATACACACTGATTAGAAGACTGAAAAGAATTCTGTTGCGTTAGTAATTCTCAAGTTTTGGTTAGTTTTCACTAGCCTCCCTCCACCCCCAGGAGCTAAGCATCCCATATCTTTTAATCATATTAGTATAATACATAGTTTACAGCAGAAATTTCATCATCCTGTCCAGGTACTCTATAGTTGATATTCTCAAGATATGACAAAGAAGGACAAAACACCTGCATTCAAACGCATAAGACCAAAAAGATAAAAAAGAATACCATTGAGTCCTTTAATGGAGACACTATAATTTTAGTGCCTTAAAGTTAAATTTGCATTAACTTTTTGCAGAACAATGGCATATTTGGCCGTATGGGATTTATCTAGAAGACAAATTTGTAATGTGGCTTGAGATGCCTATACACCAGGCAGTGGAGTTCTGAGGGTTTTCCCCATTTTCCTCTCACAACTTGATCTTCTTGGATTTTATATATTTCATGCTAATCTAGTGGGAAAAATAATGTAATAGTGCAACTAGTGTGCTTCAAACAGTAATGTACCATTAAAGGATGGTTTTCCTGTGTGGTTTTAATGGAATTGAACAAATCCTCCTAGTGCCATCCTAACCATTGTGAGGTCACAGTGTAAGGCATTACTCAAATGTAAACAAACCTCCCAAGAAGCTAATGATATAAACACACACAATTAAATGTACATTGCATAATTCTTACTGAAAATAACTATTTTTCCAGTTTATGTATTTAACTTTATTTTACACTGTTATTTTGACTTTATTGTTTACTGTAACACAATGTTCCATGCTTTGAGAGAAGTAGACTCACACATCTTGTGTTTTGCCATACTCTTCATATGTCAGGAGGCCATTCAAGTGAGCGATCTATCCAATCTTGATTTGTGTAACTATATGATATCCATTCAATGATGGGAACCTCCTCAGATGCATTTCACAAAATGTGTCATTATTAAATAACATATGGCATTATGTTAATTTTAATCTGTAATTTTTCTAATTTTTAGTGACAATTCAGGGTTATCTATGATAAAGTTGTTATTTTCTTTTTTCTTTTATTTTTATCTCATTGTTGTACAAGAATACTTTCTATAATCTGAATACCAAAACCTTATTAAATTGGTTGGAATATCTTTGTTATCTGACTTGAGAGATTTTATCTATTTTTATTCCAGTTTCTGTGCCAAAATTTCCAAACTCAGTGATTTTTTTTTGTTTCCACACATTGTTTTTATTCTTATATGTGAAATTCCTTTTTTATGTGTTAGATGCCACTGTAATATGTCTCAGTGTGTCAAATACAGGCAAAAGTATATGAAGGTTACATAGTCTACATTTTCTTTTATAATCTTAAACAATTTATTTTTATTTATTGTAAAGATAGGGAAATGGAGATAGTAGTGGAGAGAGAGAGATGTGTGCACTAGCAAGTAACAAGATGAGAAGCAGAGATAATGACAGATGACTTATTACAAAAAAGTTTTTTTTTTTTTACAAAAACACTTTTCTCACTGTTGCCACTTGACATAAGAATACTCTCCTAAAACTCATTAGTTTTCATGTATAATTTTTAAAGATACAGTTATTTATTTGAAAGTTATGGTAAGAGAGAATCCAAAGAGTAAAAGAACACTTCTGTTCACTGTTCATTTTCTCAAATGCCCTTAATGCCCAGTCACACTGAAGCTGACAGCCAGGAAGTCTTCCGGTTTCTCACATACAATAATTGGAGTATCTTCTGCTATCTTCATAGGTATATTAGCAGGAAACTGGATCAGAAGCAGTGTGGCTGGTACTGAAGCAGCACTCTGATTTTGGATGCTGGCCTCACAAGTGGCAGTTTGACTCCACTGTACTACCATGGCAGCCCCTTATAGCTTTTTGTCTTCTTTTTTTAGATTTATTTATATGAAATGCAGAGGAGAGAGAGAAAGAGAAATCCTCCATCTACTGGTTTACGCCTTGAATGGCTGCAATGGCCTGGAATGGATCAAATCAAAGCCAGGAGACATGAAATTCTTCCCAGTCTCAGACATGGGTGGCAGCGGTCAAGTTTTTAGTCTATCATTCGTGGCTTTCCCAAGGCTGTTACATGGAGCTGGATCAGAAGTGGAAAAACTGAGACCAAATCAACATCTGTATGGGATTTTGGCATAATAGGCAGCAGCTTAACCTACTATGTCATAATGCTGAATCTCATTTTTCTCCCTAAGAAAGAATGTAATTTATGCCCTAACAGTTCAGGTGTTTAAACTTCAAGCTTTTTTTTTTTTATATTATGTACAAGCTTTTAATTGTAAGTCAAAAGCTTTTTCAAATGAAACATGGAACAGTGTTCCTGTGGAAATGTAATTCATATCACGTCACTGTCTAAAGTTGCTACTCTGGCCTACAATATTCTACATGATCTTGCCCCAGGTTATCTCTTTGATCTCTTCTCTTAGGTCTTTTCTTTTTGCTGTTTGACCTCAAATAATTCATGTTTTCATGTCCTCCTCGATATAGCAAGTGGGATCCTTTCACATGGCTTTAAAATTATGGTTTTCTTTGACTACAGATCTTTTGCCCAGATATTTGCATTACTCATTTTTCTTTTTGTTCAGATCTCTGCCTAAGATATTTGACCACTATCTTTGACCACTGTCTATTCTCTCATCCAGCTGTGTTCTTTGTAGTGTATATTATAATAATCCTGCGAACTTCTCTACTTCATCTGTTCAAATACCAACGACATGAGAATTTATAGTCACTGTTGTATCTTTGGCTCCCGGAACTGTAGCTGACACATAATAAAGGCTCAACAAATATTGGTTAAATGAATAAAATCTCAAATGTAACATGTAAGGTCATTGTGATTATTCCTAGTTTTATTCCTTAAAGCTACACTGCAAATCAGTGACAAAGCTATGCTTTCCCATAAAACAAAAGGTCCCTGTAAAAACCTTAAGTAATGGATTATCTTAGGTGTACACAATCAATTTTAATTATATTTTGTCAACATATGAATCAGCTCCTATTCCCATTTCATTTTCATTTTGGTCAAAAACAATTTAGCTTTTTTTTTTTAATTTCACTTAGGAGACACTCTAGGCTTCAAGCAGGCCTTCAGTGCCTTGCACGTTTCCATGTTTATCTTGCAAATCTTTTCCTTTCTCACATATTCTTGTCATATAGCCTTTTCTTCTTTGAAACAGCACAATCTCCACTTCTGCTATCCTCTCCCAGAGTTTTCCATTTGCTATTTTCTGGTAAAGGGAAACTTCTCTAAAGTCCTTTACAATCAGTACCATTTTTGAGACCTCAGCTTAGAGAAGATGCAATAGTCTGCATTATTGGTGACTTTCTGAATTAATGTTTTGAAACTTCATACTCAATGTAATGGCATTGACTGAAGAGGGAGATCTTTACATCATGAGTTCTTCACTTGCATGAATGAAATTAGTTATCTCATAAAGGAGGAAACTTGCCTCTTTCTCCATGTAAACACACAGCTTTTAGCACCATCAATGAAATAGAAAAGTCCTCATTGCAAACCAGGTTGTTAGCCCCTTGACCTTGGGTAAATCTCTGGATTTGTGAGCAATAATATTCTATTGATTATAAAGTATTGTGTTATGGTGAACAGAAAAGTCTGTTTTCCTTGTTTTGCTTAATTTTTCTTGTAGGACTTAATGCAACTCAGAATTAATTTTACCTTTATTCATTTAATTTTTTTCTCCTCTTATTGCTGTGTGACTAAAACACAGAATAGTGATTGGCACAAAGAAAACACTTGGAAATAATTATTGGGTAATGATGATGTCTGTAATGATGACAGTTATTTTGAGTTTTATTAAGTAACAGGTAATAGGTGAAAATAATTTGCGCTATCCATCCTCAAAAATCCAATAACAGACTTAGTTATTTACTTAAGAGAAGAGAAGCGGGGAGGGTGGAGAGAGAGAGAGAGAGAGAGAGAGAGAGAGAGAGAGAGAGAAAGAGACTTTCATCCATTGTTCCACTCCCCAAATGACTGCAAGAGTCAAGTCTGGGAAAGACAGAAGCCAAGAACCAGGGACTCTATCCTGATCTTCCATGTGAGTGACATGAATCCAAGCACTTGTGCCATCACCCAGTGCTTTTGCAGGTGCATTAATAGAAATTTAGATCAGAGGCGGAGTAATTGGGACTTGAGCAATAACTCAGATAAGATGTTGCCATCACTAGTTACAGACTTAATCACCATGCCACAATGCTAGTCCCAAGAGTTAAAAAATTTAATTCATTTTACAGACAATGAGACTAAAAAGCTAAGTCAATGATTTAGCTTCAATCACACTGCTAAGGACTGGGTACATGTTCAGAATCCAGGTGGTTTAGGATGAGTGGTAATGTTCTTAGCCTCCAATTAGAATTAGAATAACATCAATACATGATTTAGTTAATGGGTTTTCTGCTCTATATTTTCTTAGAATTGTAATCATGTCTGAGCTTTGTATTTCCAGTTATGTGAATGAAAATATTTAACATAGTATGGGATACATCAGTTCTGAAGGGCACAAAGAAAAGCATTTTGGAGGAGGCTGCTGCAACTAAAATTCCCTATTTCTGGATGCTCTTGGATTTGTTCATTGATGTTGACAAGATTCCATACATTTCTCAGTTTAATGCAGCCTGTATCATGAGAAAGAGGAATTCAGGAATTTGACAACATCAGTATTATAATTTATATATGAAATACATTTTGTTTATTCTGTGCTTCAGAGATTTCTGTTAGACATTTGCATGCACAGAGTTGTAGCTTAATAATCTTAGATTTGACCATTCCATCATGTAAGAATATTCTTGCATAGGATATGGAGGAACCAAGGCATAGTATCCTGAAATTTTTAATCATTTTCCATTATAATTTACCTATAGGGTACAAGAGGTGTTTTTAGACAACAATCAAGAAAAAAAAATTGTTGCCTTTTTAGTTGATGACAAACATCCCAGCTAGAAAAGTGCAAATTCCTGTTGTGGTTCACCCCATCTTGACTAAAATACTCCTCCACATACCAGGAACATACATACTCCTCATACAGAATAATAATCAAATAATGATTACTCCATTAACAAACATACTTTGGTTGAAAGTAAAAACAAACATAAAGCCCCTAAATGTGATTAGACCAAAATAGTAATAAAGTATAAGCATAAGGAATAGTCTCACAACTTTCAAGAGCAAGGATTTAACCAGAAAGACCTCAGAAAGGGACTGGAGCCAAAGACTCCAAAAGCTTCAGGGTATGTTAACCATCCATCACCCACCTCAGTTTCTTTATGTGTTTCTACTTTGTGCTCTTTTCACTTATGCCTCTTTTTCTGCTTCTCCTTCTGTCCAGAAGCTTTGGCTATCCTTGAGCTCTTAACATATACTTTATATGTCTAACTAGAAACAATCATTAAGTCCTAATTTCAAATCAGCTAGTAAAGGATTCGACAACAAGTTCAATTGGCTATGATCAGGAGAGGGCAATCATGAAATTTAGAAATGACTTCTGGAAATGTGTTGGTAGTTGGAATACCAGAAAAGTTTTATCAGAGAAAAGTAGATGGACTGAGAGGGCAGATCAACAGCCTACTACTCCTGATCATTTTTTATTTAGACAATAGATCTTAATCTTACAAGTCGGGTAGACAGTTTACGAAAGCAATACATATGGATGCATTAGATTATAATTAACCACATAATTAAAAAATAAATTATAAGACTTTTAAATGTAATGTATTTACAAACAGATTTTCATCAGTTCATGTTTCATACAAAATGAAATGCATCTTTAGAGCAGGGTGGAATCAGTTTTCAAAGGAATGAGGAAATATTGTTTTGTAGTATGTTCCAGCCTTAACTTTTCAAATATAGTTTTACTTCAGTTGAATGATACTGTATTTCAAAAATAAGTACTTTATTATTGTTTACTTTTCCCAAGTAGAGGCAATATCGCGATTGGAGTATAATTTGGGCAATTGTTGCAGGGATCAGCGTGTACCTCAAACAGGTTGTTATTGTTTATTTTATTATGCCTGTGTTACATATCTCATTGTCTCCTCAGTTGTTTGAATAATTTTATGTAATCAGCATTCATTATTCATCCTCAAATGTTCATTTTCAAGTCCCAGTCTAAATTTTGGAACAAGTACAGCGTTTGGAAGCTTTCAGAAGGAAGCTGATATTCATACATTATTTCAGGAACCACCTCAATGCAGATAATCCTTAGATATTCATCCCCATTGCAAGCCTCATTTCCCTTTTTTTTTTTTTTCTCACAATGACAGTTCTGTGTGCGGGCATTTCTCTACATTTTATGTATCTTGAAGTTGATATGCTCCCAAGTTCCCGCTCTACCTATTTTTTTCATTGTTACAATTGCTTCCACCAATCTCTCAGGTTTTCAGATTCTTTTAGATTCGGTTGTCTTCCCATTGTCAAGGCCATGCTTCCACCAAGATATACTTTGCTTTTGTCGTTCCAGTTTATGTTTGTGCCATTATGCTGGTCTTTATAATCCATTTATTTAGGTGACAACAATGAGATTATCACCAGCATGTATTCATTACAACACATGCTGTGAAATTGTGCAAAGCATCTTCAGCAAATGCAGTTTTCATTAGACCACTCTCTTTCCTGCTACTTTAAAACACTGAATTCACTGATGATGATGATGATAATGAACAAGTAACTCTTACATAATACTTAGCCATGTTCTGGCTCTGTTTGAAGTGATTTACATGTATTAATTCCTTGGATTTTCACCATATTTAAGGCATATTACTAACATTAGCTTCGATTTACACCAGAAAAAAATATGCACAGAGAAGTGAACTACCTTGGTAAAATTTTCTAGCTACTAAGGCAAATTGCTGAATTAGTATATTAGATTATTCTAGCATCACTCTTACAAAATTTAACATTTTTTCCCTAGCCCGTCTCACTGATATTTTTTTCTGTAGGTCCCTCTGGAAGGCACTACCAAATGCAGGAGTCCATCAGTAAAGCCAGTGGCAGCATATAGAGATGATGAGCTACTCAAATTATTTAAAATGCATGCACACTTGCACTTATTCCAATGGGAGTGGCATTTTTGCTGGCTTTCTAAATCAGCTAGACATAGCGATATGTTTTTCATTTTGGACATGGCAAATCTAACCCTCACTTACAGGGAAGCAAAATGACTGGATCATCATGCAGATTCACAAACAGCTTTACTTGGCGGGTGTTGGCACAGCTTTAACTCCTGCAGGTTCAGCAGCTGGACTCAGACACTGTCATGATTGCCATGCTACCATCTACACTGTTACTAATCAAATTCGCTCTTGTTCTTGAGGAAAACTGTCACCTGTGAAGTAAATGGTTGGTCAAGTCAATTTTATGTTGTAAAGTTATCATTTGCACCAATCTACCCCTGCCAGCTCACCTGGTGAAAGCAGTCCGAAAGCAAAACCCCACTCCAAACCTCTGGATCAGCGCTGCCAGCACACTCTTCACTTACCTCACAGCATCTCGCTGTGCCTGTTGCCAATTCTAAGAAATGGTAGGTTGCTTCACTTGATCTTAGCCAAAAGTGTGAGAAGCGATGAGCAGGCAGATTTCTTACAAGTGGCAATGGAAGTCTGAGACTGGAGATGAAATTCTCTCAACTTCTGAAAACAAATGAGATAGAATATTAGAGAGGATAAATATAAAGCAGGTAGGAAATGGGCAGAACTAGGTTTGAGCTTGTGGGTTCTTTTTTTTTTTCCCATTTACTGTCTTGACAATTTCTCTGAACCACATAAATTCTCCTAAGAAGTGGGATTAGGTCCTAATTCATAGACAGTTATGCTCATTGTAAGTGACATGGTGTACATAAATTGTCTTGCAGGGTACCTAGCAGGAAGTAAATGAAGGAAGGATATTCACAATTTATAGAACATTCAAAACTACGAAAACTTCTATTTTCTGTTTGAGTTGTAAAAAGCTTGGAGGGAAGTAATTGCTTTAATACAACACCAAAAATCTTGTGTGTCTTTGATTGGGCTGTTCATTTTGCCATTGTTGAATTTTGGAGGGTTATGAGATATTCTGGATATAGTTTATTTTTCTGATAAACAACTTGGAAATATTTTCTTTCACTTATTTTTTTCATTGCTTATCAAGGCATTTCATGAAATCACTATTTTGATTTTTAAAAATTAAAAATGAAAAAAATGAAAAATAAAAATGTATACACACATGTATATCTATGTATAAGATACACACATGTATAGTTTCAGGAAAATTTTGGGTTTACAACAAAATTGAAGTGAATGTACAGGAATTTTTCATACAGCTCTTGCTCTCACATATGCATATGCTTCATATGACAAAGTCCCTCACCATAATTGCATATTTATTACAACTGAAGAACTTATATTGATATGTATTTATCCCTCAGGGTTCATAAATCGAGTTCTTTCTTTCTTTCTTTTTTTTTTTTCTGGAGAACATTTAGGATAGATCTCAATAGCCTGAGAAAGAGTTAAACAGGCCTGAAATGCGTGGTCTGGGAATCAAGCCATTGGGCTTTCTGCATGCAAAGCAGCAGTTGGCTAAAGGCCAATGCCCTCACATTCAGGTGGTATTTATAAGGTAACAAGTTTCAAGGAACTCGTGTGCTCAGTTAAAGAATCCTGTTCTGCTTCTTCTGGTCATATAATGATCTCCTGTCAGTCACTGGGGCTAGTAGGCAGTGGGAATGGGAATGAGACTTTAGACTATTATCATGGAGGTGGGAAAATTTGACATCTTGACAAAGAAAACAAAAACTGCTGGAAATAGCTCAGGGGTTCTATCTGCTGCCTCTTTACTCCCAAGAGTAACCTGTTTTACAACATTTCCTGTGTGCCTTTGACTTTATCTAGTTGCGCTTCCTCTCCCTGTTTGTTCACTTTGGTTGACACTGTACAGGTCTCAGCAACACCTTGGTGCATATCATAAGTTATAAACTACAGATAAATATATAATGGCCTTGAATATGTCCTTGTTGCATCATACAGACTAGCTCCACTGCTACTAAATTCCCACGCACTCTGCCTAGCCATTTGCCCCTCTCAACCCCTGGCATCCACCCAACTTTTTATTGTCTGCTTGGAATTTTGCAGAATGTCACAGAGTTGGAATCATACATTATGTAGTCTTTTTAGGTTATCTTATTTTCTTTCCATAGATTTACAGTTCATTACATCTAGCACTAAGTAATATTTCATTATCAGGTCATACCAACATTTATTCACCAACAAATAACATACAGATTTTAAGTTTTGGCCATTGTTAAAAAGTTGTGATGAACATCCATGTGTAAGATTCATGTGGGCAGAATTTTTGAATATTTGGGGAAAAACAAGGAACTTGGTTGCTGGATCATGTGGTGAAGTATGCTTTATTATGTTATAAACTGTCTTAAGTGGTTGAAACAACTTGCATTCCTGTTAGGATTGAATTCAATGAGAGTTTCTATTATTTCTCATTCTTGTAAACATTTGATGCCAGTGTTCTGAATCTTTGCCATTCTCACAGAGGTATAGTGGTATCTCATTGTTACAATTTGCATTTTTTCTAATGGCATAGGGTATGAAGTGTCCCATCTTTTATTACCTTCCCATGTGCATTAACAAGAAACCATATAATAAGCAGAATAGCAGAAAGCTTTCAGGTTATATTGTAGAGCATATGACTGAAATGTGAATATTTTTTAGATATATTCTCATGCAAACATCCAGAAAAAAAATGACAGAATATTTGGGAACTGTGCCTCAACCAAGTTGACAAATATAACTAAGCATCACATTCACACTTTAGGAACTTTCCAGAAAATGGGATGACCACAAAGAAAGATGTCCCCTGATGAGTTATTGGACTGCAAACATTGTGTTTTCCTCCCTGTAAAAGAAGTGTTCCCCCCCCTCTCTCTCGCTTTTTGGTTAGACTCTTGAAAAGTTTGTAGAACTTGTCAATGCAATTTAAGATTACACTCCACTTTCCACTACTGCAACTGTGTCTTACTAATGTCTGTCCTTTCTTCAATTATGTGTATGATAATTATATGTAGCACAGAAAACTTGTGAATTCCAAATTGATAGCATTATTATAAAGCTATTTTATTTGTGTGATTTATGAATATGCTTTCAAAGTAGGTAACTCCTTTATTGATTGAACACAATTACATAAAAGTAGGTGAGTGAATGAAAGTCAAAAGTTCTAATGATTTTTTGAGTTGGGTTACAAATAACCTCTGACTAGACTTATGTACACTAAAGTTCCTTTTGAAATTCTGCTGATGAGAAATGAATATAAACTAGAGTTAGCCAATTTTAAAATCTCTGCTGAGATTTATTCTTTGACAGTTGACAGAAATACTCAAAAATTAGCATTTTGGTAAAACCTTTATTTATTTAAGATCCCTCTTAGCCAAAGAGACTGTCTGTACAAAAGGATTAACCTATTGACAATGACTTTCTAAATTCAAACCCGTTGAACAGCAAGTACTGAATGTGTTTACATTCTTAATGCACCACAATTCACTATGAAGCTTGTTTTCTTGAAAGGTCAGAATGCACAAAAGGCTGAATTTCAATAGGAAGACACACAGAAATTTGAAGCTGAAAATTGAGTTTGATGAGTACAAACACAAAGTAAATGATATGAACATGGCTTATCTAAGGGGGTAACCCTCAAAACAGAAACATGTTTTCAAATAATTATTTTGATGAGGGAATTAAAGCTTATTATTTCCCCCTTTTTTTAAAAAAAATCATTTATTTGTATTGGATAGTCAAATATACAGAGAGGAGGAGAGACAGAAAAGAAAATCTTTTGTCTGCCAATTTACTCTCTAAGTGGCTGAAACTGCTGATGCTGAGCCAACCCAAAGCCAGGAGCCAGAAATTTTTCCAGGTCCCCCATGCATGTGCAGGGTCCCAAGGCTTTGGGGCATCCTGCACTCCTTTCTCAGGCCACAAGCAGGGAGCTGAATGGGAAGCAGGGCAGCCAGGATTAGAACCAGTGCCATATGGGATCTTGGCATGTTCAAGTAGAGGACTTCAGCCACTAGGTTACTGTGCTGGGCCTGCTTATTACTTTTCTTTTAAATAAATCACTATATACTGTTCCAAGGACCGCAGTAGGCTTGGTGCTATTCTTGTAAATCAAGTTTTAAAGTGATACTACATGAAAACCAGACAGTTCCTTTATGTATTGAACATTGTAAAGTATGTTCCCATATCCTCTGCAGAGAAATACTGCCTTTGAACAGGTAGATTAGAAAAACAAAAAAGATTGATGAACTTGCAGAATTTGATTTTCTCTTTTGTTTTGAGTTGCTCGTTTTCCTGATTTGATTTAAGTGGTTCAACTTAAACATGATTTTCATCTCAGGTGTAAGGTATACATCAGTGTTGTACATCACAGGTAAACATTAGCTTTGTAATTCATCCAAGTAGATGTTCATCAAGTCTAATCAGGCACGTAGTGGACATTTTAAAACTAGGTTAGTGGGTGGTTTCAAATTTATATGATTAATTTCTCATACTGAATCTCAATTTCTTCTTTGGAAAAAGTTATTTCACGGCTGTAAACATGTCTTTTTGCTGTGACAACAGAAATGGACTTGTAGTATCTTTCAACTTCGCAGTAGCTGATTTAGTGGTTTTGTAATAAGACCTATGGCTCTGTCTTTGGATAGTAATTCCTCGAGTTGTACTTATTCCCTCCTTTCTTGGCAGAGTAAATTGAGAGAATATACTGTGAGTTGAATTATATATTTAGTTCGTACTATTCTTTCTCTTTATTTAGCCTATTAGCTTTTTCAGTGTGGATATCAGTGAGTTCATGTTTCAACAGACACAGCAAAAAAGAGTGAAATGAGACAGTGCAGGTGATATGCCATATTTACTAATCAAATTTTATATTCTGGTCTCCATCTATAAAGATCGTATCACTGAAATCTTCTCTGAAAAGCATTATTCATGCATGCATACTCACAAACCCTGGTGCTTTAGGCTTTTACATAGAACATTCACAGGTAGAGAACTGACTAGCTGGATTTACTTCCAGTTCTCATGTGTCAGACCCCAGCCAAATGTTGTCTACACTGCGACCTACTGTACTCAAGGGGGTAGTAACTACGAGATTATGAACTGCCCAGTTTTTTCATTCTGTCTTATATTCTAAAGAATATGAAGCAACTTTTGCTCCATTGAAGTCTCTGGCAGTTTTGCTGACAAATTAGATGTCAAAAGCTTATACTTCTCTGTCAGCATATAAAACATACATGAAATACACAATGTCAGTATAATTTTCACAAAAATAAAATCTTTTTATTTTTACCAATGAAGACACAGGCTGTCACCAAACAAATGGTGATCAAATTCTTCCTGAACTTTCCATAACCATCCAAAAGTTATTTTTACATCTCCATGCATATTTACACACTTAGATGCTTCTTAAATAAGATCATGAGTAACACAGTCTAGTTCTCTATTTACAGCAGATAGATTTGTTGTCCAATTAGATTTTCTTGTTCAGAAAAGCAGACCAGGTGCTCACATTAGACAGATTTGTAATAGCTGTAAATGTGCCATGGAAATGAAAAATTATCAGAAATAACATTAAAATATGTACATTAAGAGAATTTAGCATTTCTCTTAAAATTGCTGGAATATTACAAGAATAATCATCAGTACTTTTAGTCCTCTTAAAGCACTGGGACCTATTGGGTGAGAAAGAAGAAAATGCAATGGATAATAATGCAAAATGTACCTAACTCCAGGTGGTAGATATTTTAATGCAAAATGCTGTAGTTACTACTCAACAGTTTCTGAGATCTTCACCGTCTTACCCACAAACACACTTGCTTTACAGTAGGAAAATTAATTTTCAAACAGATGAAAAGGACTAGAGCTGATGATTCATTCAACATTAGATTGAGATTCATAATTCCATGAAAACAAAGCTTATTGTCATACCGATGAATATAATCTACAGAATTTATGAATCCACTCAAAATTATTTGCTGAACTCCTTCTGTGGTTGTGGGTCTGATCTTTGACTTTTGCAACAGTTGGTTATTTCAAAATAAATGCTGATGATCATTTTCTCAGAGGTAAATTTTCTCTGTGTAATTATAAAACCATATACAATTTCAAACTCAGATCCATTTGTGTACCAGCTGGTAATCTTGGAGGCACACAGTAGAGAACACAAAAGCTCAAGTAAACAAATGAGAATGAATTATTATCTTCTCATTAAAGATGCAGTGTGAATCAAGGTACATGCCAATTTTTCTAGTATCGAACCTAAAGGTGAGCAACTAACTTAAAATTTACACAGTTTTTCTCAAGTCAGTAGATATGATAACTGAGACACATTGGTCATTGGTCTAAAAAGAGAACAAAAAGAAAAAGGAATGACAGTTTAGATAGGAAAACATTTCATCTAAGCAACCCATTTGCAATGAAAATATGAGTACCAGACAAGGGAAGTAGTTTTTGCTTGAGAAGAAGACATGCAACAGTGGATGCTAACAGGTTTGATATTTGTGTTAGTATACATTCTATAAAATTCTTATTTTAGCTATACAAAACAGGAATATACTGTCTTACAGTTAAAAACCACATAACGATGCACAAAGAGAAATTTAATAGCATTTTCTTATTCCAAGAATTCACCCAGTCCTCACAATTGTAATGATTTCTAGCACGGCCCCTCGCTTTTGTTCCTATGATTGTGCAAGCATGTGTCACATGTTTGTAATGAAAATCAGAACATTCATGTTATTTGGATGTTTCATTTAGTTACATAGTTTTCAATGTTCTTTTACTATTATTCCCTGGCCATGTTTTCTTGGGATTATTTGAGGTGGCGATGAAGTTTAATATAGAACCTGGTTGTTATAATTTTTACATTTGCAAAACAGATAATGGTTTTGTTGTCCAAATAACAACCGATGAGAACTTATGCTTAAAGGTGATTTTTGGCCTGTCACTGGCACCTTTAGCACAGTGATGTAAAAAACAAAAACAAAACAGAAAAAAAAAACCCTACAATATTGTAACAGGGAATTTATTGTATAGAGTTGTCCAAATAATTGACTGCAAGATATCTGTTGCTCTTTTTTTTCTAATCGTATTTGAAGATAAAATTGCAAGGTGATATTTTTAGAAATAGTATAAAGAGTTTTAGTGATGTCAAATGAAATGGTTCCCAGGATCCTTTAACACTTTTTTTTTTGAAAGAGGAAAACACTGGCTAATGGCATGATTTACTGAAAGGGCATCTGAGATTGAACATGAAATTCAAATTGCTGAGAGCTGTGGGTTCATGAATTACAGAAATATAATTTGGAAAACAGAAAAGAAAGCTGCAGAAAAAGTCTAATGCAATACAAATCATGTATGGTATGTGATTGGTCTCTTATGTTATTCTAAAACCTCCCACTAAATGGAATATTTTTTTAGAATGAAAATCAAGACAAAGAATGCCATTGACTATGTGATTATAAATGATATATTTTTCTTATCTATAACAGTAAAATGAATAGCAACTGATTATACCTATGGATTTCACTTCTAGCAATAGCAGTATTACTTTGTAATATTTCAGTGAACTTCTATTTGAACCATATATGATTAAAATGGAACTATAATATGGAAAAAATAATGAGAATCTCCATCTGACTGTACCACTATAATAGAAAGCAGAGAAAACTGTCTTTATATCCTTGATATATCACATTTACTTCACTAATTCTAACAATTAATGTTTTCTAATTACTATTATGCTGCTGTTGGCAATTGACTAGAAAATTCATCAAGGGATCACAGTATAGCGATGAATTCAAATATAGCACAAAACTCACAGACCTCATAAAAATTACAGAGATAAGGGCAAGCAATATGGCTTCCACTTGAGACACTGGCAGCTCATGTCAGAATGTCTGAGATTCAGTTCCACTGTGCTTTCAATTCAGCATCTTGCTAATATTCCTGGGAGGTAGCAAATGATGGTGTAAGAAGATGGATCACTGCTACCCCTATGGGAGGCCAGGATAGAATTCGTGATGGAGCCAGGGAATTTCCTAAGCTTCAGACTAGAACACCCTAGTTTTAACTGAAGGAATTAGCAGATAGAAGATTCTTGGCTGAGCTACTTTCCCCAATAGGGACTCATGAACATGCTAGTCTTTTGCAGGCAAGTTATGTAAGGTCCAAGGTTGACATGCTAGTGTGGCATACCAATGGATGGGGTCTGGAGACCTGTGCATATGCTTGGGTCACGGGTGGGTGGGCAGGGCTCCGGACCAACTTTCCACCCTATGTGAAGACTGGGTTTAGGAAGACCAGGCATGGGCACCCAGTGCTCACAAGCACAGGGGTTGTGAATTGCTAAGGGAAGGGGGTACAGGGATGTGAGGGATGGGGGGACTGCTGAGAGAATAGGTTACAGGTGAGGAATGACCTCTGCGAGACTTCCACTCACAAGGTCATTGTACTTGCAAATAAGTGATAGATAGGGCAGAGATTGAGCAACTTGGAGCAGGGAAACTGGTGGACCTTTCTGGGTCAGACTGATGCACCAGCCAACGTGGGAAAACTAAGCTGGACTAGTTAGCTTTGACCACCGCTTACCACCAAACACTCGCACACATGAAAGTTAGAGCTGGGGTGCTCACCCGCAGGGCTAGACTATAGTACTTGCCAGTGAGTGTCAGAACAGGTAGTGGGATACATTAAGCTGGGCCACGACGTTAACTGGCACGTGAGAGAAGTGAGTCTGGGGACAGATTCTGTGGGGGATGTGTGAGCTCACCCCTATGGGATTGCAATATCCACTGGTTTGCTCAAGAGCTAGGGATGGTAACAGGTTGAGCTAGGCACGACCATGGCAGTTACCAACAGTCATGGGAAATGGAGTTGGAAACAGACTTGGCTGGTCCAGGTTTCCCTACTAGGCATACTCCCAGTCCCGGATCTTGCACTTTCCAGGGGTTGCTGAAATCCGGTCTGACACCACTTGCCTCTGTCCCAGCAATTGCAAGAGGATGCTGTGGCAAAGTCTGGCCTGTTGTCACTTATCCTGACTCTTACATGTGCCAGAACATGCAGTGGCCTGGTCAAACCTAGAACTCCCACAAACCCAGCTTGCCTACAGGTGAACAGTTATTGTAGCCCTGCCCAGGATGAATCAACCTTCCTTCTCCACCAATCTCAGCTCTCATATTCCCCATTTGAAGCAGTGGCTCAGCAGGGAGAGGGAGAGGGGCATAGCCACTTCAACAGCTTAGCTCCCAGCCAGCGGGTTTAGCATGTGCTAATGAGTGTTGCAGCATGCCTCTGGCATAGTTGCTGTTGCCTCAGCATTCACAGGTGAGTTTTGCAGTCTGGCTTCACTTGAGGTGCCCCCAGTTCCAGCTCATTCTGGTGAATGCTGCAGCCTAGCCCAGGCCTGCCAGTCCCAAGTCACAGCCCTAATGTGAACTGGTAGATGTTGCATCCCAACCTGGCCTGACATGCACTGCATCTCACATCTGACAGTACATGTTGAAGATTGGCTCAGTCCAGCCAATCTCCAGACCTGACCTATATGTGTGCCAATAGCTACGGTAACCCACCCTGCCCTGGATTGCCCCCTTTGTTCTTGCTGTTACTAGCTGGGGGGGGGGGGGAGTTTGCATCTTAGCTGGGGAGTTCCCCAAGCTCCTTTAGCAGAGCAAATTTCAGTCTTGGATCTTACACACGCAAGTGGGTATTTAGCTCAGCCCTAACATGGCCCACCTCTAGTCCCGACCTTCACCACTGGACACAGAGGCTCCTTAGAATAGCCCTGCCAGGTCTGTGGCAGGATACGCTGGGCTGGGCTGGGCCTCAACACACATAGGTTTGCATAATACAATGGTTTGGGGACAGAACTGAGCAGCCAACTACAATCACCAGTGTGTGCATAGTCTGGTGCTGGTGACAGACTGAACCTGACCCTGTACTGGTTGGCACATGCAAAAATTAGGTATGGGTTCATTCCAAGTGAGGTTTCTTGGGTGACTCTCAAACCAGGTTACAGACTCCAAACTCCAGTTACAGGGAAGATCATAAATTTATGGTTGGTCCCCACACTGTGGCCTAGTGGCTAAAGTCCTCGCCTTGAACATGCCAGAATCCCATATGGGGGCCGGTTCGAATCCTGGTGTCTCAATTTCCCATCCAGCTCCCCGCTTGTGGCCCAGGAAAGCAGTGGAGCATGGCTCAAGGATGGACCCTGCACCTGTGTGGGAGACCCAGAAGAGACTCCAGGCTCCTGGCTTCAGATTGGCTCAGCACTAGTTGTTGTGGTTGCTTGGGGAATAAATCAGTGGATGCAAGATCTTCCTCTCTGTCTCTCCTGCTCTCTGTATATCTGACTTTGCAATAAAATTTTATAAAAAGTTCTCTCTTCTGTCATTTTGTCTTTCAAACAAAAATAATTTAATGTCATGGGTTTTGATATTTTTGTTTTTATTTTCATTCTTCAAACAAATTTTTCTTATTAATTTCCTCACTGACCCATAAGTAATACAGTAGCGTCGTTTGCTTCAACAATTTTTTTAAAATTTTCTTTTCCATTTCTTTAGTGACACATTGGTCATTCAGTAGCATGTTATTTAAATTCGTGTTATTGTTAGTTTTCTGTTTTTTTTCTCCTGTTGTTGGTTTTGTTTTATGGCTTTTCTTTTAAGAGAGTATATAGTTACTGTGCAGTAGAGACTATCACATATAGCTGTGAAGATACAATGCAGCGTGCATGTCTACTTCCAAATTAAAGATGAAGTCTCAATGAAATTGTTAAATATATCTTGACAACAGGATGCTGGACTCTGCTATTGTCCATAGTTATAATGTCAGAATGCGCTTAAATAACAGAATGATGAGCTTGTGATTGATTATGAAGGACTACACTGTTGTAAAGATATAGGGGAAATCACTGAGGCAGTGGGGATTTGGGGAGTGGGAGGGGAAATTCCAGAGCTTATAGAACTGTCTTATTAAAAAAAAAAATACATTTAAGAAAAACCCTGAAAACAAAAATAATTGAAAGGATCTTCAAAAGATAATCAGCAAATACTATGAACAATTTGTTCAGATCACAAAAACAATTCGAATTTTAAGCAAACAGGGATGTTGTAAACTCTATACCAAAAGGTAAGAATGATGGAAAAATCAATTTTGCTTCATGACTAAAAAATTCAATCAGGGAAAATTATGTCTATTTTGATGTCTCTGCATTGTATATTCATGTTACCATCCAAATAATGAGTCATTGTTAGAGTCTATGAAAGATTTTTAAATGAATGGCTTTATCCTTAAGAGATTGTAAATTAGTAGAAGTGGAAAAAACAGAACACGAAAAATACAGTAAGCTAAACATAGTATGAAAAGCAAGCATTATTATGACAGAGGAATAGAGGCAGATGATTGGCATACTGTCAAAAACCCTGGTGAGGTGCCTGTGAACCTCACATAAGTACCTCCGTGTGAGTCCTGGTTGAACTTCTGATTCCAGCTTCCTGCAGCAGCAGGTTATTGCTCAAGTCACTGGGACCCTGCCCCTGCTAACCATTTAAGATGCCTGGATTGGGCCCGTCGTGATAGCGTAGCTGTTAAAGTCCTCGCCTTGAACGTGCCAGGATCCCATATGGCACTGATTCTAATCCTGGCAGCTCCACTTCCATCCAGCTCCCTGCTTGTGGCCTGGGAAAGCAGTGGAGGACTGCCCAAGCCTTGGGACCCTGCACTCGCGTGGGGGACCTGGAAAAATTTCCTGGCTCCTGGCTTCAGATTGGCTCAACACCAAGAGTTGCAGCTGCTTGGGGAGTGAATCATCGGACGGAACATCTTCCTCTCTGTCTCTCCTGCTCTCTGTATATCTACCTTTCCAATAAAAATAAATAAATCTTTAAAACAAACAAACAAACAAAAAAGAGGCCTGGATTGAGTTCCTGGCACTAGGCTTCAGTGCCCACAGCCCCAGCTGCCGCAGGCATTGAGGGAACTAAGTAGCAGATGGGAGTCTCTGTCATTGTGTCCCTTGAATGAGTGAATGACTAAACTGAAATTCGTCTTAAAAAGCGACAAGGCGGAAATAAAATTCCCAGAGAAGGGAAGGATTATCCAGCCTGTTGAAGCAGAATGTGAGGAAAAGATCCCCTTGCTCACATGCTGTTAGAAACGTCTCTCAGGTTAAGACATATTGAGAGAAGAGAAAGAAGCAGAATTGAGAAAAGGAGTAGTTGGACTGTAGAACTTTATTTTGAAAATCTCAGCTGGGCCAGTGTGTTGTGCAGTGGTTTATGTCATCACTTGAAATGCCAGAATCCTATTGAGAAGCACTAGTTTGAGCTCTGACTGCTCTGCTTCTGATCCAGCAACACGCTGGTGTGCCTAGGAAAGTAAAAGCAGAAGTCCGGGCCCCTGCCACCCATATGGAACACCCAGATGGAGTTACGGGATCCTAGCTTCAGACTGTCAGAGTCTCAGCCATCGAGAGCCTGCTGGGAAGTGAACCAATGCAAGGAAGTTTGTCTCTTTGATATTACTTAAGTAAGCCCATGTAAATGCAACTTTAAGTATTACTCTGCTAAAATGTATGTAACATTGAGATATTGTTATTAAAAAAAAATCTGAGAGTTGGTCAATAAGATGATAATGTGTATGCTTTGGAAATGTAAGTATTTAGGAGAGGAACCAAACTCATTGTCAACTTATGCTTGGGGTTAGCCAAAAGGCTGAGAACCCATCTCCTTGTCAGCCTGAGGCCCAGCATGGGTCAGTTATTGACAGTTACAGAAAAGCAGTGCTTTGTCAGCACTGGGTTATCTGTTTTGGAACAGCTGTAGCTAGCCCACAGTCTTGAACAGTCCACGTGACAAGTCCCCTGCTGTGCAAAATCTAGTCTTCTTTTCCATACACAGCCCAAAGCTTCCTTTCTGTGTACCATGCAGGTCCACCTCACAGGCACTATGAAGCTTCTCCCCATATGAGCAGTGGAAAGCTAAAAGCTCAACAACGATATGCCTACCCATTGACTTCTACGTCATTACAGTGTCATTGTAATAGCATTTCTATGTTGTACTCTCCCACTCATGATGCACCTGACGTCATAACACTTCCATTATTCCCTCAAAAAGCATAGATATGGGCAGCCCTTGAGTTCCACCGCAAACTCTGCTTAGGCTTAGTCAATTGTGCTCTATCTTGGACATCATCTTCTATGCCTCTGGAGGGTATAAACAGAAGGCCTAACTTTGGGAAGGGGATTTTTCCGTTGTGGAAGGCTGTTTCATTGATGGAGGTTTTCACTTGCTTAGAGTTTGTTCATTGTTTGAGGTCTTTTGCATGTTTGATTGTTTGATCATGCATTGTTTGGTTTATGACTTTGCAGCTTTATTTTGCACTACATCAATCCTGCTTTCTTATACATATTTATGTCACCACCTTGAATACTTTCACAAAGGGAAGAAAGAATTGAAATAAGCCTAACTAGAGGACTGTCATTCTACAATGTATGCAGCCACTGTGATCCCCAGTCTTCAACAATTTACCTTCAGATACTTTTATAAAACATGATCAGCTAGAAGTCCCTGAAACATTCATCAAACACACACACACACTTGAATATCATTTATGTATTTTTGTTTTGATTGACTTGGCCAGATAATTCATAAAGGAAGATAAACCACCAACAATTTTCTGTTAATAAAATTAACCTTGCTTTGCATGCATGTGTGTGTGTGTGTGCTGAATTTATCAGACATGGACTCATGCCACAGAGTTTGAGGTGTAATAGTGCCACAGCATCTTTCTTTTTCAGGAAACTATTCCATACTAGGATTTCTACATTACAAAATGATTTGAAATCTCTCTTAGATTTTTTGACCTATACAGATTGCTCGTTTTCCTTAACTACTTCTCCCTAGCACACACTGTCCACTTTTTCTGTGCACACTGCTATTATTTGTTCTCTTCCATGGATTTTTAAAAATAATTTCTAAATGATTTTCCTATTCCTCCTAACTCTTCCATTTTTAATCCTTTCTGAACAATACTGTGACATAAATCTCTGCAAGTTCTGATTATATAACTCAATTTCCTTAAGCTTTCTGTGGGAGTACTTTTAATTTAAAAAGTCTGTCTGCCTGGCAAAATTTGACATATCATTACTAAATTGTTCAAAAGGAAAGCTACTCAAAAGATCCAAAAAGATGTTTTTTAATACATCTGGTAACTATCTGAAAAGACTCTGCTAATCATACTAAATCATACTAATCATGCTAAAATTGATCAACAATAAATAATATCTGGATAACTTATCTCTGTTTCAGGGAACAAAATAAAACTCTAAGCCTGAATGGTTCCTTTTACCTGCTTTGTGATCTTTGATCACAGCTTTAGAATAGTCCATGTGGATTCATGGCTCACATTCATGTCTGATGTACAAAGCCATCTGCAGAGTTCTAAAGCTAAAAACCTTTGAAGCAAATGCTGCAATGAGCCAGGTAGTTTTTCTAATGCGAAGGTGTCCAGTCAGTCTGAAACGAAGCCATTATTTATAGTCACACCATCATCATCTGAAAGAGTATTGAAGGATAATATATTACATTCTAGAACCACTTTTTGAGAGATGACTCAGAATTTAGAATAGCAAAGCAATGATTTGAGAGGATTTATAGGTATCCTCTTACATACTTTGTGTTTAAATATTATGATTCTAGCCAGTTGCATTCTTAGCTCTAGCAATTCAGTGATTCTTATGATGTCACAACACTACACTTGTATTATTTCGAATCATGTTTGGTCATGGTTTGAGCATAACATTTTAATACAACTTCTTAAATAGATGCATGCTATTGGTGTGGAAATAATGTGTGAAATCCAAAAGTTGGCATTAGGTGGGTCTAGCTCGGTAACCTAGCAGCTAAAGTCCTCACCTTGAAAAAGAGCCAGGATCCCATATGGGCATCGGTTCTAATTCCAGCAGCCCCACATCCCATCCAGCTCCCTGCTTGTGGCCTGGGAAAGCAGTCAAGGACAGCCCAAAGCCTTGTGTGGGAGACTCAGAAGGACTCCAGGTTCCTGGCTTCAGATCAGCATAGCTCTGGCCATTGCAGCCACTTGGGGAGTGAATCAATGGATCTGCCTCTCTGTGTCTCCTCCTCTCTGTATATTTGACATTGCAATAAGAGTAAATAACTTTTTTTTTTAAGTTGGCATTAAGAAACAGAATGGAAAAATTCCAAAAGCAGCCATAAACTCACTTCTTTTATTTCTCTGCATTAATTCAACTTGCCCCCAATCAATTTTATGTAGGTAACAAGAAAATCTCCCCAATAGGAGCCCACAGCATTGAAAATGTAAGTTCTACAGGCTAGACGTCTGAGATGAACATGAGGGCTCTCTTATTGGCTTGTGAGAGGCAATCCTCATGATGGATCTTCATATGACCTTCCCTCTATGAATATCTTTGTACTTACCTTCTCTTCTTTAAAGGAAACAAGTCATTGTTGATCCCAACTCGATGGCCATATTTTTAGTCATTTTGGTGTTATGAAAGGAATTGTATATGACTATTTTATTTCTTTATTTCAAAGGCTAGTTGAGACCTTGATGCACATTCCAACAAATGTACGTATTAACCTAGAAAGACTCCTCGTTTTGTGTACCTTCTTTACACTTATGAGTTGGCTATATTTCACTATGAAATAAAAGCTATTTTATATTTTATACAGCTTTTTATTTTTAAAATGTGCTGCATGAAAGTTAGAAAAGTTATTAAATAAGCACATTTTGCATGTTACTTAATAATCTGTTAAAATAAGTAGTGCTCCATAGTACTGAAATAATATTACATTAAAATGTTAATGCTGTAGGCAGTCATTTGAGTTGCTAATACAACCAGTTAAAGACATCTCCATCCATTCTAAAATGTGTGGGTTTAACACATCGCTCCAGATCTCCACTTAAGCTTCCTGATAATGCAGACCAAGGAGGCAGTGATGATGGTGGTCCTGCTCCACACACACAGCCCACTCATACACATGTGAATAAATGTATAGAATTCTAAAAAAATATTAATATTGGCTATTTGTTTTTTGAGATTATAAAACATTGCTCTATCCTATAAATGTGTATCTACATCATTGACATATATAATTCAGCCATTTAAAGTGTACAATTGTTTAGCTTTTAAAATACATTCACAAGATTATGAATATATTGTCACTAGTTGTTTAAGATTTTATTTTATTTTTATTGGAAAGTCAGATTGACAGAGAGAAGGAGAGACAGACAGAAAGATCTTGCATCCATTGCTTAACTCCCCAAGTGGTCGCAACGGTCAGGGCTAAGCTGATCCAAAGCCAAGAGCCAGAGTTCCTTTCAGGCCTCCCATGCAGGTGCAGGGCTCCAGGCTTTGGGCCATCCTCTATTGCTTTCCCAGGCCACAAGCAGAGAGCTGGAAGGCAAGTAGAGCAGCTGAGACATGAACTGGTGCCCATATGGGATTCTGGCTCATGGAAATGGCCTGTACAAACATGGTTTGTTCAGTCAGGAGCCACGTCTCTCACAGGGGTGTAGGGACAAAAGGACTTGAGCCATCCTCGACAGCTTTCCTAGGCACATTATGTGGATCTGGATTGGAAGCAGAAAAGCTTTTGAACAAGTACCCAAATGGGATGCTGGCGCTTTGGGTGGCAAATTAACCCACTGCATGGGAACATAGACTCCGCAAAAAGTTTTAAGTCAATTAACTTTGCCTCTTTATTTTACCTTTAATTCGTGAAAAAAAAAGGAGCAGATATAAGAATGCACAATGCCTATTAAGTGCTTATAGTAAACTAAAATGTCTATATAATTCAATGAGTTGTAAAGAAATAGCCAGTATAAATGTATTATCTGTCACCTATTATCTGTGCTATCTAGTACAGTTTAGTAGTCACTATATATAATGGTTATTGAGCTCTTTATATGTGACAGAGGGTCCAATTTGTCAGCTTGAGTTAACTTTTAACTGATTCAATTAATCATAATTACTTTAAAGCAACATATGTCTACTAATTATTGTATTGGACAATACAGGTCTAGGACACTAAAAATTGATGTCACATCTTAAATTCAAAAGTAGAAGAAATTGATGTTGGAAAAGATTTTTCTTTTTTGGCTAATTCAATCCCTGTAAGACATACATGTTTGGATAACTAATCCCTTACAGGTCCACATTTTCAAGCGCTAAGGAACCCAATTGAGAAACTATGGTAACTGGTTCAGTACAACATTGAAAGAAGAAAGAACATGAATAGTAGAGATGAAAAGAGATGAAAGGCCACTTTGAGTTGGAATTAAAAAAGCAAACATTCAGTTACTGAGGATTAACAGGCACATGAACAGTCCAGAAGTTTATCAAGCACATTCAAAGAGATAACAGAAAGCTTTCAAAATTAAGAGAATAATGTAAGGACTCATGTAAGGAAAGTCAAAGCTCACCAATCAGGTTTAACCAATCAGGTTAAAGACATGATATCACCAAGCTCTCTATAGGACTAAATGTAAAGAGGAAGGTTATCTATGATACACAAAGTATACTTTAAAACATTCCTGATTGAAACACCCAGAGAAGAACTTCTAAAGGAAAATTTTCAGACTGAAATAAAGACACTAATGAGTAAGAAGCTAAAGGATGCATTGAAAATATAAATTTCCTAATCCACCATGCTTTGATTTTGTAAACAAAGCGCAGAAACCTTTTGTATCTGTAATGTGAATCCCCAATCAAGATAATTAAAATAACTATAACTATGTTAATATGTTAGGAAAAAGGCAATATAGAATGCTGTAAAAATGTTATCTCAAAAATTAAAAATGTGGAGGAAAGTACCATGTAATATAGCCATTATATTAATATTGAATCATTTTATTTGCCTCTTTTGCCTTATGGTATTATCATTTCAAAATATCTTGTCATAATCAAAATAAGATTTTCTGAACATCAATGTAACCATGAGAAAAAATCTACAGTTAATTAAAATTAATATGTGATAATATTTAATTAATTTTATTGAATATTAATAAACCAGTGCTAGAAATAATGTTCATAGAATTAAAACACAGTAAGAGAAAATTCTCTCAGTAAGAGAAACTTATGTGGTCAAAAAATATTTTAACAGGAAAAGAGAAGGAAATAACACAATTAAAAAGCAAGTTTTAAATCAGTAGTAGTAATAATGAAAATTTAAGGAAAAAAAACCCCACAAATCAATTTTGTTCTTTAGAGACAGGGACACACACACACACACACACACACACACACACACACACACACACACACACAGAGAAAGAGAGAGAGAGAGAGAGAGAGAGAGAGATATTCCATTTGCTGATTCACTTTCCAAATAACTTCCACAGCAAGGGCTAAACCAGGCCAAAGCAAGGATCCTGGCAAATATGTGGAGAAAAACGTACCATAATCAACAGCTAGTGGGAATGTAAACCAGCAAAACCAATATGGAGGACATTTTGGAGATTTCTCAGATATCTGAAAACAGACCTATCATATGACCAAGTCATGCCACTCCTGTAAATTAATCCAAACAAAATGAAATCAGAGAGTTAATTGTATACTCATGCTCATTAAAGTGCAATGCACAATAACTAAGATGTGGAATCAGCTCAGATGTCCATAAGTAGATGACTGCAACAAAATGGAAGCAAATGGAAATCATCAGGCTTAGTGAAAAAAGCCAGTCCCAAAAAAATAAATCATAACTTTCCTCTGAAAAATGGTAGCTAATACAGAGCACAAAATTTATAATCCATTTGAGTGAGATTGGCGTTTTAAAGTGTGATTACTGTTCTAAAGGTTTTGTCTGTATTCTTGAAGAATAGTAGTCTTTGGGCCTAGGTCATTAGCCTAGTGGTTAAATCCTCACCTACAATGCACCAGCATCCTACACGTACATTCGTTCATATCCCGGCTGCTCCCCCTCCCATCCAGCTCCCTGCCTGTGGCCCGGGAAAGCAGTTGAGGACGGCCCAAAGCCTTGGGACCCTGCACCCGCGTGGGAGACCTGGAGGCAGCTCCTGGCTTCAGAACAGCCCAGCTCTGGCTGTGGTGGCCACTTGTGGAGTGAACCAGTGGACAGAGGATCTTTCACTCTGCATTTCCTTCTCTCTGTATATACGCCTTTCCAACAAAATAAAATAAATCTTTTTAAAAATGGTAATCTTATTTTTCACTAATTCCTAAGTGTTGATATTTTTACTTAATGGAGTGTCAAGTCTGTGTTTGTGAAGTGAAATAAGAGTATGTCATGGTAAAGGTTAAACAACGGAAAGATACTAAATAGAAGAAAATAAACAGATAATTGTCAAAAAAATTAATCAGAAGAAGGAAATAAGAAAAGATGAGAGTTAGCAGAGAACACTGTTGGGGGAGGGGAGGATGTGAAGCTGCAGTATACTCCTCAATCTGTATTTTTAAATCTGTGTAATTCGTTCAGATTATATAAATAAGATTATTTATAAAGAAAAAAAGTGGAGCAAATGAGACTTCAACCAGCATACATATGTGATGATGGTGTCACAGATAGAGATTGGCCCATTTAGCATAATCTTGAGTAGACAATGTCAAAGATATTTTTGACTTTCACTATATTTTGAAAGGCTTTGTTATGTATGAGTTGAAATTAAATCACAACACTTCCAAAAATATGAATAGACTATCCTCATATGTGTATATGTGTACACATATCATATATATATATACATATACACAATATAGGTTTTATATTTACATATATATATGTACGCACCCACATTTAGGAGACCTTAGGTTTAGCAGAATAGAACAATAAAGCAAAAAGAATGAAAAAAAATCCTTCTTTGGGAGAATTTTGGTTTTTACGTATTATTTAAATATCTGAAACTATCTGAATTCTTTCTTATGACCTTACTTTCATTTTTGTAAAAATCTTTTCCCAAGTCTTTCATATGACCTCGTAGTATAAATCAAAGGATAAACTAAAGTTAGTCAGTAATTTTGCCATTTGAACTACAGAAACTGCAAATATAAGAAATCCATTACAATGACTCATTTAGATCAGGTCACAAAGGTAACATGGCTGAATGTGTTTATTTTTCTTACCAATTGTGATTTGGATGAATGATTTTCTATACTCTCTCTGCTTCTAGTGCATCCTAACCATTTGAGAAGATTCAGGGTCTTCAGTACTGAAGGTCACACACTACTAGACATTGAAAGTCTTATTATGCTATTCAACAGGATAGGAGAAAATATCTAAGTTTAATTCAGAAAATTGTGACCTCAATGTACACTCTTATTTTTCAGTTAATTTCAAATGTGATGACTCTAAAATCAAAATCAAATAATGTACTTGGCTCTGCTCTAGGTTAAAGCAGGTTGTGTTGGAAATGATTTGTAACAAATTTTAGTGTGTGTTTCTTATTACCCTACCTCCTGCTAATATGTTAGTAGATGTTTATTTTTTTACCATCACAACCAATAAATGCAACTATTACAGAAGATAAAGCACTAATACAAGGCAGCCTGCCTTTAATGCCCATGATAAAAATATATATTATGTGCACATGCTGTGTATATAGTCATCTATTACTTTCTTGGGGAAAAAGGGATGAATCATAAATTGGTGCATGAAGATCTTCATGGCATAAATGACTCAGTAATAAGATATTATATTTCAGAGCACAATAGTGGTCCAACTATTTGGACTTTGTATTAAAAATATATTAAATTTCTAGTTATCTGATGTTGGTTTGGATGCTAAGATTTACAGAATTCATAAGACAGCACTCAATCATACAAATCTCAAAGAAAATATTTAGGACTGCCACAGTACAAGTTGATTTCCCAAGGATGCATAGAGAATAAGAGAATAAGTTTCTACAGATGAAGCATACCTTCACTCATTCTGCTGAAAATTAGGCATAGTGTTAGACATTCATGATTCATCCTGTGGCTCCTCAAGTACAAAGAGTGGGTTAGAACCAAAGTATAAATCATATGCTTGTTTTTGGATTGCTTTATCTAATCCTTTATACATACATTAGCCCCATTGTAAAATAGAGATGTGATTTTCCTTTCATAAGTCTAACTAAATCTTCACATTATGCAAATACACATCTGCTCGATAAACAAAGCTTGAGAAACAATCGACACTACAAAACAGCAACGATTTTAAGGATATTGGAGTATAATTTTGTTTTTGCTTTATTTCTTTCAGCTGCATCAAGGTCTAATAGTGACGTATTTTACTACTGTTCTCTGAACTATTAAAAATCTACCTTTGACGTTCACTGGACATTATAAGTGTATACATAAAGCTAGTTACCGTAGGCAAGCAATACTTCAAAGCAAGCTAATTAAGTGTGACTTAAATACTAGTCAACAGTAAGAAAGAAAATATTAATTTAAAAACAGAGCTTGAAGTTTCACACCAATTAAATTAATTTGATTAGGCTTTCCATCAAAGGTGGATTTATTTACAGTTTTAATCAGTAAGATTACTTAAAATTACATCACAAGAATATCCCACTTAACCCTCACTTCTCTTAGTGTTTGAACTTTTGTCTCCATTCCTCCTCTCATGATGTTACAAATACTGACTTTTGATTCGGGTTTTACTTCTCTTCACCTGAGTAATCTACTTTAGTGATGGTGACGTTAGTTGATGGAAAAAAGCAACAGGTATTTTGACTGCCTACTATGCATATGTTATTATGTTCATCAAAGTAGACAAGATGAATAATTTCACCAGAGTTCAAGCAAGTAAAAGGAGGATACATAATGATGGAAATGCATCAGGCAAATGAGTAATGAAAAATAAGCAAAGTTTACAGTGAATGATCATTTTGCTTTGGGAAATGCTTTTCTAATGAAGAAATATTGAGTTTTCACTTTAAACTATAACTTATTAGAACATTTTTTTTCTTGAGATCGCTTGGGAAGGCAATTACAGGAATCTGATCACTTCTGTTCTTTATCTTTGACTCAACAAGTATTTATCAAAGGAGGCATTGTGATAACTCATAATTCTATTTTTCAAATTTTTAAGCTTCTGGATTGCTATTAATGATACTTTCATAAAAAAACTTACAGAAGAAAAAAATAGTCTAAAAACTAAATTCCCTGAAAATGTAACTGGAAATATTACGGTTTTTTATTTTTCAAAATAAGTCAGATCGGCCCAGTAATGTAGCCTAGTGGATAAAATCCTGTTCTTGCATTAGCTGGGATCCCATATGAGTGCTTGCTCATTTCCCAGCAGCCCCACTTCCCATCCAGCTCCCTGCTTGTGGCTTGGGAAAGCAGTTGAGGATGGCCCAAAGCCTTGGGAACCTGCACCCGCGTGGGAAACCCAGAAGAAGTTCCTGGCTCCTGGCTTCAGTTCAGATTCTTTGACCTTTGCAGCCACTTGGGGAATGAACTAGCAGATGAAAGATCTTTCTATACCGCCTTCTCTGTGTCACTGTGACTTTCCAATATAAAAATAATAGTAATCCTTTTAAAAGGTTATTTTCTTTTTTAAATTATTTTTTGATACAATTGTTTTTGGTACTATGGCCATTTTGATGATGTTTATTATGCCCATCCAGGAATACGGTATTTGTCTCCACTTTTTGAAATCTTCTATTTCTTGTCTTAACGTTTTGTAGTTTTCCTCATATAGGTCTTCCACAGCCTTTGTTAGGTTTATTCCTAGGTATTTCATTTTCTGTTCTGTTATTTTGAAGGGCACCATGCTGGTTAGTTCTTTTTTACCCTTGGCATTAAAACAAATAAATCTTTTTAAAAAAACAAGCTAAACATGGAATATAGGTAGATCCATTTCACCAGGTACCAAGAAGCGCTTTAATTATTGAACTCTATTAAATATTCAAGTTCCAACTCTAAGAGGAACAATACACTACAACCTTGAGATTCTAAAATACGAGGGGTTAATCGTACACAGCGTAAAATGGTGCTTCAATTTCACAAAACAATGCAGTGAGTTTATACACAGAAACTCCAATTTTACCCATATTATGGCAATATTCTCCCTCTCGGTATAAAACTATTTTAAGCAAACACATCACTATCTAACCATCAAATTAAAAGCCAATAAACATTGTAAGAAATATCATCTAAATCATTCCAACAGCATTATTTTAATGTGAACATTTTTGGTGCAAGACAACATGTTTTAGTTTTGTTCCAATATATTTCATTCTTTCCATTCTAGTGAACACCACATTATAGTGTTATGTAATTTGACAACTTTAAGGTGAAACATCATTATATTCCTTGAGGAACACACATTGTTGCAACATTTTTCTAATAGTATACCCATGAGCAGCAGTATAAAGCAGCACCTTCTTCATTTGTAAAGAAAATACTCCAAAATACTCCTGCTTTAGTTACTTACACACACACACACACACACACACACACACACACACTCACTCACTCTCCGATAAAATGCGTTAGAACAGAGACATGGAGACACAAAAAGTTAATGACAGTGAGTTCAACATGTTCCTGTATGAGGAGTCATTACACATATAACTCTGTTATGAGTGATGAACTTGAGTATCAGTGAGATTAAAGAAGTCTTCTCTGAAGACTGATTGGTGTCCAAGCAAGTTAGTTACCAGCGCTGTCCAGTTTCCTTTCCCCTACTAAACCACTAGGGGGCGAGTCTGTCCATAAATCAAAAGATTGTGCATTAACTTGACCTAGGAAACCAAGAGAAGAAAAAAATGTAATTTCAATAGAACAGGAATTTCTATAGTACCATTGATTTAGAAATTCAGTCTAATCTGTTCCAAATTCGTCCTGGATCAAATGTTAAATCAAGTAGATATCTACATAAAGAAAAAATTAAGAAGATAAAAGAATAATTTTTATTTTTTTCCAAATTTCTCAGGAGTAGTAATTCAGAGGAACCATACATTTTACTTAATATAACAATGGTTTATACAGGAGAGTAGTAAATGCTATTTATTATATCTAGACAAAATATGTGTATATTGTGTATATTTCATAGGTACAAAGACTAATTTTACTTTTCCTCGGAGGGTTTGGTTTAGAAAGAATAATACTGAATATAAGCCATCTAAATTTGTTTCAGCTTTCCTTTTAGAAATCAAATCAGCAAGATCAAGGCCAGTTCACATTCCAGGGAAGTTTAAGAATCAAAAGAAAAAAAACATTGTATCACAATTTCTCTGACCAAAAAACAAATGTCATTATATGTGCCCTCTCTTTTATGTAACTTACTGTTAAAACTTTGTAGAAAGTAATTTATACTTCCAACAGCTTGTATAGCTTTACTTCTTCATTAAATAACAAATGTGAGCATTAATTTGTCTTCATTTAATAAACTGATTAAATTTTCATTAATCACTCATTTTTCCCACTATTATTTTCTGCATAGTTTACAAGGACACATTTCTTAAATTTTGATGATAATGTTTACCCCTTGTTTTATAAGTATGTATATTTTAGAATAGCAAACTTAATTCTAGTACTCTGGATGTCTACAGATATTTGAATGAAAGAGACCTCAAAAACATTGAGCTCAGAATGTGAGGGTAAAAAGGAGTGGATTAGGGCTGTGCACAATGACCTAATGGTTAAATCCTCACCTTGCATACCCATGATCCCATGTTGGGCGCCGGTTTGTGTCCCGGCTGCTGTACTTCCCATCCAGTTCCCTAATTGTGGCCTGCGAGTGCAGTGAAGGATCCCTCAAAGCCTTGGGACCCTGCACCTGCATGGGAGACCGGAAAGTGGCTTCGGGTTTTTGGATTGGCTCAACTCTAGCTATTGTATTCATTTCACACACACACACACACACACACACACAATCTTGCTGAAGGAAGGAAAAAAGAAAGGAAGGAAGGGAGAGAGGAAGGAAGGAAAAAAAGAAGAAATGGTATGCAAAAGTGCACAGCCCTCATTTAATCCTAATCAGTGGGCATACTAAATTGGACTTCCAAATTGAGATTCTTGATTTATTCCACTTGATACAAAATGTCTCTCTCTCTCTTTCTCTCTCTCGTTGTTTGTCATTCATGAGGTTTATTTTTATTGGAAAGGCAGATTTGCAGAGAGAAGAGACAAAGATCTTCCATCTGCTGGTATACTGCCCAAATGGCCACAATGATCAGAACTGAGCTGATGCAAAGTCAGTAGCCAGAGCTTCTTAATGTTCTTCTACCTAGGTGCAGAGTCTGAAGGACTTGAGCCATATCCCACTGCTAACTCAGATCATAAATGGATAACTGGATCAAAAGTAAAGCAGCCAGGACATGAACCGTCACCTATATGGGATGGTAGCACTTGAAAAGGTAGAGGATTAGCTTATCAAAACATGGCACCAGCCCCGATTTCCTGATACCAAGTGTTTCTATATGATCTCTGATTCAGTTATTTTTTCAAAAGATAAAACAAAGCAAAAATTACTTGTAGAATGCTTCTAATGAACATGGAGTTTATGAAGGCTGTGTGGCGAGAGGAAAGATCTGTTTGTTTAGCACCAAACATATTCCAAATATTTTACATGTGTCTCATTTTTAACAATCTTCAGAAGTGGAGGGAACTGTTGTGTTAATTTATAACTGGAGAAATTAACACTTAGAGAGGTTGTTTCTTATACAGATTACGACATTATAAGAAAGAATATCTGGAATACCAAACTCTTCAAACTCACATAAGACTTAATATTCTTTAATTTATATCAAGGCCAAGAGGCAATAATTGTGTAACGCTGGCTTTATTAGTACCACATTTCTCTTGATACTCTTCAGCATGGTTCAAACCCAGCGGTTATCAGCATTCAGGGGGCTGGCTACCTATCAACATTTTTGGACTCCCTCGTAGTCTTCTTGAATTGGAAAATTCATTTTCACACTTGTGGTAAGCTGCTCCAGGCACCTTAGAGTTTGCAAATTCTAATTTGTGCAACTTTATTGGATCAGCCACTCACTGTTTCTTGAGAATGTATAAGCATAATTGCGGAGGACTCCTTTTCTAGGCTTTTTAAGTTTATAGATTTTTTTAAAATCTGGTGTTTAAAAGAGACTTATGAGGATGTCATTGAAATCGTCTTCTTGTCAAGTTAACAACTTCCTTCTTATATTTTTGATCATAAAAATGTATTCTATTTACAGAATTTTGGAGGTTATATCTTTATATTATTTTATTATTATCTGTGATAGATATTTCCATATAGCTATGTATATGTCTGATTGCAGTTTACTACACTTGATACTTTAAAGCTTCAAGTGAAATCTAGGAAGTTGATTTCCATATTGTTTTCTATAACTTCTCTGCTTTCGCAATGTATTTTTAAAGTATTTCCTCAGCACACACTGAGAACAACATTAAATGGTGCTATAATTTTTGCTTTAAACATAAGGAGTTAGAAAATAATGAGTTAAGTATGGTCTATTATGTTTACTTCTATTTTTGCTCATCCTGTTTTTCTTTTCTGAAGTAACAATATTTTGTACATTTTCATTGTAGTTTTCTCTGCAGAGATTTCTTTATTTCTTTAGCAATTGTTAAGCAACAAATTTTTAGTTTTCCTTCATTTGAGAATGCTTTTTTTTTCATTAAGGGCATTATGACGGGATATACAATTCATTTTTGAAGCTGCTTTTATTTTAATGCTTGACAAATATTAAACTTACTTTTGTCCATCATTATTTCATAGTTAAAAATTCCTTGCTATTCATAATCCTTTTGTTTTAAACAGTTCAGTGACATTCTAACATTGCTAACATTGTGAGAACATCACCTTTGTTTAGTTCCAAACCATTTTCCTCATCTTAAAAGGAACCCAGCCTCCTGAAAAAAAGGAAATCTGATGCCTACAATATTATTCTCCATTCTCCTCCCATAAGAGCTGCTGGAAAGAATTCATCAGCTTTTATTTACATTGATTTCCCTACATTTTTTATTTCATGCAAATGGAATCATGAATTATGTGAACTCTCATTGTTCCCCCCTGCATTTTGGGGACAGACTTTTTCCGTGATGGCTGCATTGTTATTTTCCCAACCTTAGACAATTTGGTCATGATTGCATCATTGCTGGGATAAGATATGCTTGCCAGAATTCAGTCAGGGACAGTGCACTTCACCTTCAGGTGCTTAATTAGCTGGCATTTTAAAACTATTGAAAACTCCTACATGGTTTCTCAGCTAAACCACAACATTGCAAATTTCACCATCCGTATCATCCCGGACATCCACCAGTATGAAATGGAAATACTCTGTAACAGCAAAATAGCAATTCAATAAACATTCAAACATAAGAGGAAAAATGTAAAACCAAAAGATTTCTGGTTATAGGAAATATAAGAAATATACTTTTATATTCTCATTCATATCAATAAAAGCTGCTCTAACTTTCTTGTTTTATTTTTTTTCTGATTCATAATAGATTTACTGTAGTGTGTTCGTAGTAGTATTTTAAAACTTTATCTCCTTAATCATAATAAAAAAGCAGGTGGTACTTTAGCAAATATGTCTTCCTGTGTACATTAGAGCTTAATTAAATATCTGCATAGATTTCATAGACTTTATGATAATGATTTTCTACACAGGACTTCCTAGAAAATGACTTAAAGTTCTTAATATGAAATATACTGCAAAGAAGGTGGTTTTTTGCTACTTTGACTTTACAATGAAGGTTCTAAGATTGTCATGGGGAAATATCCTTTCTTATTTTAATAATGATTACAAATGAAATATATCCATACTCATTTCCTCTTTATCAAACTGGAATGTAAAAAAGAATTATTCAAAATTAATTAAAAAGTTTATTAGCATTATTCAAATTTTTTGCCAGCCGCTTTCGAGTTATGAAATCTGAATTTTAATTAAAGTGGTATTAGAGGAAGTTCCGATTTATGAAAAATTCAAACAAATAGAAGATTTTGTTACAAGAATCAGACAAATAACCAAAAAAGATACTGCGATGCACCCTGATGATCCCTGTGTATTTCCAGAGTGTCTTGGGCTATCGGAACATCAGTATCCATTTCAATTGAAATTTTGTAGCTTCGGTATGCACAACATAGAATAATTTTGGGGTTACAATGTTTACTGTGACTCTGGTGTGCCTTATAAAAAAAGTGTAATTTATATTTAGTCTAGTTCTAGTGTTCTAGTGTAGAGTAATTAAATATTAAATAATTAAATATTTCCAGTTTATCACATATCTTTTGGAGGAGAGCAGGGCCGTTGGGATATGAACCAGAGCCCCTATGGGATTTTGGTGCTTGCAAGGCAAGAATTTAGCCACTAGGCTACCTACCACACTGGGCCCCAAACTTTATTTAATTTTTAAAAAATTGTGAAATCATTTTATACACTTTATATCTCCTCCAAAAATGCTTAAATGGAAGCCTAAAGTTCTAGTCATGCTTAAAACATATTTCTCCTTATTTAATTCATCATGTCTATTTTCCCTAAAAAGAGTTCTTTCATAAAGTCCTGGGTCTTCTGTTTCAAACCTGAACTGTTCATTTTCTAAGATTCCTAAAGATGTCTTGCTCAACTACCTCCACTTACTGTTTACTTGAAAATCATTTTTATAGCACCAGCGAAACGATGAAATTTGTTACTTTTCGTTAGCTGTGAAAAATTCCTTCTGTTTTGATAGATTCTTAGATTTTGAATTTTTTTTTAATTTAGTATCTTGAATTACAGGAATACAAGCCTGAGCTTTGTGGCTCTGCGACAGGAAGAGACATTGCAGCTAGAAGCATATTTCTCAGGGTTGGTAACAAGGGCCAGCTTAGCATACATATAATGTTTGAAAACATATTTCTATCCTTTTGTCACCATCATTTCCTTTGGCAAACATCACACTATATTTGTGTTAATGATGCTCCAACTGTATCTTGTAGCACTCTTATTTATATTTTTGTCTCCATTCAAATTATACTGTTACTTCTGTTCCCATCTGTATTTTTCTAAATATATGTTCTTTCCGAAGGATTATTTTTAGGTTATCAAAAAGGGAAGACATTCAGAAAATGTATACTTTTTTGCTCAGAAAAGCAAAAAGCTCTACAGGTTTCATAAGGTGTTTTGATGTTATGTCTTACATATCCCACATAATGTGTGATCTGCTTCAGAAATATTATTTCCACTTAGCAGAATTATCTTCCTCTTATTCTTACACTGATTTTCTAACTTTGCTTGTGCCACAAGCGTATCATTTTTTCACTTGTTTTAAAGTATATTTGTCCTCAACTCAGGAATTTGGGAATATTTATGTTAAATTGTATTTCATGTTTTATAATTATTGCTTATTGATTTTTGCATGCAATTAAAATCACAGGGAGGAATAGAAAGAATAATCTATCAGGTCATCCCAAACAGTATCATTCAGAGAAGTAGATCAGAGTTTTTCGTTTCAGAAAGATACTCAATTCTTCCTACCTTGTTCTTCAACAATGCATTGTCTTTGGGTTTACTGCACCTTAGTTAAAACGAAAGCACAATATCATTAAAGACAAGGGTATTATTATCGTTAGGAAAATCTCTTGCAGTTATAATTATGAGGGTCCCTGACCCTTCAAGTAAGAACATACTTTGTATATAAAGTGACAGCCTAATTTGGCTAGAGCAAGTCTCTGTGTAAGCTAATTACGTGTGATAATTTTGCCTGCAAGGAGACTGACTTGAAAGTGAATCCAATTTAACGGTGAGGAGATTGTTACAAGAAACATTTCATTGTGGGCTTGGAAGTCCTTTAAAGTGCTAATTTTTCACTTGAATAATCATATTGCCATAGTAAAGATTTTTCAAATTTCTTCATATTTGTGAGATATTATTTGAACCAGGAAAACGAAGACAAATAGAGATTTTTGTGGAAACAATGCAAGATTTTATCTATGATTGATACACATTAAAATTGGCTTCTATTTTCCTCTTTTCACTCTTTCTTAAGGCATGGTTCACCATCTTGATTCATTAAAGGACAATAATAATTCATTAATTATAAATTTGAGTTAGAAGGAGCTGATTTTCATCACTTTATCAATCTTTCTGCATTTTTAAATGCAAGTTTTTCTATCAAGCATTTTAACTAACAATTGTTCAGGTAATCATTACATATAGCTAGCAGCTATTTTATGGTAAATTGAAATATGGCAACTACACACAAAAAAGGCAGGAGAAATGTTTTAAAGATCTCAAGCTTGGTTTTAATCACTGTTATCTGCCAGTGGATAACTAGTGAAAGTAGCTCTTTGGGTCACAGTAATCAGAATCTCTTATTTCTGGCAAAAACTTTCATATGAATGCAAATGAAATCCAGTAAAAGTCCTAAACTTGCAACTACAGATTCATAATATGCATTACATAATAATGTTGAAGAATGTGTTTACATAATTTACAAGGTTGGCAGGAATATTGGCTGGCTTGAACATTATACTGTACTATTTGAGGGGAATCAAGTACATTACTTGCTCTGAAACAGTTTTTCCTGGATCACCACCATCATTTATTCTATTTTATCGAATCCTGAAGTTTCACAATTGACCTCAGAAAATCACAACTCTGCCTTGGAAAAGTATAGTGGGTGCTGTGGGTGCTGTGGGTGCTGTGCTATCTAGGGCTCTAACTCCTCTGCAGGAAGTGGTAGTCATGATCTATGTTGTTTGTTTGTGATTGAACTACCTTTAAACAAAGGAAGATTTTTTCTATTAAAATACTGTCTTTGTAACAAAGAATGAAATCCTGTCTTTTGCAACAAAGTGAATGCATGGTGAACTATGCTAAGTGAAAAAAGCCAGTCTCCAAAAGACAAGTATCATATTTCCCTGATCTGTGATGAGTGATAAACAGAGAAGAAAAATGAAGTCTATACGAAACAGATTGACACCTTCAGATTGTCTCAGTGTTTTCAGCCTTTGCTTATACTATTGGGGAATGATAAGGTTTTTGCTTACTTGCTGTTTGTTGAAATGCTTACCTAATGGAGTGTTAATTCTGTGATTGCAAACAGAAAAATATGCATTGTGAAAACTAAAAAAAAAGAAGTAAGGAAGGAGGAGAGTGGGTGGGAAATGGGCGGAAGGAGGACATAGTGGGAAGCGTTACTATGCTATTGCATTTGCATTGTGAAATATGTGAAACTTGTTCACAGTGTATAAGTAAATCAGGTATTTTTATATTTTAAAGATGTATTTATTTTATATGAAAATCAGATTTACAGATAGAAGGAGAGCCAGAGAGAAAGATCTTCCCTCCACTGATTCAGTACCAAGTGGCCACAACAGCCAAAGCTGAGCTGATCAGAAGCCCGGAGCCAGGACCTCCTCCAGGTCTCCCATGTGAGTGCAGGGTCCCAAGGCCTTGGACTGTCCTCTTCTGCTTTCCCAGGCCAGAAGCAGGGAGCTGGATGGGAAGTGGAGTAGCCTGGATATGAACCAGCACCCATATGGGTTCCTGGTGCAGGCAAAGCAAGGACTTTAGCTACTAGGCTACCATGCCAGGCCCAAAATAAATTTATTTTTTTTTCCTTTTTGAGACAATGTAGACTTTCCAATCAAAGGGAATATATGTTACTTCATTCCAGATTTTCTAAGGCCTTGCAGCTAGTAAGCCGATAATCATAATAAGTTACAGGATAAGGCAGTCAGGGCAGTGCTTGCCCCTCTAAAGAACAAAAGAGGAAATGCATTGAAATTGCTGCTAGTTAGCCAATACTGGTTTAATCAAAGGGCTGTTCTCCCCACTACATACTTATTTATAACACACTTATTTATAATCTCCCAATCAGAGCTAGCCACTTCTATCTCAGTACCATCATAATGGACATTTTTCATGCTCTTTCATCATCCATGGCTATTGAGCTCTCCCTCCTGGGACTAAAAATTTCTCAAGGACTAATAAACATAATATTTAACTCATTAATAGCAATAATGGCATTATCTCATCTAGTCTTTAGTATTACTTTCTGCACATGACTACAAATTCATTCTGGATTCTAAATCCATTGTATATATGCCATGTGATCATTACTTCAGAATTCTTACTAGGTTCTCAGTATAAATTAATACTTCAGCTACAAAATAAAATGTTTAGTAACAATGTGACTGCAATGATTATATAGATAACACATGGGAACTAGTCTGAAAGGTGAGTGACTAAGTTTCAACGAATATTTTAGAATTTATCATGTTTCCAGTTCTATGCTCAATTTTGTGAATATAATGCATAATTTTATTTCCTTTCCTTCAAGTAGTTAATGGTCTGACATGGAAACATACAAGTAGGAAGAGTAATAAAAGCTATAAAAGTAGCATCATTTGTATTCTAAAGTACCACAGATAGATCTATGGCCTAAGATTTATTGTACATTATTTTAAATTTATGTTGCATTATTTATTTTCTTGTGAATTGGCTGCCTGAAAAAATGTTTCATGGGGGCAATAATTGATCATTTCCTCCTGTAAATACAATAGCAAATTCCAGCACAGAGAACAAAATAGTTGAGGGCCCATGATTCAGAGCATAGTTAGTGGCCTTGGAAGCTGAAGGTATGAGTTCCAGTCCAGCTGTACTCTCTTCAACTGTCATTGTAGGGTTTGGTGATTGTTTGTAGCCTGTAGTTATAATGTAAATTGAAATATGTTGCTTCTTTTAAAATAATGAAAAAAGATGTTTCTTTTCAGGTCTTCATGAGAGCTAAATAAAATGCATTTTTGAAAGTACATGGTTGGGCCTAGCGCCATGGCCTAGCAGCTAAAGTCCTCGCCTTGAACAGGCAAGGATCCCATATGCACGCTGGTTTTAATCTCAGCAGCCCCGCTTCCCATCCAGCTCCCTGCTTGTGGCCTGGGAAAGCAGTCGAGGATGGCTCAAAACCTTGGGACCCTGTGTCTGTGTGGGAGACCTGGAAGAGGATCTGGGCTCCTGGCTTCGGTTTGGTGCAGCACCGGCTGTTGCAGTCACTTGGGGAATAAATCAATGGATGGAAGATGTTGTTCTCTGTCTCTCCTCCTCTCTGTATATCTGCCTTTCCAACAAAAATAAATAAATCTTCAAGAAAACAAAAAAAGAAAGTACACGGTGAGTGCTTATCAACATCCTTCTTTGGAAAAGCCCTCATTTAATGCAATTAGGTGAGAACTTGGCAAAGATTCCCAAGACAGCTTAAGATGCTGGAATAACTGCTAGCCCTGAATTTAAATGTCTACAGGTAAGTACTGTCTACTACAGTAGTCTGCTTTAGGCATGCTGTGCTTACATTCTACTTCTTTCAATGTGAGTGTCTACTGTTGTCGAATTCTTACATGAGTCCTATGGTTCCTGTCTTCATGCATGCGATGTATAATATCCTGCTCTTGAGTAGGTGAAAGCTGAAAATATGATAGACTTTGCTCTTGTGGTTAGGTCATAGGCAAAAAGTAAAATGATGATAGATAAATCTTGATGATGCAATTAATGCTCAGAATCAGTTGGTGTAAGTAAATCACAAGGATTTTTTTCCCTCCGGTGGTGAGACAGCGAAAGGAACTGTGATCCTGCTTGAAGCAGGAATTTGAGGGACCACTATTGTGGTACAGCCAGCAAACACAAGTATCCTATATGAGACTGAGTTAATTTCCATTCTGGCTTCCCACTAATACATGGAAGAAAGCAACAGATGATAGCCCAAGGGTTTGGAAGTTTGCCACTGACATGGGAGATCCTCGTGCAGTTACTGGTTCTGGGTTTGAGTCCAACAGTTGTGGTCATTTTGTGAATGAACTAGTGGATGAAAGCTCACATTCTCTTTCTTTTTCTCTTTGTCACTCTGAATTTCAAATAAACAAATCTTTTCAAAAAAAAAGTAGTGATTATACTTAACAAAATAAGTCATATCCAAAATTCAAATTTCAAGTTTTCCTTATTTGTAGTAATTAATATACAAAGCTAAAAAAAATGGGCCCTGTGTGGTAGCCTAGTGGCTAAAGTCCTCACCTTGCAAGTGCCAGGATTCCAAATGGGCACTAGTTCGTGTCCATGTTGCCACACTCCATCCAGCTCTCTGATTGTGGCCTGGAAAAAGCAGTCGATGAGAACCCAAACCCTTGGGACCCTGTACCCACGTGGGAGACCTGGAAGGAGCTCCTGGCTCCTGGCTTCGGACCAGCTCAGCTCTGGCTGTTGTAGCCACTTGTGGAGTGAACCAGCAGATGGAAAATCTTACTCTCTGTCTCTCCTTCTCTCTTTATCTGACTTTCCAATAAAAATAAGTTTTTTCATTTATACCTGTGGAGGTAAAATATTTTTAAAAATTAATATAAATGAGTGAAATTGCTTACAATCCTCTCATTATTCTTGAGGACAAGTGTTTTTTTTTCTATTTACTACTTGTTGAATTTTTTAACGGTTGGTTAAGTTTGTGATTGTAAGGGTAATTGAACATATGTCACTATAAAATGGAAAGAAAGATAAGAAAGGAAAGAGGAGAAAAGGTGAGAGGGAGTGAAGAAAGTAAGGTAGAATGGGAGGCAATATTACATCCTTAGAACTTTATATATATCCTAGCTATAGGCAATTGCCAGATTGCCTTGTATATCACCAAAGGTTACGCTGCTGGGAGAAAAGTACTAGGAGAAAAGCAGTCAGTAACTGGTGGGCACTCTGGAGCTGATTAATGTCAAATTTGTGTTAACTATGGCAGTAAACCAGCATAGTTGCTTCTTCTGTTTTAAGCTTTTCTTTTCTTGTTTTCAAGATAAGTGAGGAAGACATTAAATGTGGAGCTGAGACATACCATCTTGGCGCCCAGGTTAATGGGAAGGGCTGCAGATTGCCCAGGGAAGAGAATCCGGGGCCATAGAGTGGGAGTAAACGAGGGAATATTTGACAGAATGACTTATGGGATCTCCAGACTGGGCCACTGTAATCAAGGAAGCTGAGACAGAGTGATCTAGATAGCATATATTAGTGTATGCAGCTGCCTGGTCACTTCTGCCACAAATATCTCATGCAATCCAACAGGTGCTGCAGCTCAGCCCAGCCAGCCCACCATAGATGTGATGACAAGAGTTTTCTGGTACTCCTGCTAAATAATATAGATGAAGTCAGGAATTGTCTATTGTTAGACAACAGAGGTGAGGTGAGGCATGTCAGTACTTCTCGTTGTTTGAGAAATTGGTGTAAAAGATATTAAATCAATCCTTAATCCTCAAGTAGCTCTTGCTTCATGGGTTTGTTTTACTCAGTAACATATGCAACAAAATAGAGGAAAGATTTAGCAGTTTGCATAGATGTAGGAAAATAGGCCAACACAGCATGGCATGTGGACTGAGAAGCCTGAGATATGGGTTTGAGCCAGAATTCTGGCTTTCCATAGATTTTACTTTCAGAAGATCTATGAAATTCAGCATCCTTAACTGATAAACTTAAAAATGAGTTTATATGATCTTTACATATCTTTCAGGTGGAAAATGCTTCGGCTTATAAATGATTATAGCTACAGAATAGACTTCAATGAATTATAAGACGTGTTTTACAGATAATAGGGTTTTAGAAGGATGTGAGGAATGTTACATAGGCATAAATTGTAGTGAAAAGATAATATATATTTGAAATATAAAATGTACATATGATTGTAATAGAATACATTCAACTGAGTAATATTATACAGTAACCATGCACATGTAATATAAAATTAATAATAATCTTAAAAAGAATATACACTGGAGAATTTTTAAATAGCAAGTCCATAGAATCACGTCCAAGAGTCCCTTGCCTGTGTATTTGGTTATGTCAAATATGTTTGATCTGAGATTTTGTAATGTATAATATCTTTTTGGATTAAAAGACAGGATTTTCTGATTCAGTAGGAGAAATATCAGAGCAGTGAACATCTTATATACTGTTCAAATTTCTGTATAACTCGCTGTCCCCCAAGAGATGATGGTCTTTTGTTACGGAGCCTTTATTTTCCAAGTGCTGGATATTTAAAAGTTTGAATTAAAAAATACTGTGATAGGTTTTACAGGGACATAATCTAGTCCTTATTAGGGAAAATGAGAACAAAATGGTGACTTTCAGCAGAAACAGGAAGGTAAAATGAGACCTGAAACTGGAAACAATATTTACTTTCCTAAGTAAGGTCTCATTATTGAAGTTTTAATGACAGATTTTTATAAACACACTTGATATATTCATGCGTTTTTTAAAAATTTCACATTGCTCAGACTTTCAACAGCTAGTCTGTTGTCTTAATGATGATTAGCATACTAGAAGTGCATTTAAAATGACATTATATGGGTAACTAATCAGTGAAAGCAAAAAAGAATTCAAAAATGAAATTAATACTTCATTCTTTAACTTTATTAACTGAAACTTAATTCTTGGAGACATCAGAACTGGAAATTCCCAATCAGGTCAAAAAGACCTTTTTCCAGAGACAGAAAAATTAATAAATGATAAAATACCATCTGCTATACTAACATATAAAAGGAAACAAATTAATTCTTCAAAGTTACTTCTCGATATTGTATTCTAAAGGATACTCTGAGTTTCACTTAAGGTTCTGAAGATTGAAAAGTCATACAATTCAATAGGATTTATTACATGAAAATATTGCCAGCTGTACCTCATCTCTAAATTACAGCTCCAGGAGAAATTATGAGATAACCCAAATTGTCCACTCTACTTTCTTCTGGCTTTTTTCATTCTTCCTTCTTTCAGTATTCTATCCAAAATCCTTAACTTCTCTACAGTTTTTTTCTAGTCATATTCACCTTTATGAGTTTCAAGAAAAGGGAAAACTATGTATTTTTGTCTGTGTATAAGAAGAAAGCATTGCATACACCTTGCTGAATGTTTCCATTACTCTAACAAGTTTGAATGGATCCCTGGACAGAGGATATGCAAATCTTGAAACCTGAGTCATCTGGACAGTTTCTGTGCCTTCTCAGACTATCTGCAAGGACAATGTGAGGCATGGACTAGCAATCTGCTGCTAACTAATCAAAACTAAAAATAGTGATTTACATTATCAGAGCAAGAGATTTGGTAATTGTGGCTTAACTGTTTTTGTCTTGAGGGAAAAGACTTTGTTTATTAAAGAAAGCTTTAAAAGGTCAAAAAAATCTTGAAAATATTATTTCTGAATCTCATAATTTTAGATGTACATGAATAAGAATAATATATAACTTTAATATTATTTCATACATTTGCTTTATGATAAAAAATGCAGATAAGATTTTAAAAACTTGGATCTGGAAAGTAAACAGAATGTAACAGAATGGACATTCATTTTTCAGTAGGAACAAAATTGCTTAGAATGTATACCAAATTTTGTTTCAAATTAAAAATTCCATTGAATTTACATTTCATTTGAAATATATTTGAAATGTAATATGATGCATTTTGGGTAAAGTTAGTTCATTGCATAAGTTATTATTAAATTTTTTAAAATGTTATTATTTTTTAAATAGAGCTAAAAATTCAATGTCATTATAAATAGATAATAGTTTCAAACTGGAGAGGGAGAAAGTTGCTGAATAATGTACCAGATGCAGAAATTTCCAATGAATTACTCTCTGCCCATAAGGAGTACAGACTGATGATAAATAAATAAACTACTGGATGCAATTGATGTCTTTACTTTGTGGTATAAAAAGTGAACTTTGACTCTCTCCCATAATGTGAATTGAAAATACTGTTGTGTTAGAAAAATCCACCAGCTTAATACAAATTTTTCAGACAACAAAGACTATTCTGATGGGTCTTTATCAGGCCAATTGAAGAATATTATTAGAAGACATGTATTGGTAGCATGAGTATTACCAGGATAGGAACGAACCAAAGTAAATGTCATCAGCTTATAAAATTTATTTATAGTTTGAAGCCATTTACATGATAAATTTCAATCACTTAAAGTAAAAATTCTAATCTCAGATATAGAGAGCGTAATTAATTCATGTTTTTAAGATGGTTGTGTGTGTGTTTGTACTTACAATTTTGTGCATGATTAGCTAATGATACTTTGCAGTTTAAATGAGAGAACCTTCCTCAAATTTCCTATTAATGACTATTAGCATGATAATACAAAGATGGTAATAGAGACAATCTCAAAAGTGAGTTAATACTTTTATTCATAGCACTCAGTTTTCATTCTTCATGACCTATACATGTATGCTGGAAGAGCACGTGTTATGTGGCAGAAATATGGGTTCCTTGAAGACAAGGAAAATATGGAGCTATTAGGTCACTTAGGAAGAAGTTTTTTTATTGTTTGTAGTTTTATGCTGAATCGCTTGATATTGTTCTCTGTGCTTATTTTGAAAAATCAATTTTTCCAATTTGAAGGAACTCTTAGAAAGAACTATTTAAAAATGTTTAACCTAAAACTTTAGCTGGTTTTGGGCTCCCATGAAGGCAGCTATAAAACAAATTGTTTGTAGTATATTATTTGGTAAACCTTTCAACAACTCATTCCTCTGGTGATATTGGGCCTGTAACTACAACTTTTATTCAGAATCAACAGAAGGCTTTAGTTTATAAAACGGATTTTATGTGCTCTTAGAACTTCCAAAATTATCTGATTTCAGAGAAATACAAAAACATAAAGTATACCTAAAGTGAGTTTATATGGAGAATTATGTAGAATTTGGAACAATATCTGGCAAAAATCCCAGCACAATTTTATTATTGCTTTGTTCAGAAAAAAAACTGTCAAAAGCTATAACAAGGAAGCATGAAGTTCAACAATCCTCTGAATCATATATGCATTCATGACAAAAGACAGGAAACATAGTAACTGGTGGTGAGTATAAGTGGTCCATGATGATGTTACGGGTCCTATTTGGGTCTTCTGAAGGATAAATATTCTTATTTGGGATTAAATGAGGGATAATCTTCCAGAAGATGACATTAAATAAATAAAAATAATGTTATTAAATAAATAAGAATAATGTCTCATTTAATGAATGACATAGTTATGGACATTGGGACATAATTAGTTTTTTTTTAAAGCCTATTGGTCCCAATCTGCAGTTTATGTTAGGGTAATCTTTGTCATAGGGCCTAGATAAGCATCTCCTACTCTGACGTATGTGTTAGAGAATTTGCTGCCTGCTTGTTCCTCTCGCAGTATAGATGTAGATACATAGAGATAGATATATGTAATTTCTATATCAAAGACAGCTTCAAAAAGAAAAACATTTTATGTGAATTACATAAAGACTATTTTATCACATTTATTTCAATGTAGACATTATATTCATACACAGATATGCTACTTTTTTCTTGAAAACAGAGGACTTGATGTCAAAATGTGAGGGATTCATAAAAATGAATAGCCACTACTTCTAAAAAAAATATTGCATCATGACATTAATAGTAAAAGTAAGTTGGTTGACAAAGCTCAAAAAGTAATTCAGTATGAGTAATCAGCTTTAAGTTCCTAAAAGTCTTACTTTAATAGGGAATTTTTTTTAAAAAGATGATAGCAGGGCCCGGCGCGGTGGCACAAGTGGTTAAGGTCCTCACCTTACACGCCCGGGATCCCATATGGGCACCAGTTCTAATCCCAGCAGCCCCGCTTCCCTTCCAGCTCCCTGCCTGTGGCCCGGGAAAGCAGTCGAGGACGGCCCAAAGCTTTGGGAACCTGCACCTGCGTGGGAGACCCGGAAGAGGCTCCTGGCTCTGGATCGGTATAGCATCGGCTGTTGCGCTCACTTGGGGAGTGAATCATTGGACAGAAGAGCTTCCTCTCTGTCTCTCTTCTCTATATATCCTCCTTTCCAATAAAAAATAATAATAATAAAAATAAATCTTTTTTTTTAAAAAAAAGATGATAGCAACTTTGTTTCTTGACTCAGACAAAACAAAAATTTTCATGCAATTTCAGTGACCAAAGCAAGACTTATTAAGATGGAAAATTCCTGCAGTAGCAACAGGAGGGGGTTCAATAAGAGGAAAGACCCAAATGTTTTTGAGGTTGAGCCTTTCAAACAAAATTTTGTGGAATGAAAAAATCGAACGGCAGTCATCAGAGGTTATCAATGACGTTCAAATGTCTAGAATAAATAATATTATCTAGTTTGCTCAAAACAAACCACCAGCAAGGTGTGATGACAATTTCTTGATTTTATTCTTGTGATAAGCTGAAGGCTCAGACAATGTCTCTTTGCATCCTCATGATAAAACCAGAGACCCAAAGAAATGGAGGTGCTATCTGTCTGTTGGTATGTTTAATTCTTGACATCACCTTCCTCTTCTTCACCTAACAGTATACAAGCACAACTCATGAACCTTGCCTTATAGAATTATAGAAATATCTTTCTTAAGATGATGCTTTCTATATGAAATACATAATTAGTTTTCACTGTGCAAAGTTAGAAAACAATAATGGTGCTTTTATTGAGATTTATTTATTTGAGAGACAGAGTGACAGAATGAAATGAAGAAACCTCTCATCTACCGATTCATATTTCTTAAGTGTCTGCAATGGCCAGGGCTGGACCACGTCCAAATCAGGTGCTCAGGGCATCTCCATCTCTCACATGTGCTGCAGGGATGAAATTCTGAGACACATCCTTCACTGCTTTTTCAGGCACGGAATCTGGAGCCGGATGGGAAGCAGAGAAGACAAGTCTCAAAACGACACCCTGATAAAGGATGCTAGTCTCACAAATGGCAGCTCAGCGCATAGTGAAGTTACTAGTAACATTTATCTTTTATGATATTTCCAATATTGTACATGTTAAATGTTTAATGCATCAATAAGGGAAAATGTCTTTAAAGTGAATTTTAAAAAGTTGATTTGTTGCGAAAATGACATGTTTTAAAGAAGAAGGATGAGAAATTAATTGCGGAAAATCAGAAATTAGATAAAACAGAGTAATAAGAAAGGGTGCATCCTATGGAAGAAAAAAGAGACAAAAGCAAAAACAAATCAACAAACAAAACCTCAGGTCAAGTGGGGGGGGGGGATTCAGAAAGATTAAGTGTTACCAGGTACTGGGTTCTTTGTTAATCTTTCCATTGAAAAAAACCTGAATGTCATTAAGAATATGTTGGTAATACTAGGTGAAGTATAATGGTTCTCCTTTTTACAAAACTTCTGTTCAGTTTATAAATACAGTTTAGACTAAATACTTTCAACTTAAGACCCAAAAACAACTTATCATTTTTGTCAACAATACAGTATGGAGAGAGATTGAGAAGATTGATGGAGAAGGTGTAAATAAGGATGACATCAGCAATAGAACATGGGGTCAGATTTTAAAAGAGGGAACACAGATTTGTATGCATAAAGAGTTAAGGAAAACCAACAACGATAAAACATACAAAGGTACACGGGTTAGGAATAATTGTGCTATGCTGGAGGTATAGTAGAAAGGCAATAGTGGAGGCATAGTAAAAAGGGGATTAATCCCAGATCCACATCTGACATTTAAAGTTGCTGTTGGTGCTAATGGTAAAAATAGATAGGTCCTATGATTTCAAAGTGGTGCTTTAAATCACATGTAATCACTTAATAAACACTTATTGGCAACTGCTAAATGACTGTCTTGTATTCACTGGGGATATAAGGATTAATAAAATAGAAAAAGAAGTATTTGCCTTAGTGTGCTTATTTTCTAGTGAGCACAATCAAGCTAACATGTAATTAAACTACATGGTACACCATATTCTTTTAGCATCACGAAGAATAAACACATAACATCATATGGAGTGTTGTATAACACACTAGACATTCACCCTAATGATGAATAGTATCTATGAAAAAATATTTTAATAAATGATGCAGCATGTGGTCCATGCCTTAGAATATTGAGTCTTAATAATCATTATAAAACAAGAAGCACTCTGTTATCAAAATGATCTGTTGCTAATTGGGATAATGAGCACTATAAATATCTATTTTTATTTGTCACAACAAAGACAGCAACATGATGTCAGAGATGTCATAACAGCCAGACATTATTTATTCTTATTTGCTTCACATTCTTGGCTGGTTGAAATTGTACAAATGAATACAATCCATCTATAGCTCTGCAATCCTTCCAGAAATATTGTAAAAATGTTAGCAAGTGTGGAGGAGGGGCAAGTGGTGATACAGGAAAGTGTAAATTTAGCTGGCTAGCATTTCCAGCATCATATCTCCATTAGCATTTCCGTGTAATTCTATGGGCACATCTAAGTACAAATCTCTCTGAGGCTCTACTTAGATATGACTTACTTTATGCTAGAAAGAGCATGACTCTCCTATGCAACTCACAAAAAAATAAGTTTTCATTAACAAGAAGCCTGGTGTGCAATAGGGAATGCGAAGATGCTATGTGGAAAGATTTTTTTTTTAACTTGTTTGTTTTTAAGACAAGACAGAAAGAACCATCACTAGCAAGAATGAAAGGAGAGCTACTCAAACTAGACAAAAATGTCATCCTATATATCTATTTATTTTTCAAAAAGATGGGATACGAAATTGCAACAGCCCTTAAGCAGATTATTAAATCAGATCTTGACAGTGACAACACTTGGGAGTTTATGAACTGCATCTGAACAATTTTTCCTGTGTTTCAAATTAGGATCAAGTGTACTATCACCTCCCGTATCTCCCTTCCTTCCTTCCTCCCTCCCTTCCTTCCTTCCTTCTTTCCTTCCTTTCTTCCTTCCTTCCTTCCTTTCTTTTAACTTCGGAAATAGATATCCTCAGACAACAAAGTATAGGATGCTTCTCTGTTGTGGAAGAACTTGGGGCACTCTAAGCTGCTGAAGGAGAATTTACTGAGTAACTCACTGGAACGCTTTGTCTACTTCTTAGGCTTGTCAGCACATTTACATTTAGAAAACTTCTTATCTGTTTACACTTCTGCAACAAGATGTTTACCCTTTATGTTTTGCTATTAAAGGTTTGCTTTATTTGTTTGAAATGCAGAATATCAACGAGAGGAAAGATGGTGAGTGGGTGAGTGGTCATTCGCAGGTTCACTGCCTAAATGAGAAATTGCAAAATGGCTAGGCCAGACTGAAGCCAGGAGCCAGAAACTTCACGAGTCTCCCACATGGGTGGCAGAAACCCAAGTACTTCGGCCATCTTCCACTGTTTCCCCAAACTGACTAGCAGAGGACTAGATTGGCAGCAGAACAGCAAAGACTAGACAACACTATAATGTGCACTGCTATTTACTACAAATATAAAATGTTAGCATTTCAAGATCTCAACGCTGGTCCCCAATCCTTCATTTTTCAAAAGATGCATTTATTTACTTGAAAGGCATAGTGTGTGTGTGTGTGTGTGTGTGAGAGAGAGAGAGAGAGAGAGAGAGAGAGAATTCCATTTGCTGGTTCACTTTCACTGGCCGAATGTTTGCAAAATTGTGACTGATTCAGAGTGAAGTTAGGAGCACAGAATGACATCTGATTCACCCACATGCTTGGCAGGAACCCAAATATATGGGTCATCATCTGCTGTCTTCCAGGCACACAAGAAATAAGCTGGATGTGAGGTAGAGTAGCCTAGCCTTGAACCAGGCACTCAGGTATCAGATGCAGATACCTAAGTGATAGCTTAACCAACACACTCACCCAAATCTAACTTTCACGATTCTGCTTATTGTCAAGCATAGGTTGTTTCGGTATCTGTTTTATTATTACAGTTCAGGATACCTTCTCTGTAACTTCATTGCATACTGTACAAATTATAAGCTAATTCTAAATTATGTTTAGTGTTAAATTAGCTGGTATATTTCATCATACATTTGAAAATGGCAGGATATGACTGATTGACACACCCTGTGCATGTAAATAACACCTATCCAAGAAAGCAGAAATTCATCAAGGTAAATTAAAAATATTATTACTAAATGAGAAATATTCAAGAGCATTAGCCATGTAGAAAATATTTCTAAGCACACTAAGAGAAATGTCTCTGCTTATTATATTATGTTTTATGGTGTAATTCAAGTTAAAAATCATTTAAAATAGAGGAAACGCCATTTTCTTACTTGTGACATTTAAGCACATAAGTATTTTTTGTTTTGCTCCAATGTATTTTTATTCTAAATCTCACTTAATTAATAGGTTGAATTTTACTCATGGGAACAAGTAGCATTTGACTTCTCATTCATTAATTTACTAATTTTATTTGGCACCCACTATGAGCCAGGGTCTATAATAGGTACTGGGGATAATATGAGTGAAAGAGTTCCTGCGCTCATGATACAATTTAGCTGAGGTGAGAGATATTAAAAGTAAGCAGTAGTAAAATCTGATAGTTGATAGAATAAAGGTTTATGCTCTCACTCAATAAATAAGTCATGGAATACAATTACCTAATTTGCTTAAGATAGGAGGAAGTTGAGAAAGTCTTTTCCGTAAAACAAGCTGTATAATCTTTACCATCAAGATCACACCTGTGAATTGGAAAAGGAATTCAAAGTGATATGGAAATATTACAAGTAGAGGGATTAAAATAGAAATATGAAAATGAATAGAACATTCAAACAACGAAGAGGAATGTCAAAGAAATTATGTGATATAACAGCCTGACAGCTTCAAAAGAAATCAGGAAGAAATATTTTTCCTTTGAGAGTTCACAAGAAAACATTTGAATTTGTGTTAGATATGGCTGGCCACGTGAATATTTTATTTGTAGGTCTTGATAGTCTCCGTAACATAGAGATATTCAAGTTTTCTGTTTTGTACTCAGTTTATACTCAGAAGAATGAAAATGCTATTAATTGTAATTTTCCTTTTATATGAAGAGAAGCAGCTAATAAAGACACTCTTAGATATCCTAGAAATAGAACAATGACGATTATTTTACACCGGGATTTAATGGTGAATTAACCGAACTAGTTACCTTTTATTTCAAAAAAGTCAATACCAAACATTTGTTAAATTGTTTGGGAAAGGTAGATGTTAATATATATTCTTTTAAAAAAAGATTTATTGATTTTTACTGCAAAGTCAGATATACAGAGAGGAGGAGAGACAGAGAGAAAGATCTTCCATCCGATGACTCACTCCCCAAGTGAGATGACTCACTCCCCAAGTGAGCGCAACGGCCGATGCTATGCCGATCCGAAGCCAGGATCCAGGAACCTCTTCCGGGTCTCCCACATGGGTGCAGGGTCCCAAAGCTTTGGGCTGTCCTCGACTGCTTTCCCAGGCCACAAGCAGAGGGCTGGATGGGAAGTGGGGCTGCTGGGATTAGAACTGATGTCCATACGGGATCCTAGCACATTCAAGGCGAGGACTTTAGCCACTAGGCTACTGCGCTGGGCATGTTAATACGTATTCTTGCAAAATTCTGATACTTGGCTAGACAATACAAACTTAAATGTTATATGATGTGCACAATGAGGGTGAGTATCACTGACTTGAATAGTGCTTCTCCCCCTACCATTCTCATGTCTCCTTTGAAGTGCTCTTCAGCCCTCATATTGAATGGCAGCAGTTTATACTTAATAAGTTCTACCTTGAAAATTCAGGTTGTGACACTTGTAATGATGTCACAAATATCCCAGACTGATATTCTGTTTTTTTTTTTCACGTGTGACTCCAACTGCTTGCAAAAACTGGGTGTAAATAATTCTTTCTAAGTCAATTATTTGAAAATAGAACCCATAATGTGAGATTTACTATGATACTCTTAACTTTGTAGTGAATTGAAGTGTTTGTAGCATCTGTAAAATTGAATGATAGTTTCTCATACCGCCAGCAGTTCTACAGAGAATAGACTTTTGTGTTCAGAAAAGCAGCAAGGTCAAATAACTATGAAAGGTGGGCTGGAAATGTAACTTCTGATCTTGTAGAAATTCTAAAAGCAGCTTAAACAAGTGCTTTGCTTCGAGGAAGCAAAATGTTTACAGAAGGGACGAAGATAAGGAAAAGCAGATCCATGGGACCTTGATTTGAAAAATAAATAGATGCAAATTGGTTCAGATCATCTGGTTAATGCATTTTAATATTTTTATTTGGGGATGACTGGATTGCTTTATATGTTCCATTTTGGCAGGTACAAAAATATACCACCATATATTAAAAAGCAATCTTACAAGCCCATACTAGTCTGGAGGGGGTGCGTAATTTAATATACTCTGCATCTGATTAGTTTGTTTCTTCATTCTGAAGAATTGAAGCTAAGTTGTCAAATTTGCATAAGGACGTACTTCGTGTGAGAATTGGAAAGTAGGTTTTTCTTCCTCCAATCACCACATATAAATGACTTTGTAGAGTTCATCATTCCTGCCTCTGAGAATCCAAGAGCTAAACCCTGTTGTATGCTTTTATTCTCCCCACACAAGTTTATTTGCTACTGTAGACAGCCAGTATGAATAGGTAGGAGAATTATTTCACATGGGTTTACTGCTTTTCCCCAAAATATTAGAATTCATTGTACCCAGCATGTTCTTTGATAAATCATTCCCACTTCCTCTCTCCTGTTTTCCTGAGAGCAAAGGTTAAGCAGTTACTGCTCACTAATATCCTCACTCAATCTTATCAGGTAGGCACTAGTTATATGGTATGCTGTAATTACTGACAGACAAAATTTGTGCATTTGCTTGGTTGATTCTCATGATACTCAAATAATTGCACGTGAGTAGGATTCTGGCCAAGCTTATGAGGCTCCTCTACAGAGTGTCTTAATTAAACTTGTTCTAAATTAAAACAACCTTTGCTGAGACACTTGTCAGACCATCTTCACAGGCTTGTTTGGGACACAAGAGGCTATGTCATGATCATGGAATGCATGACAGGGATCAGGACCTAAGTATTATACTTGATGATTCACCAGGAGGTAATATATTACATCGATGAGACCTACTAATATGTTGGAGGACAAACAGAGAGGTAGGAAGATAATGGAAGATTACATAATATTGGGGCAGCAAATAAAAGTGATGTAATTTCATCTTGCTGTCTTACCAAGTAGTCAGAAGTCTGAAAGTATCACTCCTAATGCCTGATTTTCTTAAGTATGAGGGGACTACAAAGGTTTGCAGAAAAGATAAGAAGTGATGTTGATTTGTGGTAAAAAATTTTTTTTTGACATCTGGGTATTTTCCTGTAAACTCCATGAAGACCTCTTAAACACGTACATTTCACTTTCCTTGCACAAAAATCAACGTGATTTAAGTTTTTTATGATTTCTAAAATTACCCTCAAATAGTGGTTGTTATTGGTTAAGCAATGGCATCCTGAAGTACAAATGCTTTCTGAATGCCCCAGCATCCAGGAGGCCAAGCTAAGGCTTGTGGGGAGGAATAGGATGCTACTCTAAGTGAGGATATTCAATCTTTGGATAACTACAGGTATTGTGAGCTTTCTAAGTAGATTTCACCACATCATCCCAAAGACTCAGTGAGATTTGTCTTACTATGCCACTCACCAGTCTGAGAACAAATAGATTCAGCTCCTCAGCAGTGATCTTCAAGCTCCCAGAAATCTGTCTTTACCACAGGTCAATTGCCTGATCATGCCCTTCTTGGAAATCCCCAGTTTGGGTCTTATAAAGGTTAGAGGAAGTCTATTTTCAGAAGTTTTCTTATTTTTTAAAATTCACTTTTACCTTTGGATTAGCAAGTAACACACATTTGAAAGGGGTACAACGCAACATTTCAACATATACCAGGCAACAAGCCTTTCTACTGGCTTATTTTTTCTTTGTATTTACAGCTTACCACCTTCTTTCTTTCTAGTTCTTATGTAGAGCTTATCATTGTGAATTGTAGTTACCTTTTTAAAACTCATACTAATTCAAATTTGAATCAAAGGTGTGTGTATATCTATCTGTCCATCTGTTCTATCTGTCCAAGTATATTACGTGTTTTGGCCTTTCATCTGTATAGATACTTAGGTTGATTATCTAGCTGGCTATTTTGAGTAGTGCTACAATGAATGTGGGAATGCAGATGTCTCATATGTTGGTTTAATTTCCTCCATACATATACTCTGAAGATGGAATAACTGCATTAGATGGTAGATCCATTTTTAGGTTTTTTTTAAAAGAAGCTCTGTACTGTATTGTAATAGCAGTGCTAAGTTGAATTCCTACCAATAGTGTGTAAGTCTTCTCCTTTCTCTATATCCTAGCCTGATTTTTGTTTATTTAGGATTTTTTGGTGTATAACTTTTCTAACTAGAGTGAGATGATACCTCATTGTGGCTTTGATTTGTGCTTCTAAGATAGCTAATGATAGCTTGATTTTTTTTCCCATTTTTTGTTTTCCATTTGAGAAACTCTAAAGGATTAAGAACATATCTGAGTGCATCAGGTAGATAGAAGGATAGATTCTATTTCAGTCTTGATTTTCCACCTAGAAAATGATTTCCTAGCTTTCCATTTGGTCAACTATCTCTGACCAATGTCTGAAAGATTATCAGAAATATAGTCTTGGGGCCAGCACTATGGCTTAACAGACTAATACTCCACCTGCCAACACCGGCATCCCATCTGGATGCCAGGTCCTGTCCCAGCTGCTCCACTTTGGATCCAGTTCCCTGCTGTGGCCTGGATAACAGTGGAAGATTGTACAAAGCTTTGGGACCCTGCACCCCATAGGAGACCCAGAAGGAGCTCCTGTTTCCTGGCTTTGGATCAGTTCAGAACCAGCCATTGCAGTCATTTGGGGAGTAAACAAGCAGATAAAAGATCCCTCTGTCTCTCCTCTTTATAAATCTGCCTTTCAAATAAAAACAAATATCACAAAAGAGAAACAAATATAACAAAGAAATATCAGGTTGTTAGCTTCTAGAGAAATAAACTAGTTATATTAGAATTATATATTTCTGGATATTGTGAATAAATTTTGCAGTAACAATAACATACTTACTTTTTCTAGAGGTCATGTTATCCCTGTGGTGACCAGCAGTTTTCCTATGGAGAAATACCTCTAAGTAACTGCAATTTGTTGCATTAAGTATCAGGCTAAGACAGATTATGATACTTCATCTTAACTCAGGGGAAATAAATGCTGATTGGCAGTAGGTGTTTTGCTATGGAAATAAGCTAAACTTGCTTTTTATTGACAATGGATTATGCTAACATCCAGAAAACATCTCCACATTGAAAAATAATTTTTTGAGACCAACACATGGCTTCGGTTTAAATTCCTGTTGATTTCCTGGATATGAAGGGAATATTGCCCACTCTTGTTTTCCAGAGGAATAAACTAGTCATGGGTAGTTCTTTTCTTTGCAAAAATCCCTTGATGGAACATTTGGAGATACTGGATTGTTGAAGGAAGTTATTCCTTCACAATTGTTTCATTCAGGTAATCAGGGGTTTTAATAAGGCAGGCAACATTTTCCATAAAGTTCCAAATAACTTCTTTCCTTTTTTAAACTGCTGCTGCACTTTTGCTTCTTTCCTGAAACTTGCCTATTTCTGATATCACCTAACCTGATGAAAAATTATTCTGTTCAAGAACTTTAAAGGATTCTCACAAATAGAATTCTTGCTTCTTACATTATCTGACAAATTAATGACTCTTGGTAGAATTTTACTCACTGGAGAATGGTGACTCAATAGATATTTAGGGCAAATCAATCATGGTTGATGTATTTATAATCAGCTGCACTTGTATTTCTGATTTCTTGAATGATTCTGAGGAAATAATTCCATATTGACCCTGTTAATATCATTATCAGTTACCATAGTGATGACCTGTTCAGAAATTGTTTACAGATCATATTACAAATAATACAATAATTTCCAAGATTATTGTTTATAAATCAGACTTAGCCAGAGGTTAAGAGGTTGTGGCACGGTGAGTTAAACCATTGCCTGTAACACAGACCACTGTTAAGAACAACAGTTTCAGTACTGGCTGCTATATTTCTGATCCAGCTCCATGCTAATGCAACTGAGAAAAAAGCAGAAGATGGCTAAATTACTTGCATTCTTTCCATCCATGTGGAAGTACTGGATAGGGTTCAAGGATACTAGTTTAGGTCTGCCTCAGCATTTGAATAATACACTAGCAGCTGGAAGATTTCATTCTTTATCTCTGTCCCTTCATTCTTGTAACACTGCTTTTCAAATAAAATAAAATAAAATAAAATAAAATAAAATAAAATAAGGCCCACTTTAAAAAAAATGTGTATTTGTTTATTCAAAGGGAGTATTACAAACATCCCATTGATATTTAAACCAAAACATCTATAGTAACAATTAATACACAACCTGGACTTTATAATACTCTAATATTATACATATCATATTGCACTACACTTATTACTGCGTGTACTTTCTTATCCAATCAGACTATGATGTTTTTGTGGGTAAGGGTCATGTTTTCATGATATGGTTGTGAGAAACTATTTCTTGTACAGAGTAAGAACTCGGCAAAAAGCTGTTGAATAAATGGTTGATAATGACAGTCATTTTATTTTCCATTTTTATTGAGCTGAAGGTTGGAACTCCTATAATCATGCATCCTTCAACAACCATAAAAGATTAAAATAGAGCAGCCATCCATTGTAAACTTGATTATTTTTACATCAAGCAGCACAATAACTTTTGTTTTGTCATTAAAATGTATATAATTAGTTTCAATATTGCACATGTCTAATATGATGATTGTGCTATTTAATGGACCTTACACTGTCAGAACATTGTGAAACATATGCATATATGTTCTTTTCAGATTACTTCAATAACAAGTTAAAATATGATTAATTCTTCCCTCATAATTGATAAAAGAATCTAAGTACAGTGTCTATTAAATTTACTGTTTGATTTTTTTTTATAAGTTTGACTTTTTATTTTAGGTGAGATCTGTAAGAATTGTATACAACAAAGAAAAAATGCGTAATCATAGTATAAGGTGCAAACATGATAGAAAATCAAACTAAGGTTCTATCTTCTATGTGTCATTATTATTTGGCCTGAACTCCAAATTATATATTTCTAATATTAGCCTTTTTTCTAAAATGTCTAGTTCATACGAGCATTTGTGTTTGTTCACTCCACTGCACAGAATTTAACTGTGCTATTTACTTTGATAAATAAACTGCTGCATTTATTGTGAGTCACAATAACTGTGCAACTGTGCACAAGTCTGACCAATAAACATAAATTACAACCACTTTAGAGATGTGCCTTGGCATAATTGCCACATCAAAATGGGTGAGGGTGTGCAATGATGGGGCTCCAATACAATTTATATGAACAAGTACTGCATGTAAAAATGATAATATCTGTTAGTCTATTTTCAATTATTATGCTATATTCCATGAAAGCCGTGCACAATTAATGTGGGGGAAATTTGTGAGAGGCAAAAATGGAGAGGAAAGAAGATGGGGGAAGAGGGGAATCATGAAGAATGATAATAATTAAATTTAAAATTAACAATTTAAATAGCTCTTAGAGTGGCATATCTGTGACTTTACTTTTCAGGCTACACCTGCCCTCTTCTTCAGGTGCAGAGGAAACTGCTGAAATAAATCCCAGAGTTTGTAAAAAGTAACAAATAAAATAAAATAAAGAAGGAGTGAATGGATAATACTGAAGACATTCAATAATGCTAGCAAGTATACAGTTTTGGTTGAAAACTCAAAATGTACAGTGGAAAAAAGCACTTTTTGAAAGTCTAGAAATATATTTTACAATTTGTTCCAATAAAAACAGTCCAACTATTCAGTTTTTTCAAACATATGCATATATGCATATATATCCTCCACAGTGAGAGTCAGTGATGCAATACTAATTACGAGCATTTTATAGAAAAATAATATTGGGATGTAATGAAATAACTTGAATTAATAATGCTGTATTATTGGTTTTCCATTGAAAATAAATATAGGGGCAGCTGTTTGGTTTAGCAGTTAAGACATCATTTAGGGGCCCAGTTTGATAGCCTAGTGGTTAAGTCCTTGCTTTGCGTGAACTGGGATCCCATATGGGCAATAGTTCGTGCCTTGATTGCTCCACTTCCCAATCATCTCCTTTTACGGCCTGGTAAAGCAGTAGAGAATGGCCCGAAGCCTGGGGACCCTGCACCTGCATGGGAGACTTAGAGGAAACTCCTAGGTCCTGGTTTAGCTCAAGCCATCATAGCTACTTGGTGAGTTAACCAACTGAGAAAAGATCTCTCTGTCTCTCCCCCATATTCCAATAAAAATAATAAATAAATCTTTTTTTTAAAGAGTGTCAGGAATAAGGTTTTAAATTAAAAAAAAAAAAGACACCACTTAGGATTCTGGCATCCCATTTCAGAATGCTTGCTTAGCTTTCTGTGCCACCTCCACTTTTTATCCCATTGTCCTGAAAATGTGCACAGTAGGAGGCCATGGGTGTTGGCTCAAGCTACTGGATCCTGCAATCTATATGGGAGATGCAGGTGGAGCTCTTGGCTCCTGTTTTTGCTTTGTTTTGTTTTAAAGATTTCTTTATTTTTATTTGAAAGGCAGAGTTACAGAGATTGAAACAAAAAGAGAGATTTTACATCCACTGTCTTGCTCCCCAAATGGCTGCAACAGACAGAGCTCGGACAGTCCAAAGCCAGAAGCCAGGATCTAAGCCAAGAAGCCTAACTTGATCCTCCACAGTGCAAGCTATTGCTTGTCCAGCCCTGGCTATTGCAGTCACTTGCAGAGTGAATCAACAGACACGAACTCTCAATCCCTCTATCTATAACTTTCTCTGCCACCATGTTATTCAAATAAATAAATTTATAAAATATAAATTATATACATGTAAAGACATAGGAATGGATAGGTGAATAAAATTAAATAGTCACGATCATTATTTTCATCTGCAAAATACCTAAACATATAGGAGAATAGGGTCCCCAAATGAATTCATTCATATGATCAATATAAATGTAATTTGTATTTAATTCTCCTGAAATTCCAGTTCAAAATTAACAGCTAGCTAGTTTCTTTTGCATTAGCCAATTAACTCTACTTCCAACATTTTTTGAGGAAGCTTTAGCGTTATGTAATGAAACTCAGTGCACAAGAATTTCCTTTATTTTATCTCATGGCATTTATTCATGTTATTTGTATATAGTTTGCTAATAAATTAGAAGTTCTCTTAGTTACCAGTGCATTTAACAAAAACTTTTATAAAATATCCACGAGCAGGAAATGTCCTGTGTGAGTTGTCTGCATAAGGAATAACAAGCACGGCATGAACAGGTTGGGGGGGGGTGCAAAGTGGAATAAAAAAATAATACAGATCCAAGGTAAGGGCTACGAAAACAGGTGGCCAGGGTGAAGCCACCTTCTCTGAGGAAGAAAGTGGGCTTAGAAGGTTTGCTGTCTCCAGCTTTTCTTCAAATGCTTGGGGAGTCAAATTACAGGAACTGATGTGTCACAAAAGTTGATAAGTCCATCCCATGTTAATGTTAGACAGCCAATGCTTGAGGATCAGGAAGCAACAGTGTGACGCACGTACAGAAGTCAGCACCTGACTGTCTCAAGGATATGTTAAAGGACCCAGTACCTTGGTCTTTGACCATTGTCCAATGGCGGACCATTGGCCACAGGCCTATACCTTGGTCTCAGACTTTTTGCCACTTGCAAACCATTTCCTGCAGAATTTGACCCAGTCTCCAGCAGTGAAAATCTATGAACTCAAGATTTCAGACACAATCTGTCCTACTCTTCTTCACCAAGTCACGCTGTTATTATTGTTATTATTACATGTTGTCAGAATACTTAATCAACATTGTAATAATGACCATTGTAAAAGTGGTTACTGTAATTTTCTCACTCGCACAATAGAACAAATGGACTTAATTGGTATTTATAGAACCTCTCATCCAACACACAGAATACGCTTTTTTTCACACATGCATGGTACTGTCTCTACGGTTGGTCACATCATAGGCCACAAAACAAGCCTCAGAAAACTAAAAAAAAAATCACACCATGTATCTTTTCAGACAGTAATGGTGTAAAAGTGCAGATCAACAAATCAAATTGCACCAGAAAATATGCAAATACCTGGAGACTGAGCAACATGTTGCTAAATGAAAAATTGGTTATAGAACAAATCAAAGAGGAAATTAAACGAATAATGGTATGAACACAACATATCAAAACTTGTGAGACAAGGTCAAGGCAATGTTAAAAGGAACATTCATTTCAGTTAATGCCTATTTCAAGAAACTAGAAAGGCACCAGGTAAACAGGAGATAGAAAAACAACAACAAAATAATCCCAAGATTAACAGAGGTAAAAAAAAATAACCAAAATAACGTGGGAATCACCCAGAGACCAAAAGAAAAATACATGAGATCAAAGAATCAAAAAGATGGTTCTTTGAAAAATATCAACAAAACAGATTCTCTGTTAGCTCAACTAATCAAAAAGAGGAGGATGAAGATATGAATTAATGGAAATGGAAATGAATAGATAATATAACAGTGGATACCTTGGACATACATAGAACAATATAGAACCATTACAGGAACTATATGCCAACAAATTGGAAGACCTGGAAGAGATGGATAGAAATTGAATCATGAGGTAATTAAAAATATAAATAGGTCTAAAACCAGGACAGAGATTGTATCAGCAACTAAATCTGTCCTAATAAAGAAAAGCCTAGGAGTGGTGACATTACTGCAGGATTCTACCCTAACCATCTGCAAAATATTCAAAACAATACAAAGAGAGTTAATTTACAAATTATAAAAGGATAAGCATTAACTTTGGAAGAAATTCATAGATTCTTAATTTCAATATTAACAAAATAGAATATAATAGAAATCAAGTAAATTTTGTCATTGGAAAAATGACCATTTCACTAAAATTAGACTTGCTATTTTTATTGACACACTCACTAAGCTTTGCTATTTGAATCACAATATTCAAAGCCAAGTACAATAATAAATACAATATACTATTTCCTTGATTAACATTTATTTTATTGTAAAAATTAAATGACATTGAATAATTCCATTGTACTAAATATAGGACAAAAGTTTTCTCCCATCATCTTCCATAGTATACTTAAAGGGTCATAATGGTAGAGCTCAGCATGGTAGCCTGGGGGCTAAAGTCTTTGCACCAGGATCTCATGTGGGCACCAATTCATGTCCCAGATGCTCCACTTCTCATCCAGCTCCCTGCTTGTGGCCTGAGGACAGTGCAAGGCCTTGGAACCCTGCACTCATGTGGGAGATCCAAAACAATCTCCTGGGTCCTTGCTTCAGCTCAGCTCTGCCATTTCAGCCACTTGAGGAGTAAGCCAGCAGACAGAAGATCTTTCTCTCTGTCTCTCCTTCTCTTTGTAAAATTTGCCTTTCCAATAAAAATAAATAAATGTAAAAAAAAAACCTTAATAGTAACTGCTTATTAAAAAGTGGAGATGGTCTCCGCAAGAAGCCGTTGAACTTATCTGGACAATAAGATGCTGGACTCTATGCTTGGTATACGCTTGCAATGAAAGAACCCCAACTGAACTTGAACTGTGGCAATGTAGCAAGGTGGAGGAATCCACCATGGGGGGAGGGTTTGGGGGAAGGGTAGGGGGAATCCCAGTGCCTAAAATAATAATGCAATAAAAAAAATAATGCAATATTTGCATTATGCAATGTAATAAAAATAATGCCACATAATGCAATGTAATAAAAAAATAAATAAATAAAATGAAACTTTAAAAAAAGCACACATGGGTCAATTGATTATAATAAAACCTAAATTACCTTTACAAAAGTGTTTAAAATGTTTTTAATTATTTTCCATGATACAGTTTTGTGGGTATAAGGATTTCATGTCCTACCTCCCCTTTCTCCCTCACTTCTAGTTGTCCACTCTCCACACTAATTTCTTCCAACTTATTACAATAATATATTCCTTCAGATTCTCAGGGTCAGAGTATGTGCATTTTGATCTCTGTAACACTATTCTCATCAATTATCATATTAATATGAGCTTCAATGCAGTTCACAGATACAATTATAGAAATGTGACAATTCCATACCTCGTACTTTCTCTTCATCCTTCTTTCTTCACTTGTGAGATACCATTTTCAATTCATGCCAAAGGCAAATGCCATAGTCAAAATTGTATTCAAACAGACCACTAAATATGCATTTCCACAAATAGAAAGCAAATAGATCATGCTTCAGTGGGAATATAGGCAGGGACCATAAACAATAATCAAATGAAAAGTTGTTGATTTTACTCAACATTCAATAAATGAACTGCTAAAAACATGGGAGTATATATAACTCTCTCATTAGCTGCTTTCGTTTCATTAAGGTGTGTTTCCAGGGTGTGTCATAGCTGCTTCATGTGGTAGATTTATTCTTCATTTTCTGAGGAATCTCCATACTGTCTTCCACACTTGTTGTATCACTTTATGTTTGTAGCAATAGTGTGTTAGGATGCTATTTTCCCCACACTCTCACCAACATTTGTGCATTTTAAAATTTTTAGACAGTAGCAATTCTAACTGGTATGAGGTGATATATCATTGAAATTTTTATTTGCATTTTCTTTAAAGCTAAATATAGTGAATTGTAGTAAAATTGAACATTATCACCAAGAATCACAGTACAAATGATTCCCATGCTCTCCACAGCTTTTAACTTTACCCTATCAAGGAACTTGAAAAAATTTTTTAAATGCCGTTCAAATGATTGATTTTATCAAGCAAGTCTCAGTTGACTTACAACTTTTTTGCCTTGTTAGTTTATAACTATTCAATAGGCTCTATGTTGTCAGATATTCTCCTTATGATTAAGTGATCAAAAACAATGTCAACCATGAAAGTATAAGTTGCACAGACTCCAGTGATTTTAGTAATTTTTTTGTGATACAGTTTTCTTCTATAGGTGATGATATGTGAAATGATAAATTCGTAAAATTATTTATGAAGTATTGCTGCAAAAATCAAACTCTAAGTCAAAGCATATGTGTATAATTTGCTTACTTGTAAAGTTTTCCCTCATTTATTGGAAAGGTGGTGTGCTTTTTGTTTCTTTGATTAACATTTTAGAAACAATAAGGAAGGTCTTTCTTGGTTATTTTTCTCCCAATGCAAGAGAGTACTAACATAAATAATTGGGGATGCATGCCTGATAAATGACAATAAAATTTACAGTTTAGAAGTGATAATAGGGCTTGGCATGGTGGCCTACTGGCTGAAGTCCTAGCCTTGAACATGCAGGGATCCCATATGGACACTTGTTTGTATCCCTGTGGCCCCATTTCCCGTTCAGTTCCCTGCCTGTGGCCTGGGAAAGCAGTTGAGGATGGCCCAAAGCCTTGGGACTCTGCACTCACATGGGATACCTGGAAGAAGCTCCGGACTCCTGGCTTCAGATTGGCACAGCTCCGACCACTGCAGTCACTTGAGGAGTGAATCATCGGAGGGAAAATCTTCCTCTCTGTCTCTCCTTCTCTCTGTATATATGACTTTCCAATAAAAATAAATCAATCTTTAAAAAAAGGAGAGATGTTAATAAGTCACAGACATTGCTAAATGAATTGCAGTTGTGGGGAATGGGTTAGAGTATTTGATTTCTATTTAGAAATGTTCTAGAAAATGATAATGACAGGCCACATGTGCATATTGAACCCTTGAAATTTGGCTTGCCCAAATTAAGTTCTACTGTCAGAGTAAAATACACACTGGGTTTCAAATACTTTGTATGAAAAATTAATAATATAAATGTCTCATGCTAGGCACATAATAGACCACTGTAGAGACTGCAAATTGCTTACTCCATCCATTCTCCCTCTTCTCTAATAACGTTCGAAAAAGCTTACCTGAATGCTTGAATACACTGCTAAGCATTACAAATACCAGCTTCCCTTACAGCTAAATGCTACATGATGCATGCTTCTGGCCCTTGGGATTACGTGCGAGCGACATATGCTACTCCTGTAAAAAGAAGTAAAAATGTCACCTCTTCTTCTCTTCATCCTGGTAGGAATGTAGACAGGTAATGAGAGTATAGGATAGCTATTGTAAGCCACAAGAAAGGTGTATTTTCAGGGTGTCAGAACAAAATGGTGGTATAGATTTGAATCCTGAAAATTAACAAGCAATCATGTAAGCTTTAGGAAACTTATTTTGTCTATCTTAACACTGATAAATCTCCATGATGAATGCAGAATTATCTTATTGTAAATATCCATTTTAGGAAGAATGGATATTAAGTTTGCATCATGTTTATTTCACTGAAATGGTGTTCCTTTATGGATTTGTGTGAAGATTTCTTTGGTATATTGCCAAAGAGAAGTTTTTCTTTTTAATGGAGTATGAATCTTGAGAATCCTGCCCCAACTTATGATCTCTTTTGCAGGCACTTTGTGGTTAATTAGAACAGGTGGTGATATCCCAACTCAAATGATAGTGTCTCAATTTGCATGATCAGAACTAAAGAAAGGAAAATTGTCCTCCTAAATAAAAATTTGAAGTGTTTATCCTGGACACATTTGGGTAACTGTGGCTGACTGTTTTCATTACCTGTGTTTATATGTGTTTGATTTAACCAAGCACCTCCATAAAAGTTGGGTTATGCCCTCTATCTTCTTTGTAATTTCTGCAGAATGCAAGACAATTGAGAGATGCTGATTAGCCTTTCTATTATAAAGCAATATAATAAGAAATGAAGATAAGTTCTAATAAATGCATTATAAATAATTTATATATAAAATGTAGAGATGTATACATATGCAAATGCATAGACCACATTATTACAACAAGAAGAGATGATTTTTTTACTACCAAATTCTCAGAACCTTCTACACATCTGTTTATATATTTTTTCTCACCAGACACTAAGGCCAATAATATTAATATTTGAGTTTCAGGTTTGCATGAACAAAGTAATGACCTTTTGCTTTGGTTGTATCTATCAAATATTAAAAGGCTTAACTGACTTTACAGATGAGGGCAAATATCCTGAAAAACGCAGGAATAAAACATGTCTTCTAAAATCAATTTTTTAAGTTATAAAACAAGAGCAAATTCTATATAGAATATTTATATTTGAATGACAGAGACACACAGAGGATTTGGGAGACAGAGACAGAAACAAGGAGAAAGAGCTCTGTCATCTGCTATTTCTTTCTTCAAATTCCAACAACAGCCTAGCAAGACCATGCCAAAGCCAGGACCTGGAAGTCAAGCTGAGTCTCCCACATGGGTCATAGGACTCAACTACACACAGTACGTCAGAAACCAGACTAGAGCTGGAGATAAAACTTAGATGCTCTGATGAAGCATGAGACAATCTGAGCCACATCTGAAGCACTGTGTCAAATGCCAATTTCACACTCTATTTTTCTACAAAAAAAATTTTATGACGTGCCACTAAACTAATTATCTTGATCCTGATTTTTACACTTAACTTGAAAACAAGGAAATGATTCCTGGTAGAATCTATATCTAGGATGTTTCTCCTGTCTCACCATTTCTTTTTGTTTTGGCAGGTTGGTGACATAAATGACCCTAATACCTTAGAAATTGTAGTAAGGATTAGGCTCATATTATATATGATTTAAAGTAATAAATAAATAAAATTAAATTGAAAGCATTATAAAAATAAGAAACAGCATAGCTAGAGTCACAGCATTAATATTTGACTACCTATTTGTCAACCCTACACTCAAATTGTTTTCAAAGGTTGCACTAAGAAAAAAGTATGTCTGTGGCTACTTTTAAAGAATTGGAAATTACTTCAACATTAGCTTTTCTTTATATATGCTTCTTTTGCTGCAAATTGGTACAGCCTCTATGGAAATCAGTCTGGAGAACACTCAAACAACTCAAAATCTGCATACCATACGACCCAGCAATAGCACTCCTAGGAATATATCCAAAACACCTGTTTTACGACAAACCAACATGCATCCCTATGTTCATTGCAGCACAATCAGTAATTGCAAAAACATGGAAGCAACCGAAATGCCCATCAGCAGAAGATTGGATAAGAAAGCTTTGGTTCATCTACTCCATGGAAAACTACTCAGCTATTAAAAAAAACAAAATGCAGTTCTTTGTGGCTAAATAGGGACAACTGGAAACTATAATGCTAAGGGAAATGAGTGAATCCCAAAAGATTAGATACCACATGTTTGCCTTGATTTAACCTGTAATTTTTGTATGGTTGTTTGTTATTTTTTGAACCTGTCATTGATACTGTCTCAACCCAGATGTTTCGAAGAATGGAACTTGCATGATTTTTAACATATTGTTTACCCAATACTATGTCAATTAATTCCATAATGTTGTATATTGATACTGAGGCCTTGTTGGGGCTTTTAACTGACCAGATCTTTACTCTGTTAGACCTATCTTCAGACCATAGAAGGTCTCCCCAAGAGGCCACTGAACTTATCTGGACAATAAGACGCTGAACTTTATGCTAGGCATGTGTTTGCAAGCAATGAATCTCAACTGAACTTGAACTATGGTTATGCAACAAGGTGGAGGAATTCACCATGGGGGGAGGGGGTATGGGAGGGGTGGGGGGAATCCCCAGCGCCTATAAAACTGTACTACATAATACAATGTAAGCAATAAAAAAAAAAAAAAAGAACTCTATGTGGACAGTGCTGAGATATTTTTGCATACCTTCTCAGTGGGAACTCATCATCAAGCTGTACAATTATCCATATACTCACTTATTCATTTTTCCTACGCAGATTCTCCATTCAGATAGTGTGTCATAGAGCAAATTTTACATACAAATTTTGTTTTTGAATTCAAACAACTTTCTAAATTTTGTAAGCCACTTAATTATTTTGTTTTCAACACTTTATTGCAAGTTTGAGATTATTTTCCATGTTTTATTTTATTGTTACCTTGCTGTATTCTAAATAATTAGGAATGCATTAATAACTTTTGACATATTGCAAATTTGAATGACTCTATGGGGGAATATTCAGATTCCAGAAGAAATGTTTTGCTATAGTTGATTTAGTATATCAAGAACTGAAGATACATTGCAGTAGGCATCTCTACTCCTGAATAAAAGATGGACTCCCAATGAAACTGTTACATATCTTTTAAAAAAGGTTTATTTATTTTCATTGTAAAGTCAGATATATATAGATGGGAAGAGAGACAGAGAGAAACATCTTCCGTCCAACGATGCACTACCCAAGTGGCATTGCAATCAGTGGCTTTACTTGTTATTCCACAAGGCTGGCTCCTCTTTTTGCAGTTTTTGACTTAAAGTTAGTTTTATCTGATATCTGTATAAGTATTCCAGCCCACTTTTACAGCCCTTTATTTTCCATTTGATGCATATTTGTTTTTCGCCTGAAAGTTGAATTTCTGATAGGCAGCAAATAATTGGGATTTTTAAAAATGCATTTCATTCAAACTACGTCTTTGACTAGGAAATTTAATTTGAATCCCATTTTCAGGTATGTTTTAGTTTTTTTTTTTTTCAAATGTGCTACCATTTTCTGGAGAACCTTTGTTCAGATGTGTTATAATGCCTTTTTCCTTCATGTTTACTGTATCCCTATGTTGACCTCTGTGCCCCGTTCCTTTTTTAATGGAATGAATATCATTGGAAATATATTTTTGTTCAGCTGGGAATATGGAGTATTGTTTGGGTTATTGCTTTGGCTTTAATTCTGGCTGGTCCCACAAATGTAACCTCTCAGTGATTTCTTTTATCAATGTCAGTAATGTCTATGAGTATCAAATATCAAGTACACAGGAGTTTGTGGATGTAGTAGTATGACCTTTAGGTGGACATGAGTGTCATGCTGTGCTTTATTATCTTCAATCCCTAGAGCATAGAATGTCAGTAATAGTAGGGTTTATGATGATTGAAGCTATATTCTTGGTGGTCTCAGTCATTAATACGTCTGTCTCCTTGTCCCTTCAGGAAAATCAGAGTCACTCTAGGGCTTATGGCACCAAGACTTATGTTTGCCTCTGGTACTGCATGATGTGTATGGGAAACCAAGTGAATGTGACTGAGGCTACAAGTGATATCACTAAACGTTCCAGTCCTAGGACTGAATGGGCGTGAAGAACTTGCCCCAGTCCTATAGTGTGAATACAGGTTAGGATGGGGATTGCACCCAGGTACTTGTGAGCCTGGACTAGCAGAAGACAGGCAGGTTCTTCCCTAGTCCCTTAGGGTAGATGCCAGTGACTCTGAGAAATCTAGTTCTAATAATCACAGTCCTGGAGCTGCAGGATGCAGTGGGACCCTTCCCCAGGCTCAGAGTGAGAATCAGGTATGCAGGAGACTGGCACCAGGCAGCTCCAAGAGGAAACAATGGAATGTGGATAGGTTTGTCCACAGCAAGTTATTTCTATGGGGTGTAGCACCAACAGTGATAGTCCCAGAACTGTAGATCACAGAGAAAATGGCCATCTTGCCAGATTCCGCAAAGCATGCATACAGTGATACTGACATGTGCAAGGAGATTCAAGGGTGAGGAGTGGTTCTTCAATTCTGTCCCCTTGGATTTTTTTTTTTTTTGTGGGCTATTGATCATGCCAAGCCTCTGGAAGTGATAGAGTGAGCAACCGTAGCTCTCAGGCTTGTGCCCAGAAACTCCGCAGCTACGCTGCACAGAGGGTTATTGACACCAGAAACCACCATATCCAGACAGGGAACCTCACGGGGTAGAGAACAGATAACCTGTTATACACATGTCTAATTCTGGAACTAGTCTAAGATGTAGGTAAACCGTATTACACTGATTATGAAATATGCTTTCTTTGTTGTTGTTGATGTCCCTTATGGATTTCTGTCACAATTTTCTAGATGATTGTGATTGATCCAAATTCTGTTCTCTGAGTCTAAAGCCTATAAAATTGTCACCATTTTCAGTCAATTTTAACCGATTAGAGTATAATGGTAAGATTTAAGTAACCTGATAAATTTAAAAAGATAAAATAAAAATCCAACTTTTAGCATTTTCTGACTATCACAGTTGTAAATACTTTAGCAACAACCAGTTTCAAACTATATGAACATAAACTTTAAAAGGTTTGTGATAGGCAGGTGCGGCAGTCAACTCTCTGCTTTAGAAGGCTATATCCTACATTGGAGTGTTGATATTATAGTCCCGCCTCCACTCATATCCCAGCTAATGTGCACATTCAATGGAAGCATGTGATGGAACAAGTAACTGAGTTTCTGTCCCCCACAAGGGAAATTCAAAATGATTTCCCACTCAAGGGTGTTAGAATGAACCAGCAGTGATGAATCTGTCTCTAAGCCTTTCAAATTACATAAATAAATAGATAAAATTATAGATTACATAAATTGTAAGTAAAATATATAAAACATTCTGAAACATACATAGTTTTTTCACAATAGACATTTTCTTTGATCTTTTTTCATGCTCAGTTGTATGAGTCACCAAAAATTGAGTTGAAAAGTGGTGCTCAAAATCTGATTTCATAGGTCAGTGTAAATTGACTCCAGATGTCATTCTAAACACTGCAGAGTTTTTGTACCTGTCTTATAGCTTAACCTGACCTAAGGATAAAATCCACAATTAAAGCTCATCTTCACTCTTTCCTTCTTCAACATGTCAACTCACTTTGAAAATTCAGAATTCACTGATATTTTCACTTTTAAGTATAAAAGCCTTATAACTTTGAATTTATGTGTTACCTTCATTTTTTCACAAATTGTAAGTCATTTATGGGAGATTAGATTTCATGTGAAACTCATGAGATCATACTGAAAGTGGAAATCAAATTACATACATTTTTAGATCTAATTATGTTTCTTAAGATATATTTGCTTCATCTTGTAAAAAGTGATTAACAATCCAAAGTATGTATTTAACATGTGTTATCTCTGTAGCTTATAATTATTCCAGGGCTACCTCTAGCACCCTATTTCTTTTTTTTTTTTTATTGTTGTTTACATTGTATTATGTGGTACAGTTTTATAGTCGCTGGGGATTCCCTCCACCCCTCCCATACCCCCTCCCCCCATGGTGGATTCCTCCACCTTGTTGCATAACCATAGTTCAAGTTCAGTTGAGATTCATTCCTTGCAAATACATGCCTAGCATAAAGTTCAGTGTCTTATTGTCCAGATAAGTTCAGTGGCCTCTTGGGGAGACCTTCTCTGGTCTGAAGGTAGGGCTAACAGAGTAAAGATCCGGTCATATAAAATCCCCAACAAAACCTCAGTATCAATATACAACATTATGGAATTTCTACAAAAATTGCTGCAAATATATTATATAATATATCCTTGTATATTTATCATTTTGAACTTATTTAAAGCTTACACCAGGATGTATACAAAAGTATTGGCCAAATAAAACACCTAATCTCAATTTCATGATGTCTTAATTATTCTGTGGAATGGTTGTGTTATGCTTAGTTTCACTAACAGAACATTTTGTATGCATATTTTTACATCTTTGTCAATATTTGCTTATATTCAATGGATATATTTCTTTTGATCATAAATTGGTATAAACAAATTGCTTAGTCCACATTTTTCAAACAGTAAGTAATAGCATCTCTGTATGTATTTGCAAACAGCAAGTCTTTTCTTTCTTTAAAGTATATCTAACTATTCTTTGTTCAGTTTGCTATTACATTTTCCTTTTTGTACATTGATGGGAATTGTTAGTATATAACACATAATAACTATTTATCCGTTTCAGAAACTGCATATTTATTTACTGATTCCTGATGCTGACATTTGAATAAAATACTTAAGCTTATTTTAGATGAATCCATCTGTATTTTTAAATCCATCTGTATTTGTTTTCACAACATGAGTGAGTGAGAAGGGCAGGGAGAAAGAGGAGAGATCTATCCACTGATTATCAGTTTACTCTCTAGGTGGAGGAAAGGGAGAGATAAAGGGAGAAGCCCCACCCAGCCTCCCAACCATCCTAAGGTCCTCAATGTGGGGCATGCTCCTAGGGCACTGCTCAAGTGGTTTTGATAGTTCAATAGTTCTGAATTGCTGCCAGTCTTGCCACTTTAAGTCTGATGACATGTCTCCACTGGCTAACATAGTTCAACTTACAATCTCTGTTTGCCCAAATTTTCACTGCCAGCACTTGGCTGGGGTAGTTGATCAATGTGTTCTGTCCTCCATCCTCTGTTATGCTACCAGATGTCCTCTGCAGGGTTTAATGTACCATTGTATCCTCCATGTGTAACTGGCTGTGCTGTCCACTGTTTCATCTAAGCCACCGAGGAGGCCCAGCTCTGATACATGCTCTCCATGGTCAAACCATGGAACCTGCAGTTTTCTCCATGGTTGGAGTTCTGAGTCCAGGGGTTCAGTAGGGGAACCCCCAAAGAAACTTCACCTGAGGCAATCCCAGACCTGACTTATCCCAGTCAGCCTATGTACACACTGGTGGTTGGAATTGCTGAGTCAGTTCTGTCTCCATCCTTGCCCTATGCAAAGCATTGGGTGTTGCAGCCCAGCCCAGTCCTGCACACCACACACTTGGTTATGTAAACCAGTGGGAATCGTAGCCTAGTTGGGGTGACTTGCAATAATTCCTGCCAGGCCCACTCCCTGCCCTGGTTCCCACACTTGCCAATATATGTAGCAGATTGGTCAAGTCTGTCCCATATTTCATTCAGCTCTCGTGCATGTTAATGGGCATTGAAGCCTAGTTTAATATAATCAGCCCCACTATCCAGTACACAATGGTGCAGCCAAGTGCCACTTTCTGCCTAACCATGCCTGCCCCTAGTCTTGGCTCTTGTGCTCACCAGACACACTGGCAACTCAAGATGACCTGGCCTTAGACACATTCCATTCTGGTTCTAGAATTTGCCAGCAGGTGATATGAACTATCCTAGCCTGGGTCATGCAGACCTGAGCCAAATGTATGCTGGTGGGTACCATTACCTGGCCTGGTCTGGGTTGCTCCCTGTCTTGGTTCTTCCACTCATCTGCAGGGACTGTGTCCCAGCAGAGTAGTTCTCCAACCTTCTCCATCAGAACTTTTCCCAATGCCGGATTTCACACGCAATGATGGGTCCATGGGCCAGCCCTACTTAGTCCACCTTTCATCCTAGCAGGAATAATAGCATTTACTGACCGGCCCTCACACATTCTGGTTCTTACTATTGCAATTCATACAGTCTCATACAGCATTTTAAAAATTGTTAAATAATATTGAGTTGATTCTTGTATAGGAGGTGAAAGAAAGTTTGCTTTTTTTTTTTTAGTGCTTTTCTCATGTGGAGATCCAATTTTCTCAAGAGCAAAACAATTGAAAAGATACTATTTCAATGTGTATTCTTTGTGCAAAGATAACAGATGAATCAACTTATTTATCAATTTTCTATCCAATTTCACTGGCAAATGTGTTCAGTTTATGCTAATACCATTTCCTTTTCGTTACTATAACCTTCTAATATAATTTAAAACTGTTACACAATGTCTTCTTATCACTTTTTGTTAAATATTGTCATGGCTATTTCAACTTGATTTTGGCTAGCATTAAATTCTTTTTATATATCTATGAAGAGTGTCGTTGGGATTTTGATAGGGATTAGTTTGCTCTGGATATTATTGGCATATCAACAATGCTATTTATTCCAATCCATTAACAGAGAATATATTTACATTGGCTTATGTCATCTTCAATTTCTTTCATCAATGTTTTATAGATTCAGGCATAGGTAGATATTTCATTCAAATTTACTGCAAAGCATTTATTTTACTTTTGATACTATTGTAAGCAGGACTGCTTGAGAAATTACTTTTTCAGAGATTTTATCATAACTTTCTATTAATGTTTTTGGCATGTTTATACCTACTTGCACCACTCCTTCTCAATATAATACCAAGTCCTAGATAAAGCAATTAGAAAAGAGAAAGAAATGAAAAGCATCGTATCAGGAGAAGACAAATAAAATTTTCAGTTTGCTGATGACAAGATTTTATAATTTAAAACATACTTAAAGACTCCAGAACAACTATTAGAACTGAAAAATGAAGCTATTATATTACAGGATATGAAAATCAATATTTAGTTTTAAAAAGCTAAGGACCTCTAATGTATATACCTCACTGTTCTAAAAGCCATGCAGCTTGTCTTTCTTGTGTGAAACAAAGAGTCAAAAGTTTAGAAAAATAAATATTTTCCTCCCTTCTTAATTTTTTTTGATTCAACTTATGCAAAGTGTGCTTATAGCATATATACTGGGTGCCATAAGAGCTTGACTCTAGCAGAGCAGTCTCGCACATCACCTCTGTGTAGTAGTTTCATATAGGGAACGTGTTTCCTGGAACTAGTGGCATTGGTCATAAGTGATCTTTGCATCCTTGAAGAGTGTGCCGATGACATTGAATGAGAAACATACTGTATCAGAACCTACAAGCCAGCTAGTAGTTATTCATATATTTATATACTTGATTGCATTTCACAGTCAATTTCAAAACATACTCAAAGCATGTTAGAGCAGATTAATGTGCATAGACATTCAAAGTAGGATAAATCACAAGATTAGAGGATTTAACAATTTTCTATTAGTCTGGAACTTTATTTTTGAAGATGATTTTATAATCAGGTAATTAAGTGAGAAAAGCAGTGTAGATATCCTGCTAAGTCCATTTGAATTTGGCCTCTGTTTAATCATTAACTTCCTGAAGACCTAAGAATAGAATGCAATCACCATTCCTTCATTGAAAGTTTCATATCAAATAAGAAGTTTTATAAAGAAACTAGCATGTGATGTTATCCAAGGAAAAGCAGGTCAAAATGACTCTGAAATATCTTTAAAGAGAAGCACTTGTCTTCCTATTTCTCCACCCCAACCCCCGTACTCTTCTTCATTGCTTGTAATGAGTTCTCCAGTCGTCTAATTTTTCTGATGTAGATTACACTGCATGATACCATAAAGGATTTCTTGTCATGAAATTTCACTTAAACGTTTTCTTCTTTGAACGTCTGGCTTTCTTACTTTTAAAAATAAGCTTGTTCAATCCTCCTGATGGACCTATGATTGATGGTTACATACACAGATCTTGCCACCAGCTCTCTATTTCTTAACTTCTCCTCTGCTGTTAAACTGAAACTGTTGCTCATTGCAAAATTTCTCATTGAATGCTGTTGTATTTAGGAAAGTTTGTTGATTGTTGATTTTTAGATGTGATTCTTCTCTCATTACCTTCTGTGCAATATAAAATTTAGTTTAAATTGTTACGTATTTGACAACCTCTAACCACGTAAGCTTTAGCTGTGTGGATTTACTTCTCAGAAACCTAAACTATTTTTCAAATCCCTTAAAGAGATGTATCTATACAGTGTTCTTTGTATTTAATCTATAAACATTATAGATATATAGTGCTTATGGAGTGAAAATGAAATTCTATATTCTAAATGCAACCTTTCTTTGGCACTCATGCTTCCCATTGAAGATAAAAAAGAAAAATACTTCTCCCTTTGTCTTCAGGTAGAGTATCTGAGGTAAGTGAATTATTTTTCTTAAAGCTACTGTAAAAGCCATCTAACTATCCAAATCCTTAGGAAAAAAGAATATACTGACAATCTCACTATTACTTAAACTGCAAAATCTGGGTGGAAAAGAGATTACTCAATACCAATGAATGCATTTCAAAATTGTGCAGATACATGCAAGGGATTTTCAAAAAGTCCATAGGAAACATATGTTATAGGAAAAAAGTATACACATCCTTCAGTAACTTTTGCACCAAAATAAACATATTGTTTACTCTCTTCCTCCACTAACATATTTACCATCCTAATGACTTCAAAATCCGCCTCCCCCCACTGAACCTACTCCACTGTCTAAAATTACCTGATCCTAGACTGCATTTCTTGCTTGTAAATGTAATAAAGAGTGTCCAGGTTCTAAACAAAATCTTGTATTTTCAAAATTTGACTTGGTATATCAGAATGTTCCTCTTGAAGTCCCTCTTGTAAGCAGTACAACTGCTTGATAAAGGCTTAATGAACTTGTTGGAATCTAATTTGAGACTTGATTCTGACACATAGTAGCTATGATCCTGGGCAAGTCACATAGCCTGTTTGAGTCTCAGTCTCTTTATGTATAAACTTGAGAACCATTCATACAGTATGTAGTCTATAGCACCTTGCATATAATAAGCATTTACTAGATAATTGTCCTACTAATTGGTTCATGTAATACGAATTCTCTATTTCAGATACACCAGCATTCAGTTCATCTCAGTACACTGAACAGAGTATTAGAGCCTGTGATAAGTAAACCATAATGAAACAAATGCAAAAAGATAGGATTCCTTTCATCAAACACCTCACCATCTATACAAATACAGACGCGTGAGCAGGTAATTTCAACACAGAAGGATACATATTTGATGGCACCAGAGGAACACATATTTAAAATTAGATAAATGGAGACCTGTAAGTAGAGGGGAAACAACTGAACTCATTCTTAACTATCTAAGCTCTGAAGTGTGATGATGCTAAGCTAAGAAAATATAGCCTGGTGACTATTTGTGTTCAGCACCACTGCTGTCAAGCTGTATGATTTAGGGCAAGCCAGTAAATCTTCCTAGAGCCTCCCTAAAGAAGATAACAGTAGCTCCAAAGTCATAGAGTTGGAAGTATTGCGAGCGTTTAGAAAACATCGTGATTGATAGTAAATATCACATAAATATCATCATAGTTATTCCTATACAATATCTTTAACACAGGACTAACAATAAAAACCCAATAATTCAACATTTTATGTATCTGCACTGAGATAAATAAAAGTGGATTGTAAATTACCTGTTGTATTTTGCATGCAGTTATATCAAATTTACTAGTGAAAGGTTATGGCAGAAATTGGAAAAATTGCATATAGAACTTGACTATAAAAAATAGACAATTACAAAAATGAGTTATGCCAATGTTAAACAACAACACAAAAATATATGTTTAGTGCACTTACACTAATTATTACAACTTGATCTCATGGTAGAAACCGAAATTCACGATCAAAGTACACAATTTTGGGTAGAAACATCCTTTTGCAAACAGTGATTTTTAGGTTTTGTGAGAATGCCTCAGAAGGACTGCAACAAGGAAATATTCTCTGCTCGTTTATTGCTTTTCCTCAAGAGATATACAAAGAATTTACGTAAGCTCATTTAGGACTTCAGTTAAAAATTTAAAAAATTCATGTCTTAATATATTTGAAAATTGCTTTCTTAAACTTTTAGATATCAATTGCATCACTCTTAAACCTTGCCTTAATTGCATCACTGGTAGAAGCATATCAAGTGACCTATACTGACAGCCAGAGAATATTTCTAAACTGCCGTCTTTGAAAAGCCATGAGAAGAACCTTCTGTAAAGACTTGCAGGAAATGAGATAATTCCTGCGTTATTGAACACAGAAAATCCTCTCAAAGGTCATCCAGTAGAAAGAAATTAACTTTTTATTTTCAAAAATCAGAGTCAGACTCTTAGAGCCTCCTGCTTGCTTTGATAAAGTACAGCAGTTCAAATGCCTCATACTTCTTCATTTAAAATTTTCCATGTGCTATAAAATGTCAAAGAGTTTTAGCCTTCTATCTGTGCAGCAAATTATCTCCAAACTGAGCAGTTCAAAGTGGCAAATAGTTTTTATCTTATTTACTGTCTGATAGTCAACAATGGAGAAGCATTTTAGGTGGGTGGTTCTATCTCACAGTCTTTGATTAAATTAAACAATGAGATTTTTGGCTGGGAATTTTGTCCTTTTAAGGCTGTAGAAACTACATCCAAGATCCCCACATGACTGATGGCTGCTCTCTGCTCTGTTAGGTATTGGTCAGAGGTTTTGATTCATTGATCTTCCAATTAGTTGGCTTCTCCTTTGGGCTATACATAATGTAACAGAGATCGAAGTGAGGCTGGGAGGAAGGGTGGGACAGCAGTGGGATCATTAAAAAGTCTTGAAAACTCATTATCACACTATGTCTTAGAATTACATGACTCATAGACGATTAGGTGTACAAAATGTTCTCAGGGAAAATCTCATATGTTCCTTTGCCTTAAAGTAAATTAATATTTCTACTCTTCAGAACATAGCTTCATCGTGAGCCATGACAGTCAGAGGGAGGTGGGTGCTGAATCCATTAGACCCCAGGGGTGAGAGGCTTGGCAGGGTCCTGATTGCCTGGCCTAGGGGGAGGGGGCGTCCAGTGGGGCCCAGGTAGCTGGTTTGGGTCCTTGGCCCACATGCCTAGAAGAACTGGTCCGCCTCAGTGGAAGAGACAGAGTAGTGGAAAGCTGGCCCAGATCCACATCAAGAACAAGTCAGCACATTGAGCCCTGCAGGGGACATCTGTACATTCCAAGAGGAAGGAGGACAGAACAAATTGTACAACTACCCCAGCCAAACAATGGCAGCAAATACCTCGGTGAATGGACATTAAAAGGGTTCTCTCATCTTGAATCGAGGAGATAGACAAGATTTCAGCAGCATCAAAACCACCTGAGCACAACACTCAGAGTATGTGTCACATTGGGACCCTGGCATGATACTGAATGGTCATTCTCCATCCCTGGGTACTAGAGTGGTTTGGAGGCTGGGTATGGTGTCTCCACTTATCCTGCCTCCGCTCACCTGCCAAAACAAGCAGGAGAAACAGAAAATATGGAAACAATGATTACAACCACTTTTCTCTAACCTTTAATCAATCCCACTCGGATAAATTATGCTATTTAAAAATTTTTTTTATATAAAGTATCCTTATTGGAGCCCAGCCTAGTGTCTCAAGTCTTTGCGTTGCATGAGCCAGGATCCCATATGGGCGCTGGTTCTTATCCCAGCTGTCGCGCTTCCCTTCAAGCTCCCTACTTGTGGCCTGGGAAAACAGAAAAGGATGGCCCAAAGCCTTGGAACCCTGGACTTGCGTTGGAGACCCGGAGAAAACTCAAGGCTCCTGGCTTCAGTTAATCTTAGCTCTGCTATTGCCGACCCTTGGGGAGTGAACCATTGGATGGAAGATCTTTCTTTTTGTCTCTCCTTGTCTCTGTAAATCTGACATACTAGTAAAAATAAATGAGTGTTTTCAAAAGCTATCATTATGGGCCCAAGCGCAGTAACCTAGCAGCTAAAGTCCTCGCCTTGAATGCTCCAGGATCCCATATGGGCTCTGGTTCTAATCCCGGTCACCCTGCTTCTGTCCAGCTCCCTGTTTGTGGTCTGGGAAAGCAGTCATGAATGGCCCAAAGTCTTGGAACCCTGCACCCATGTGGAAAACCAGGAAGAAGCTCCTGGCTCCTGGTTTTGGCTCAGCACAGCTCCAGCTTTTGCAGCCACTTGGGGAGTGAATCATCAGACAAAAGATTTTCATCTCTGTGTCTCTTCCTCTCTGTATATCTGACTTTCCAATAGAAATAAATCTTTTTAAAAAGCTGTTCTTATTAGCCATTCTAGCTTTATTTATTCCCTAAGAGTAAGAAAAACCATCATTCATCAAATGCCAATTTCATTTGCATTAATTCAAAAGCGTCTACTAGTATGGAAGAGTTAGTGTTAACTATTAAAACATGCTCAATTATAATTTCTTCTTCTACTAGTCAAACCTACTATATATTTTTTTAAAGATTTATTTTTATTATTTTTTATTGGAAAGGCAGATATACAGAGAGGAGAGACAGAGAGGAAGATCTTCCGTCCGATGATTCACTCCCCAAGTGAGCGCAATGGCCGATGCTATGCCGATCTAAGCCAGGAGCCTCTTCCGGGTCTCCCACACGGGTGCAGGGTCCCAAGGCTTTGGGCCGTCCTCGACTGCTTTCCTGGGCCACAGGCAGGGAGCTGGAAGGGAAGTGGGGCTGCTGGGATAGAACCGGCGCCCATATGGGATCCCGGGCGTGCAAGGCGAGGACCTTAACCACGCCGGGCCCAAACCTACTATATTTTATAATTATGAGTTTTTATGAAATGAGGAAACAGTCACCAACTAAAGTGATGAAAATGGTATATATAACAATTTTTTTTTGAAAGTGTTTCTGTTGCTATCACATTTTCAGTGTAATGGCACATTTGAAATTTTTTTTTGATTCTGCTATCTAGTAGAGGCAACTCAGAATCAACTGCACTGATGCTAAAATGAAACAGTTATTTGTACCCCAAGCATGCTTAGATAAAGAATTTTCGTATTTTGCTCATTGTCACTGAATTTAACACAAAGATGTTTCACTGTCCTAGGTAGTTCAGTTCCACAACACAACCAGAACATTGAAGTGTCACTGAGGTATTGTTTTGATTTACGGCGTAGGTTGACTTGCTGCTATTAGTATGTGCGTAATTTATGGCAATGAAATGAAAATCAATGAAGAGTTTAATTTGCAACCATTTGCTATTAACATTTTCTCTTGTAGTAGAATATCACTGGGCTTTGTTATGTTTCATTTATTTCTAATTCTCTTTGTCCTCTTGTCATGAGATCTATTTTCTTAATCTTCAAGTACAGAATTGTCTTAAAATGAACTGTGATGACAAACACATTATTAAAATTATTAACTTTATAAAGCAATCAAATAACAGATCTGGAGTGAAATAGATATTTTATATGAAGCAGTTTACTTAAGCGTAGTTTTTCAGAACTACATCCCACACATTTCAGGCATGCTAGGAGCCATTGTATTATTTGTGTGCACATCATGATATGCTTAACATACTATTTATTATGAAAAAAGTCTCTGATTCCAGACATTATAATAGGATTTACAATTTGAAATTAACCACTGTGATAAGGAAGTTAGTTGGAATAATGAATAGATATGTTTAAAGGAGAGTTAAACAATCTGTTTAACTCTTGTTATAAAGTAGTTTAGGTATTAACAATCTTTTGAAGTCAAATAAACATGATGGGATTGTGGATTTAGAAACTCAATCATTGTTTTTAAGAATGATAACATTCGGGACCCCACCTGATGACTTAGTGGCTAAATCCTCACTTTTTAAGTGCCTGGGTCCCATATGGGCCCTGGTTCATGTCCCAGATGTTCTAATTCTTATCTATCAACCTGCTTATGACCTGGGAAAGCAGTGGATGAACCAAAGCGTTGGAACCCTGCACCTGTGTGGGAGGTCTGGAAGACTCTTCTGGCTCCTGGCTTTGAAGTGGCTCAGCTCTGGCCCATGTGGCCATTTGGGGAGTGAACCAGCTGATGGAAGATCTTTGTCTTTGCCTCCCTGTGAATCTGATCTGCCTTTCCTTTAAAAATACTTAAATCTTTAAAATCTGATCACATACAAGCCCATGACGCAAAACATAAAAAAAAAAAATGAAAAGAGACTCGATGACTTGTAAATGAACTATATTCTGTGTGCATACTTCCTTGCATAGGAATGGTACACACACACATTCACACATGCACATGAATGCACTTTTCCCATACACCCCACAGAATAGACTTACACTTAAATTAAATATAAGGTTCAAGTCACAGAATATGCATGTGGATATAAATACAAATTATGTTTACTTTTTTTGGCTTTAAGGAATGCTCTCGTTAATCAACTAAATCAACTTTAAATATTGTCATTTAATTTTAGCATTCAGAATATCACCTATCTTCTAATGGCTAGATGATATGAGTCCTTAGAGACATTATAATATAGATTCTAACTTTTTGCTTTACTTACAAAGAAAGAAATGGTTTGTGGAAAATTACTTGTGTATTTGACAAAAATAATTACCCTAAAGAGAACAATTAGTAAATAGCAGTGGAATGCCATAAAAAATGAATCATAATAAATCTTATTAAATGCATGACAACATAAGGAAATATAACAGGTATATAGAAAATGTAAGTAGATACATTTTTGAACTCTAAGAATGACACATTCACACCAAATGTCCAGAAGAGCATAAAAAAATAACATCTTTGAGATAATCAGGCAGTACTTTTAAGGAAGGAATAGAAATCTCATAAAGGATAAAATTGTCTGATTTTCCTTCTTGTTGTAAGACAAAGATAGAAAATGCTGCATGCAACCACAGAAAAATAGCATTGGCTACTCCATAATCTCTCTTAAAATTAAGAATAATCAGTATGTAAGCTTTGTTACACAGGAAAAAGGAAGAATTGATGAGTGTTTTTCATTAATCCCCATCCACACCCTTATAAGATGTATTTCAATAAGTTCTGAAAGGAGCTATGAATTCTCAGGACAGAATTGTTTTTCTTCCATAATACAGGGAATCATTCCAACATGCCTTCTAATTCCAAACTAGGACAATCTATTAGAGACTTGTGAGGAATCACTGAGTTATACATTTCTTATCCTTCTTTATCCATTCTCCTGGTAATGACAGTTCACTGTGGACCTATGTTTCTACTCCAATAGAATTTTTTGTGGGTAAGCATATTTTACTTGCAGACATTTTGGGTCTAATCAGTGTACTTTTCTATGTCTTTCACTATCTTGATAAAGCTAATAGCCATGCCTAGGGTTTTGATTAACATTTATATGACAGTAACTCCAAAATGTGTATGTGACGCTAACATGTCTATTTTGATTTCTGTGCTTTCACACAAAACTGACTAAAACAATACATACCTGGATATTTCACAGAAACATCAGATTCCAACTCTCAATAACTAAACTCAAATTTCTGCCTTTGAATTTTTTATTTTCCTAATTTTCCTAGTTTCAGTAGATGGAAACATTTTTAAAAATGAAGTAATCTGAACCAAAAACTGGTCATAATTTCTTTAAAAATTCCCTGTTACATTATATTAAAATGCTATATGAATAGTATGCCTTACAGTACCATGTAAGAATGAATGATGAGTGAGTGGATGGATCAATGAATTCAGTGATGGTCACTCAGAAATAACTAGTTTTCTAATCTTCATATTAATGCATCTGTCCCTGATGGAGGTTCATCTGTACAACATAGTTTTACCTTCTTTTTTCAACATATATTGATGATATTAAAATTTACTACCATTTAAAAATTCACATTATACAAATTGCTTCTACATTTATGGGAAAATATGTATTCATAGATTATAGCTTAGCAAAACTAGTAAAAAATTATATTAAAATTAAATACACTGCAAGTTAAAACAATGATTTCTTGATCTGCCTAGTTCCAGAGCAACTTGATGCTATCAAACGTGGGCTTAGGTTTGTCTTGTGGCAATAATACATTTGGAACCAGTAGAATGATTGGTACTTTGTAAGAAAACAAAACATGAATATATTGATATCCTCATATAAAGCTACAACTCAAGGCCTAAATTCAGTAATAAATTCCCGGTAAAAGAGGGTATGGATAAGGAGTTATAAACCTCTGATTTTATAGTTTAATGACTGACACTTTTCATCTCGGATTTCATGATAAAAACCATTTCAGTTATTATTATTTTCATTTTAAATATATTACATCATATAGCATGGTTATAAAAACCACTATAAATCATATTTTCATGACTTCCTGAACAAACTTATTTGGGTTTTTTTGTTGTTGTTGTTATTTGCCTTAAGCTAAATACCTATTTTATCTCACTATATCCTTGTTATTCTGTCAACACATAACAATGTATGAATTATCACCATGCTAAATATTTTTTTTTCATTTTATGTGAAACACAGACATAGACAAACAACAATATCTTCCAAATCCTGGTTCATTTCTTAAACAACCAAACAACCTACATTGTATGAGGGTGTCACCACATGGGTACCAATATGCAAGTTCTTGAGTCAGTATGTTTTGCCTTTCAGGCTTTGCCATAGTAGGAAGACTGAATGAGAAGGAGAGCTTATTCAAGTCCAGGTTCTCAGATAAGAAATGGGAGTGTCTCAATTAGTGTCTTAACTACAATGTCAAATGACCGTTCCTTTCATAAATGAATCTAGGGAAATGTTCTAAAATGACTTTCCTAAAATACAAAATTATTTTTATGTTCAAATAAAAATTAAAAATTCCTCACTTGCTTCTGTTGCCCTCAGAGTAAATTCCAAGTATTTATGGTGAGATAACATTCTCATGTGGCTACCTCTGAAATTTCATATTCTGTCACCCCCACATTGGTACCCCCAGTAGAGCCAACAGGAAATTCATAGTTTCTGGAAGATCTCAATTTGTAATTATATAATTAAAGTTTTTTCTTATTTTCATGTTCAAATCAGTAGTTTTCACAAAAGTCACAGAGTTATGCAACCTGGCTCTGCAATACCTTATAATCATGCAGTGTATACATATAATGTACCATTAGCAGTCATCGCCGAGTAGCTCCTGTCTTGTCACATGAAAACAATACTTTCTGATTTCTTAATCATATATTTTTATTTTTATTTTTCATGACATGAGTCTGTAGACTCAGGGATTTCCCCTTAGTACTTCCTGATTTTTTTAAATCAGCTGGTGAAAAAGACAATAACAACAAAATCCTTCATTTATAGTTCTGTTTAAATCATTTGTGTAATTACACTGATGCTATTTGTTTTTATACGTGGAATCAACATTAACTGCCTCATTTCTGTCCGTAGGATTTTATTCTATAATAAAATAATTTATTTTATTCTGCCAATGATGAAATCTCCTAATTTTTAAAATTGAAAAGCATTTTTCATTATTTTTGGGCACATTATGCCATATTTCAAAATCTTAAGTGATATTTCATTTTCTTCATCACTTTGAATTTGCCAATCCACTGTCTTCTGAAACTTACATTTTCTAATATTTTCTAATATTTCTAACATTTTTAAATATTTTGATTGCTAATCTTATCAGGGATATGTTTTATATATATGTTCCCTGTTTCTCCACTGCTGTTCTCAAGATACTGTCTTCGTATTTTGACAGTTGATTATGAAGTATGTAGTATGTAATTCTTCAAATTTCACTCATTTAAATTTAGTTTAATGTAATTGATGTGTACGTTAATGGCTTTCATCAAAGTTGGTAAGTTTTAAATCATTGTTTTTACAAATATCCTTTCTTTGCTGCGTTTCTTTGACTTTCTTGTATAGGTTGTTGTTCTTGATGATGTTGTAAAGTTCTCTGAGACCTTCATGGAATTATCGTTTTCTTCCTCACATGTGGTAATTGCAATTGATATATCTTCTTCTTATTTTAAAGATTTATTTATTTTTATTGGAAAGGTAGATTGTAATTATTGATAGAAAGAGAGACAAAGATTTTCCATCCACTGATCCACTCCCTAAATGACCACAACAGCCAGAGCTGAGTGGATCTGAGCCAGAAGCTTCTTTCAGGTCCCCCATGAGGGTTCAGGGTCCCAAGGCTTTGGGCCATCTTCTACTTTCCCAGGTTGTAAAGTCAATATTCTTTTTATTCTCTCTGCAATATTCAATGGCTTAAGAAAACAGTATGCAGATGGTAGAAAATAAAAATGAAAACCTGGATCTTGGATGTTCTCACATTTAATAAAGGAAGAAAACCATTAAATCTGTATGAGAAGAAATGCAAAGTAAATGAGGTAAGAAAGCTCATATTTGGTTTCGAATCATAGAGGTGATTGAAGCCTTTGATAGGATCATTTCAGTAGAAAAACACGATAGAAGCCAAATAGGAAGACATTGGAGAAAGCAGGAAAGGAAGTAACAGCATTTTTTAATGGTTTATTTATCTTTATTGCAAAGTCAGATATGCAAAGAGGAGGAGAGACAGAGAGGAAGATCTTCTGCCCAATGGTTCACTCCCCAAGTGGTCACAATGGCTGGAGATGAGCCAATCCGAAGCCAGGAGCCAGGAGTTTCTTCCTGGTCTCCCACGTGGATGCAGGGTCCCAAGGCTTTGGGCTTTCCTGGAGTGCTTTCCCAGGCCACAAGCAGGGAGCTGGATGGGAAGTGGGGCTGCTGGGATTAGAACTGGCACCCATATGGGATCCCGGTGCGTACAAGGCAAGGACTTTAGCTGCTAGGCCATCGTGCTGGGCCCAATAACAACATTTGTAATGCATCTTCTGAACAGCTGAGTTGTGAAATAAAGCAGAGACAAGGGACATGAAACAGATGCGTCGTTCAAAGATAGAACTTGTTATATTTGCAATTTCAAAACATACCGAATTTAAAAAGGTAGTGATGCAGGGCAGAAATCCTAATCAGTTGCACAACTTCCTTGAGAAAGTTAGGAAAGATCTAGTCCAAAACTAAAAAGATGAAATTGACTTTAGGACATTTATTTATTTATTTGAAAAGTAGAGTGCCAGTGAACAAAAGAGGGAAAGGTAGAAAGAGAGATCTTCCACTTGCTGTGTCATTCCCTAAATGCAGAAGGCATCAGGTCTGGGCCAAGTTGAACACAGGAAACAGACTTTTCATCCAGACCTAGTACTTGGCTGGCAGGAACCTAAGTACTTGTACCATAATTTACTGTTTTTCCTGCTATATTGACAGAAATCTAGGATGGAAGTTGAGCAATCGGGCTTGAACTAGTACTCAAAAATGAGATGCCAGCATCAGAACCACAGCTAATCCATTTCAGCTTAATGCTAACCCAAGCAGGTTGATTTTTAATACATAGATTAATATAAATAGCCAGATAGAGATATGTTTTAGGAGCAATCCCCCGCTTCAGTTTTGAAAGACAGATGTCAGAAATGATGGGTGGAAATATAGATAACATTATGTGAAGAAAACAAGTGATAAGATAACAAAATTATAGATGAATAAATTCCTTTTGTTTTGATAAAGCATGGTAAAGTCAATAGTTGGGAGGATATTTATAGCACTCATCTCACAGTGCATGATGGATGCACAAATTCACACGAGGCAGTTCAAGATGCGATAAAGACATAATGACTGCTATATGATCCCTGGAGAGATTTCATAAATTATTAGAATTTTTTAGAAGTGTACTTGTATTGTCCCTTCTGTTTCACTTTAGTTAAAGGACAACTGATATATTTCATTTATCCACCTGAGGTCACCCCAATCAGGCTCCATGTCAATGGTATTCAAGGGTTTTCAATACATTGGGTATAACAAAAAATCATCTCTAGCAAATTCATCTTAGTCCCTTATCTAGTGAGATACTGAGTTATTATGTAAAATTGAATATAATAATTTTAAAAAGAAGGAAGCATTTGTTGGTAGGTGTGGGATTCTAGAATTCTATAAGCTGGAGAGTTACAGACTATATGAAATGTTAGTAGGTCAGCTTCTATAATGACCTAAAACAGTGAAACAAAAAGTGAAAAAATATAAAGGAAAGGATTTTGTCAGGTTTGTTTAATTTCATTAAAACTATATTACATTTCACGCATCAATACCTATTGTGAAAGTTTAAAAAAGTTTGTTAGATTATTTTTCATTGTTGAATAGTACAACTTTTCAGAAACAAAAAAAAATATGTATCATAAAAATAGTTCCTTTGTTAGCAGTATGACAGTTTGAAGCACCTGATAGCAACTTGGCATCTGTGTTCGTAATTCTCACAAATTTAACATAATTAATACCTTTGAGAAACTCCATGTGCCGTTTAAAAAGAATGGTTTGTATTTTCACATTAGAAGTTCTGGGAAATAATTGTAGCATGTACAAAAATTTGTATATTCCTTTCTTCTAACCATCTAAAGGATCATTTTATTAAATCATGTCTTATTCTTGTTTTGCGTTTTATTTTTAAAATCCTGAATGTGCTGAATTTTTCAAGCTCTGAAAATGCTCACTACAGAATTTATTCAAAAACAACTAACAGATTCGAACATAGGGCTGTTTATGTTTTTTAAAATAATGGACAAACTAAATCATTGATTTACATGTTGATATCTTTGAGATTAATTTTATTTCCATAATTATTTTCAAATTTTCCTTGATGGACTCCGCAGTTCGTTTTTCTCTCTAATCAGTAGCAGTTGATAAATATTCTGTGTATATGAGGACATGTGAACACACACATTCAATTATGAAACAGTGAAAATTGAAGTCAGAATTCCTGTATGGTGTCCATAATTAATATTTGAATTAATAAACTGTTTGTGATTAGTTTATATGTTTGCAGAGTTAAAGAAGAAGCCCCAATGCATGTATTTTGATGTCATGTTTTAGTTTGTGAAAATTATTTACAGATGTATAGTTTCTAGATTATTATTTTTATTATCATTTCTGTGACTGAAGGATAAGGTAATAAGGGAAATTCTTAGAGCAGCCATTTGCTGAGTGATTTAAAAACTGAGATTGTGTGTACACACATATATACGCATATAGGTATATACTTTTTTTGTACATATGTACATATATCTGTACACATACATACATCCTTAAGGCAATAAGCTATATAAAATGAAAACAACAGTAAATATAATTTATTGAGCATGTATAATATGGACTGTCATAGATATTTTACATACACTAAATTTTAATGCACTCCTTTCATTTAACAATGAAGTTAGTGAGTCATAACGCTAGTTAAGTAAGTTGCTAAAGCACACAAGAGATTGAATTCAGTATAGATCAGCTACTCCATGGTATACTACTCAGCTATTAAAAAGAGTGAAATTCTATAATTTGAAGCAAAATAATCCAAACTAAAGGCCATTATGCTCAATGAAGTTAGCCATTCCCAAAAGGACAAATACCATATGTTCTCTCTGATATAAGGCAACCTTCATGCAAAGTACAGCATAAATAGATATATAGGTAACCATGTATATACATTCATCTACCTAGAGGAATTTTATAATGTAGATTAGCATACCAAGAACATTTTTAAGATGAAATTGATGTAAACTACTTCTGAAGGTACTAGAAACTGTCAAGCACAGTTTCAAAATACTAATATATGTTTTATGAAGAGCATTGTTTTTCATGTTTCCATTTTGCATATATAATCAAACCAGTGACTTAAGTTTGTACATTAACTTTTACCTGAACATACCATATATACAACTGGAAAGCTTTTTAGATTCAAGCGTAATATAGATGATCTCCTATCTCCTAAATTCATTTTCATAACCTTGGAAGAAAGTGTTTCTCTTTTTAAGGCTACTTTTTAGCTAAGGTAGGAAAAGAAAAAAACATGACATATGATGCCAACAAGAACCTTTAATGTATAAATGGATTTTTTTTCTTTTGCATACATCTGAGTAATTTTTACCTGTTTTTATACATGTCTTATACATTTGAGGCATAAGTTAACTACAACATAATTTAGGTTATCAGTAATGAGCTATAACAGCATTCTATTTTTTATTTTGCTGTATTAGCATTTTGCATATTTCTGTGCATTTTTGCTATTTGTGTGCATGTGTGTCTGCATCTGCATGCAAGATTACAAACAGATAATCTGGAATTCTTACTGCTATAGAATATGCACTGAATGAACATCCAAAAATTAAATTTGTGTTACCCATTTACTACTACCCTTTTTATTTATGTAATAGTAAAGGGAGAACAAAAATTAGTCATTTTACCAGCATTAATGTTTTATTTTCAATGAAATGTTAAAATATGCTTTTTAAACTAGTTTTGAAAGAGAATCTCACCAATGCCTATGGGGTAACTTCTACTAAAATGGAATGAGCACTAATTATTTCAATAATGCAGGAAAGCTGAACCACAACAACCACAGAAGAAAACAAATGTTTATGGCATTATTATGAACTCAAAATGAAGGGAAGTCAAATATGTTCACATTTGTCAGTGTTTCCTAGTCTTTGAAAATATGGGAAGTCAATCATATGCTGTCAAAATAAATTGATCAATTATTAAGGCAATGATTAAAACGAAATGCTATCTAGCAATAATTTTACACTATTTAATGCCAAAAATTTATTTTGAGTTCTGCTTCCTAGAAGTTAACAGTTTTAAGTATCGCACAAAGCAATGGAAATTGCCAATTCTATGAATCAGGTATTTTGGTACAATTTGCATTTTTCAGTTAGGTAGAGTGTGTTAAATTAAGAATTGAGACTGATTTTTCACAGGTATGAAATTTAACCTTTCTCAAACAAATATTATTAACAAAAATGAATACACGTAAGTACATGATTGAGATATTTCAAAGGAACACAATGTGCAAGCAGCACAGATTATGGAGCTTTTTAACATTAGTAGATTTTCAAGAAAGATTTTCAACTTTGTGAGCAATTCCCCATAGTTACAAATATGCATTAAAATCCATTCTAAAGTTTATGTTTTATTAATTGAGTTGTTGCCTTTTCTTAACTTAGTTGGGAAAAGGTCCAACTCAATCTTGCCTCCAGGAAGCTTCTCTCTCTCTTTCTCTTTCTCTCAGACACACTGAATCACTTATAGGTATAAATAGATACACAGATGTGCATTTTTCCATTACTTTGCACAATCAGAATAGAAATACAAAATATCATTTCTCCAGTTACTCTCAATTAAGTAGGAAGTTGTATTTCCACTCCTCATAAGAAGTTAAAATTATTGCTTGAAAATATTTTGTGCTCGATTTTAACAGAGTCAAGGTTTTACTTGAACATTTTAAAGGAAGTATCTTTTGAATCTCTTAGAGCATGGAGATTTAATATCATTCTGCTCTGAGTTTTTGATCCATGGTCATATACAGAGCATGTCTTCTTGCGAAAGCTACCATATACCTCATATTTTTCACGAGTAATAAATTGATGATTACTGTAGAACTGCGAGAGTTAAACAGATTAACACAGGCAGTGTTTAACACCTGGACAGGCATTTGTTGAATGCTTATGAAAGTATTAAATCTCACTACAGGTTTTTCACCATATTTTAACGCTGTGGTTTGTATAAGCAGTTTTTAAAAAAATATTCTTATAGAGGCGTCCTGATATATGTATATGAAGAATTTTCAACATAGATCTTAAAGAAGCTTCTAAGTTGGTAAATGGAGGCTTTTTCTTACATTAAATTATTTAATGGCTTTTTTTTTTCCATTGAGATTTTGTCCATGGTAGCTTTAACATGGCCTCATGACCTGAGGTAGCAGAACCTAGGTTTTACAACTCCCAACATCGGAGTTTTCTTACAAACCATAGGTAAGATGGTGTAATCTGAATTGGAAACAAATGCCCACCTGGGATACAATTCTCTAGATTCAGACTATAGACTAGGGTCATGAAAATGGCAGATTAGTTGTTTTATTTTGCATATTAAAGCATAAAAAAGGATTTTGTGCTACTTCAACAGCTTTGGGTCGTGGTTTTCATCCTGAAACTAATTATAAGTGGCAAAAGGGCTGAACCAATATTTTTTTTTAGGATTAAGCTGTTACTTTGGTTCTTTTTGCTACTTAAAATAGCGCAACATTTGCAATTCTATTTTGTAGTCAACTGGTAGACAAGTATTTGACATATTGTATCTTAACCAGAGTGATAATTTCCATTGATCTTGCCATCACCCATTTTCCTATAGATTTTCTTCTAATTTTTAATGCTTCCTGAAACCAGTCATGTTTTTAGTGTTTTATTTCAAAATAGTTGTATATTTATAAAATAAAATTGTGATGTAGTAAGACAAAGAGTTGTCATCTAACCATCATCCTATTTGCTAACGATTATATCAGACCTTCATAGTACTTCGCTGATAATTAAGCTAAGCAACATGTGATTTAGGTCATAAGATAAAAATCTGTATTAAACAAAAGGACGAGTACAGTAAAAGATGGGTTATTAAAAATATTAAATAGAGTAAATTTCTATTTGTTAGGATCCAAAATCATTGAGCAGCAGACAAGGGCACATGACAGCTTTCAATGAAAATTGAAACCAATGTCCTGAAGCACTTAATGAAATAATTGTAACAGGAGATGATATGTGGGTTTGCTAGTATAATCCTGAAGAAAACACAAAGCAATGGTAATTGAAAAATGGAAGAGGTGTAGTCAAAACAAAAACAAAGTTCAGTTTGGGGAGATGCTCAAAGCATTTTGCTTGTTGTCTTTCTAGAGAACAGGGAAGTGGTAACGTTCACATTTGGGGGTAGTATTTTGATACAGAAACTCAAAATTTTATTATAAATACACATTGGAAACCTAGGCCAGGAAGTCTTTCTTCTAATTCACTCATTCCTTGCTTCAACAGAGGTAATTTTGTACGTTTCAGTGGGAAATACTTAGGGGCACATACTGCCATCCTGACTATGTGCCTTTTGTTTACTAACCTTGAAACATTTTTAGAGAGTATCCATTTTTTTTTCAGTTAATAATGTAGGAAAGACTACATTAACATGGTTCAATGATGAGGATGCTCAGCTTTTTAGGCATGAAGATGATCCAGCTGGTTCATCATAAGTGTCTGGAATTTTATGGAACTTGTATTGAGGAATAAACTGTTGACTTTTTCAATATTTTTAAATGGAAATCTTAAGAATTGTTCTTTACCATGAAGGCCAAGTATAGGATTTGTGTTCTAGCCATAGAGTGCATGTGTCAGAACTGGGCTTCCTTAGTGGAAAAGATGGAGCAGTAGATGGCAGACCCATATGCACACACAGTATATGGAAGCATATCATGGCTTGCAGAAAACATCTGGTACAATAGCAAAGGAAGGAGGAGTAATATATTCTCCTAGAGAACTTTGTATAGATTCAGAACCCCAACATTCCTCATACAAATGCCACTCAGCCAGCATCCATTGTCTGCTTTGGCCTGTCTTGTGCCTTCTTGAGGCTCAAGGGATAACCACAGTATCAGACTTGTAAACATGATTCTCTATAAATATTACAAAGGATATTTTTGAAACTGGACTAATTGAAGGTTGTAACATGTACAAGAGGAATCTGGAATGCTTTAAAAGTGTTTAAAAAAGAAAACGGAAACCACTGAACAAGTATGGACAGTGTTTAGAAAATAGAGAATTGATGTACCTCTTGACCTAGCTACCTCACTCCTGAGAATATATCACATTACATTTATAGTAACACAATTCGCATTAATGAAGACATGGACACAATCTAGCTGTGTATCAACAAATGCATGGATGAATAAACCATGGTACATCTATGCCATGCAATATTACACAGACATAAAAATAATGGAATCTTACCATTTGCCTGAAAATGGTCCCAACTTGAGATCATTGTGCTTACTGAAATAAGTCAGTCCCAAAAGACAAATATCATTTGTTCTCTCTAAGACAGCTTTCATGTAAAACTCAAAATAGATACAGGTAATCAAGTATATGCAAATATTCTCACAGATGAATTGTATAATGCAGGCTAGCACACTGGGGAGTAAAGATACATTGCAGTATGTTTCTCTAGTTCTCAATAAAAGTCGGACTCCAAATGAAAACTTTAAAAATACCTTAAAGTATGATGCTAAATTTTCTACCTTTTACCTATACCCACCACAACATGATACACTTAAAAATCAGAAAGTTAAACTTGTAACTGTTATTAAGGGACTATAATATTGCACTAATATGGAGGAAATAGTGAAACGGCAAGATTGGGAGGGAGTAATCAGAACGGGTGGGAAGAATCCCTACACATACAAATATTTGGGAGTTTTTGGATTTGTGGTGTAGTGGATAAAGCTGCTGACAGTGATTCCATTTGCCTGTATGGGGTATTAGTTCCTCACACATCATATACTTTCCAGAGGGCTCACCTCCCATTACAATCCCCTACAGAGGAGTTTTGAGGCAGCACAACCATTCAGACCATGCACATGTCCTTTATTATTTTTTTAAGTCATTTTTTTTCTGCATCAATAAAGAGGATCATTTGTTTTCTTCCCTTCAGTCTGTTACTGTAGTCCAAAAGACTGATTCTCTAATTTTTGACTATGCTTACAATTCAGGGATAAGTTACACTAAGTAGCATGTATAATCCTTTTGCTAGACTCTAGTAAATTTCCATTTATTTGTATGCATCATTTGCTTATTGAAGAGTTGTTTAACTTCCTAACAATCCTCTGTGCTCTACCTGTTCACCTTTCCCCCATTTCTAACTATGAACACCCAAATATTTTACTGTCTCCTTAAGTGCTGGCTTTTTTCAGAATGTCATATAGTTCAAATCATAAATCATGTGAGTTCTTCCAAGTTTCTACACTTAGTAATATACATTTAAAGTTATTTAATGTCATTTCATGCTTTACTGGCTTGCTTCTTAGTTGATTTTATAATTTCTGTTTATATAAAAGTAAGATTTCATGTATTTCATACACAATTCTAAGATAACCATTCTTGATTCCCTTCCCTTCCCTTCCTCAAGCCCCTGATTTTCTTTCTATATTTTCTTTATTTTTCTTTAATTTTTACAGTAACATTTTTTTGTGTTCCATATGCAGTTTTAAGGGCATGACACTTCTCACAATACCTTTCCCATTTCCCTCATTCTTACCCTCCTCACTCCTTCCTCCATTCTTTGTGTCTTTTGACTTTTATAGCAACATACATTGAATTTTCTTTATAATCATAAGTTAGCCCTCTACTAAATATTCAACAGTTAGTAAAACTACTCCTCAAGAATATAGATAAGGTCTATAAAAATCAAATCTCAAAATATCAATTTTACTCATTTACATTACATTTTTGCATATAAGTTATCACAAGTCTTGGAAAACATGGCATTTGTCTTTTTGGAGGAAGGTGAAAACCACAATTGGTAGTACTTGAGCACTTAAGTTTATTGATGTCTTAAATATAGGTTTGCTCTTCTGTTTTGAAGAAGAAATCCCTTGGTTACCTGTAGTTATTTATTATTCAATGACAGGTGAAATGCCGACTGTGTTTATAGGTCATACTAAAATTCATAAATTAGCCAGTTGTCTACTTAACTCAATTTCCACATCACTTACAGAATAAAATAGTTACAGGATTCAGTATTGGCACTGACGTGATTATCAATACACAGCTCAGTGTAGCCGAGTGGTGATCCCAGAAATGAATTCACGTGTGTACAACCACTGATTTTTCACAAACGTGTACAGATCATACATTAACATTAAGGAAAATGTAATCTCTTCAATAAATGATGTAGGCAAAGCTGCCTACGTATATGTAAAGAATGAAAATAAATCTCTTCCCAATCATCACACATAAAAATCAACTCAAGCTAGCTCAGACCCTTTTAAATGCAGGACCTGTAACTATGAAGTTGCTGGAATAAGATGTATGGGAGAATGCTTTTGCCATCCCATAGTACTGACTACCTGCTCTGAAATACACACACACACACACACACACACACACACACACACACACACTCACACACATACTTTTCCCACATGTATATCTATTAAACAGCAGATCTTAAGGTCCTATTGCAAGGTACAACATTTGAACTTACTCATAAATCGAAAGATCAGTAAGATCTACATTGACCAATTTGTGGCAATTTCAGAATATTATTAAGGAAAATTCAAAGAAATATTTGCTATTGGAAATAGCAGACACTATCTTCCCCAAACTCAAAAGCTACATGGACTGTCTCCCTAAAACTCTGGAGCTACTTAAACTCTAATTCATAATTCTTCGTTGATTAAGGAGATGTACTTGATTTGAGAGTGCATCTGAAAGGTGGGTCCAGTGGGCAGTGTCTGGTTATGGGAGCATTCCCTTCAAGAGTGGTTCTTAGAAGAGGTTTGAGTATTTCAGTTCAAGTTAAGACCAGGTCATGTCATTTTTACACAGTTCTCAGTTTGATCACTGTATTGTAACCTGTATTATCAGTTTCCATCACATGCCAAAATATAGGGCTATTCAAGTCTGTATGTGGTCTCCAACTATAAGCTAAAATCAAGCTTTTACGCTCCAAAAGAAAAATTCTTTCAGTAATTTTAGTTGAAGTAGCTAAACTAGGCTAATAGTGTATTATCATTTATATTAAAGTTCAAATGGTAATAATTATGTTTGTGGGTTAAAATGCATAAATACAGTCAGAGTAGACAATGTGCACAGAGTGCTATGCAAAGAAAATGTAGGGAGGTTTTTCTAACAAGTTGATGTTATTGTTAGAACAGAATTTTACTCTAGATTATAGCAGTGATGTTTTGTAAACACCATTGATTGCAAAAGCAGTGAAGTCTTCCTAAGCATTAGCAACACAAGGCATGGGAATGTGAGTAGATTTGACACAAGAAAAATAAAAAGGAGCTCAAAAAAGAAGTGGGTTATATTTATGAAAAAATTGACAAGTATCCTACAATGTGAATTATTTTTGTATCATGAAACAGTAGAAAATTTAAACACAGGAAGAGGCAATAGAAGCTTGGAATTAGAATGTAAGATTTTCATTAGACACGGGAATAATAAGGATAATAAATGATGGAAAATGTTTGATTCATGGATCATGACCAGAATTAACAGAGAAGTAAAACTTTGAAGGGATTACAAGAGCATATAGTAGTAAAATCACGAAGAATTAAATATCCACATCCTTCTATCAGTTATAGCCAATAGAATCAGTTGCTATTCTTACACTAAGAGAACTATGTGTATATCTTAATTGTAACACCTTCCGCATTGAATCAAATTATTTAATTTTCGCTTTTTTCTTCCAGTAGGTTTTCTCTCTCCTAGAATATTAATAATTTTATTAGACTGCCTATTTCTTTCCATCCTTACTTAGGATAGAAATGATATGAGGGTAATGCATAATAAGTGTTCAATAAATATTTGTTGAATGAATGAGTAGAGCAATAAATAAATGGGTATTTGTAATTCTGGTGTCTGTAAAAGTGTCTGAAACCTTACAGGAACTCAGTATTTAGCAAGATATTGGATAAACAGATGAATGGATCTAATAGACTCAGATTTTAGCAGGCTCCACTAAGACTGAACAAAACGAAGGGAAGGAGAAAATGGGACAGAAGTTAGGGCAGTTAAAACATTTGAATTTCTACCATTTAAAATTGTCTACACTTAGACACAATTTATTTTATTTATGTTAATAATTTACCTAATGTGTTCTTTATCTTGTATGTTATTCCATTATATGAATTCAACTGAACAAGAAAGCTACAATTTGTGTTTTTCTCTTTGTGATAGTCAGTATGTTTCTAGTTTATGGATAATATAAAAACTATATATAGAGCACATATATAAATATATATTATATGTTATATATTTAATATAATATACATGAATAAATATGTGTTTCATATTTAAATATTTTATGTATATATGTAAAATATATATTACTCATATATATTATATATGTATATTGACTGAATTCTCATATATATATATCAAATTGTTGTGCATATGGGTATACATGTTCTTTGGCAAAAAGCATTTATTTATTGTGTGCATCTAACAGTGTAATTGCTGCACATTGAGTATGCTCAGTGTTCATTTAGTATTTAAAGACTTTGTGCAAATTTATTTTCTCTTACAATGTGTCTGAGTCCTATTTACTCTAGATCTTTATACAAGGAATAGAACTGAACACTCTAAACATAATAAAAACACATTTATACATATTGATATCCAGTATTCAATCCTGAAAGTCAAAAATGTTTGTCAATAAAATCAAAAGCAAAACCTTGTATTTGCTTTACTATGTCTCATTAACAATATCCTGGCAACTTTGCTAGTAGAATTAAGCAAGAAAAGAAATAAAATGCAACCACACTGGTAAGTAAAGTATCTCTATTCATAAATGACCTAATTATATATAAACTCCTGACAGATCCATATACAATATTAGAGATCACAGGAAAAAAAATTTCAGAGTCTAAGAACAAAATGCAAAATCATTAGTATTCTTTCACACCATCAATAAACAAATAGAGCAAAACTGAAACTAAGAAATCAATTTGCGTTTGGATTTTGTGGCACAGGGGGCTAAACTGCCACTTCGGATGCCAGCAACCCATATCAGAATGCCTATTCAAATCTTAACTACACTTGTCCAATCTATCTTCCTGTTAATGGAGTCAACAGCTCATGACCCAAATGCTTGGGACCCTGCCTCACGTGTAGGAGACAAGATGGGAGTTTAACTCCTGATGTCATCCTGGCCCAGGGAAGCCTATTGTGGACATTTGGGGAGTGAACCAGTGTGTACGAATCAATGAATGACATCTCTTTCTTTCCCTCTCTGTCATTCTGTCAAATAGATAAAAATAAATAAACCTTTAAAAAGATAACAAGTTTATTTTCAATAACATTAAATTGATAAAATAGTAAAACATGCAGCTAAGTTTTACAATGATGAACTACATACACACTGAAAATTGTGAAGCACTACAAAAAAAATTTCGAGATGAATTGAAAAGCATTCTACATTCTTTGATTGGAAGAGTTGCTGTTAAGAATGGATGAATTCTCCAAATTGAATTATAGATTAAAGGAAAACTTATCAAAGTGTCAGTGGCCTTTCTGACATGAGATGGTTGCTTCTAAAATTACATGGAGTTGTACAGGAACACAAGAACATGAGAAAGGTTGATACAGAAAAAATTGCAATTATATATCCAAGTTCTGAAATTTACTGCATAGTTACTATAACCAAAATAGTGTGGTACTGGTACATGTACAGATATATAGATAATTAAAACAATTTAAAATCAAGAAATGCACCCATACATTTATGTAATTTCAATAAAATGGCCTATACAATTCAAGTACAAAATCAAAGTTTCTTCAATGGATGAGACAACAAAATATGAAAAAGAATTAAACTAAACCCTTACTTCATACCATATGCAAAAAATGAACAGATAAAAAAGCTGAAACCAGGAGTTAAATTTCTAGGATTCTTTTTTTTTTTTAAAGATTTATTTTTATTATTATTTTTTTTATTAGAAAGGCAGATATACAGAGAGGAGAGACAGAGAGGAAGATCTTCCGTCCGATGATTCACTCCCCAAGTGACCGCAACGGCTGATGCTATGCTGATTCAAAGCCAGGAGCCTCTTCCTGGTCTCCCATGCGGGTACAGGGTCCCAAAGCTTTGGGCCGTCCTGCTTTCCCAGGCCACAGGCAGGGACCTGGAAGGGAAGCGGGGCTGTTGGGATTAGAACCGGCGCCCATATGGGATCCCGGGCGTGCAAGGCGAGGACCTTAACCACTTGCGCCACCGCGCCGGGCCCAATTTCTAGGATTCTTACAAGACAACTTGGGGGAGGCGGCAATGGTGCAATAATTTTATGGCTAAATCCCCACTTTGCATCTGCCAGGATTCCATATTGGTGCCAGTTTATATCCTGGTTGCTCTACTTCCCATCCAGCTCCCTGCTTGTGGCCTGGGAAAGCAGGGGAAGATGGCGCAAAGCCTTGAGACCCTGCACCCCTGTGGGAGATCCAAAAGAAGCTCTTGGCTCCTGGCTCCTGGCTCCTGGCTTCAGATCAGCTCAGCTCCAGTCATTGGGATCACTTGGGGAGTGAACCAGCAGATGAAAGATCTTTCTTTCTCTTCTCTCTGTAAATCTGCCTTTCTGAAGGAAATTTTTTTTTTTTTAAATAAGACAACATTGGGTAACATATGATAATGGGACTGAAACAATTTCATAGTTTTGCAAACAAAATCATGAAAATCAAAAGCAAAACACATAAATTTAACTTCATGTAATTTGCAAACTTTAGAACCTCAAAAGAGTTAAAATCCATAGAATAGAAAATGGTTGCATTTAATATATATTCATATGTGACAATGACCTATTGCTTTAAATACTTAATTTAAAGACCAAGAGCTTAACTAGATATTTTACATAAATTATAAAACAAATGAAAAGATACTATCATTACTCAGTATGAAAATTTAAATCAAACTCATTTTGTACCATTGCACACCTATTAGGTTGAATGAAATGCAATATATAATGGACATTGCCAAGTGTTACCCAAGGTTTGGAGAAATTCTAACCCTAGTGCATTATTAATAACAACACAAAATGATCTAGTTGTTATCAGAAATAATTTGGCACTTTCTGAAGAAGTTAAGCATTGAATTGCCACTAGTCCTAGCAAATTAATTTTTTTAAAAGAAGCACATATTTATGGATTTGGAAGGTAGAGTGACATGGAAATGGAGAGAAGAATCGAGAGAGGGAGAGGAAGATGGAGAGAAAGAGAGTGAGGGATGGAGGGAGAGAAACAAGATGTGCATCATCGTTAGGTGTATTTCCGTCAATATTTGTTATGTGTCCTTATTGGAATGACTCTTCTATTGATATAATGACCTCTAGCTGTTTGTAATCAAAAGCCTCATTTGCATGTATTAATATTTCCATTATAGCTCTATTTTGATTAGTGTTGCTTTAAATATCTTTTTTCTTACCTTTTGACTTTTGATTTAATTGTATCTTTGTTTCCATATTGTCTTCTGTATACATAGCAAAAATGTCTTGCTATTTCATACATTTTATAAGTCTACATTGTGATGAAACATTGCATCAACTTAATTTTGACAGATTTATTTTTTAAAGATTTATTTATTTTTATTGGAAAGGCAGATATACAGAGAGGAGGAGAGACAGAGAGAAAGATCCTCTGTCTGATGACTCACTCCACAAGTGACCGCAATGGCCAGAGCTGAGTCTATCTGAAGTCAGGAACCAGGAGCCTACTCCGTCTCCCACATGGGTGCAGGGTCCCAGGGCTGTGGGCCATCCTCGACTGCTTTCCCAGGCCACAATCAGGGAGCTGGATGGGAAGCGAGGCCTCCAGAACTAGAACTGGTGACCACATGGGATCCCGGGCACATCCAAGGCTTACCCACTAGGCTTTCACGCCGGGCCCAACAAATTTATTGTTGAAGAATAAATTTTCCTTTCTGATTTCTTTGTTGATTTCTACATGTCTCAAAACTTTCAACTCCTAATTTTTCCATTTTCACTCTATTCTGTAAACAGGTAACCTACATTGTGCTGTTTTTATTTCCCTGATAAAGCAATAGTCACAATTTGATGTACAAACAGATCTACATGTACGATTACAAGATAATGGAGAATTGAAGTTACATAGCAGAAAAGTATTTACTATTAAAAGTGATATTAATTCAAACTACTGAGTTATAGATTATAATATTAATTGAGATATTGAAGGTAATCAATAACAAAATAATTCAAAGCTATGCTGTAAAATAAAATGAGGGAAGCAAAAATAGCACAATGTTGGAGTAGTTGTAATGCTATTGTCCATACAGATGCCTGTGTCAGAGAGCATCTTATCCCACTATGCCACAATGCCAATTCCAGCATTGAGAATTTTTAAGATTATTTTCATTGCAGTGTTACATAGCTGAAGTAAATATAATCAATCATTTTACCCAACTGCTCAGCTCTTACTATTAATTGCACTACCTGAGGACTTCCAAATATAAGAAAGATCATTCAATACTATCTATCTGACGCAGTAATCCCATCTCTTTCCTTCTCAAAAATTGATGATGATACTGGAATTCAGGCACATCAGGTTAAGTCACTACCTGCCATGCAGACTTTCTATATGGGTGCTTGTCTGAGTTGCCAAAAGCTCTCTTTCTGATTGACCTACTTGCTAGTACATCTACAAAGGCAACCGAATATGGCTGAAGTGCTTGGGGTCTGGTAAACACGTGGCAGCACCCTGATCCATTCCATCCCAAGTCAGTGTGGCTATTTGCTAAGTGAACCAGGAGGTGGAAGATTCATCTCTCTCTCTCTCTCTCTCTCTCTCCCTCCCTCCCTCCCTCTCTTCTGTCTATGTGTAACTCTGCTTTTCAAATAAATTGATCTTTTTATCTTCAAAATTTTTGACAGAGTATTATCACCATTACATACATTTGATTGTTTACAAGTCTTCTTTTATACTGAATGAGAATCTAATTCAACATCAGACTATAATTTTGTGCACTTCTTGTTTAATATTTACAAATATTTATAAATCCATTATATAATCTATAACTCAGTAGTTTGAACTAATATCGCTTATTTTTAAAGAGTTATTTATATTGGAAAGTCAAATGTACAGAGAGGAGGAGAGACAGAGAGGAAAATCTTCCGTCCTATAATTCACTCCCCAAGTGACTGCAACAGCTGGAGCTGAGCCAATCCAAAGCCAGGAGTCACGAGCTTCTTCCAGGTCTCCCACACGGGTACAGGGTCCCAAGGCTTTGGGCCGTCCTCAACTGCTCTCCCAGGCCACAGGCAGGGAGCTGGATGGGAAGCAGGGCCACCAGGACTAGAACCAGGGCCCATATGGAATCTTGGGTGTGCAACGTGAGGACTTTAACCACTACACTATCGCGCCGGGCCCTAATGTCACTTTTTTTTTTAAAGATTTATTTTTATTATTTTTTTTTTCATTGGAAAGGCGGATATACAGAGAGGAGAGACAGAGAGGAAGATCTTCCGTCCGATGATTCACTCCCCAAGTGAGCGCAACGGGCCGATACTATGCCGATCCGAAGCCAGGAGCCTCTTCCGGGTCTCCCACACGGGTGCAGGGTCCCAAAGCCTTGGGCCGTCCTCGACTGCTTTCCCAGGCCACAGGCAGGGAGCTGGAAGGGAAGCGGGGCTGCCGGGATTAGAACCAGCGCCCATATGGGATCCCGGGTGTGCAATGCGAGGACCTTTAACCACTTGTGCCACCGCGCCGGGCCCCCTAATGTCACTTTTAATAGTAAATACTTCTCTATTATGTAACTCCAATTCTCCATTATCTTGTAATGGCACATGTGAACTGTTTGTACACCGAGTTGTAACTTTGCTCTAAGTGATTCGATTTAAAAAATATAGACAAATTAATCATAAATCAAAATGATATTAATATTTGTGTTTATAATTGATTGTAAAGCTAACACTGTGTTCTTGACTTTCTCAGGTGGATGGAATATTTTTTGAATTTGTTTTCAATTTGTTTCTCATTTAATATGTCCGGGAAAGCAGCTGAAAGTGGTTCACATGGGAGACCTAGATGAAGTTTCTGTTGCCCAGCTTTGCCTGGTACATTACTGGCAATTGCATCCAATTGAGGAGTAAGCCAGTTGTTGGAAGATGGCTCTGTTTCTCTCTCCTACTCTCTGCTGTTCAAGTGAACAAATAAATATTCTTAAAGTTTCAACACCTGACAAAAACAAAGATGCATCACTCTTGTACATTGTAAGCACATTTGAACTAAGTTTAATCTCGTCTTCACTACTACTTCATTTGAAATTTCCAAATAAAGAAAATGCCCTTGTCTGAGGGATGCACAGTTTGTTGCAGAAAAAACAAGAATTTCATGGGAGTATATATCACTTTGATTGGATAAATCCTATATATATATAAATACACATTTAATTGACCAAACAAATCACACAGACAAGACTGGCAGCAATGTTAGGAATGAAAATTCCCGTGAGCATCAACCCCAGGAGTACTGTCATAGACATGATGGACGGCAGAAGTCAAAGTGTGCCACACAATAATCATGTAAAATTGTAACAGCTAGCTTTGATGTTGTGAATGTGGAATAAGCTTATGTGATTCTATTGTACAGAGAAGCTCCTCTTTACAAATATCTTCTTTTTAAGATAGCAGTGGCTCTGTTTCCAAGTGCAATAATTTGCATTTTTCTACAAATCAAGGAAAAAATAAACAGCTAACATGCTAAAGCAAGAAAATCAGAAATGGCTCTCAAGTTTCTGGATTTAACCCTAGATAAATCCTAATAAGAGCTCTTCCAAACATCATGGGGGTTTAAAGAAGGCTGAAGAGTGTATTCATCTCCTACTAGAGCGAGAAAACCCAGGTACCCATTCAGATGAGTGCAGAAGGAAGAGCACCTGCCAAATAGAAATGCAGTAGGATGTTCAAGACCAGGGACTGCAGCATTTAGAGAGTGAGGGAGGCAACCACGCAAAGAATTCCGACCCCTACAGACAGGGCAATGCCTTGTCGCAGGGGAATCTGAACAGCCTGTACCCTGCAGAAGGCTATCCTCAGGAGGGACATGTGTAGGCAGGCCTCACCTGGGAGGTCCAGTCACCACAGACAAACTCTCAGTGAGGAAAGTTCCCTGGAAAATTTGCAACTGCTTTTCTTCACAGAAGCTACTCACAGCAGCTCCTTCCCATCAACGCTCAGAGCACAGGTTGCGAGCATGGAGATTCTTCTTGAGAAAGGAGTTCTCATTGGACTCTGTACTGCACTAGTGGATGGGAGACCTGGAGCATCTTCTTTCTGCAGGCTCTACAAATATCCCTGTATCTTAAAACTCAAGACAGAGCCTAAAATGTCCATCTGTGACTAAGGAAGCAAAGGGAATGCTGGCAACCCAACCCACAGCATTGTGTAACTGAACAGGTAACAGACAAAGGGAATCGGATACACAGACCTGAGAAGTAAAGAGGCCTGCCCCATCAACTTCGAGATTAGCATCTAGCCCAAATGCCTGCAATCCCCTGACCGCAAGAAACATGACTCATGAGTGCCTGAAGCAAGAGCAGGGAACCTCTGTCAAATTTTTTCAGGCATGATGTCCATGTCTCTCAGTAGAAATCTTACAGGTCTGGAGACAATGGAGAGCTATAGACCAAGTCGTGAAAGTAAACTTCCTGCCAAGAGCTGCCCTTTTGGCATAGCAAGTTATGCCTCAATGGGATGCCTGCTCCCTGCTAATGTGCCTGAGTCAACAGTAGAGGATAGTCAAAGTACTGGAACCCATTTGTTGTAGACCCAGATTCTGTTCCAGGACCCGGGCCTCAGCCTGGTCCCTTCCAAATTTTTGTATCATACAAGCAGTGAATCACAGAGGGAAGATTTCTGTGTCTGTCATTCTCTCACTCTCTCTGTAATTTTGTCTATCACATAAATGAATCAATCTGCACAAAAGAAAAAAAAAGCTGCCTACACAGTGTGATCACCCATCGAAGCTCATTTTAAAACTGAAGGTGCATCAAAGACTTTCCATGATAAGCAAAATCTAAGGGAAATCATTATCATCTGACCAACCTTACACAGGGTGCAAGGATGTACTTAGTAAAACAAAAAGAAATCCTTCATCTTAGAAGAATTTTGAAGCAGGAAAACAGCTGGGAAAAGAACAGAGGATATTTCAAACAAGCTAAAGGACATTAAAGAATAAAAACGATTGGACTGAATAACTAGGAACAATAATGTAGACTGTGAAGGTACTAAATTCCCCAATTAAATGATACAAATTCATTGAATTAATTTTTTTAAAAAAGCAACCATTTCTGTCTGCTAGGATGTTACTTCAGCAGTAAAGACACACATACGTTGAATATGAAAGTCTGGGGAAAGTTATTCTGTTGGGAATAACATCAAAATGTAGCAATTCTATTTTATTTACATGAGAGAAAATAAGCTTTAAGAGAAATGTTTGAAAGTGAAAAAAAAAGTCACAAGGTGAGAAGGACAAATCTTTTGAACAAATAGATATTATTATAATTGTATATGCACCTGATGTCATAACATGTGGTATTACAAATCTTGGCAGGTCTAAAGGATGATATAAATTCTGTTTTTTAACTTTTATTAGAAAGGTAGATTTTACAGACAGGTGGAGACAGAAAGCTCTGTCTGCTAGTTCACTCACCATGTGGCCATAGCTGCTAGAGGTGAGCTCTTCAGGAACCAGGAGCCAGAATCTTCTTCCAGATTTCCCACACACATGTAGGGCCTCTACATGATTTTAGCCATCTTCTACTCTTTTCCCAGGCCAAAGCAGAGAGCCTGATAGGAAGTGAAACCGTTGGAACAGGAGCTGGCATCCACAGGATATCCTTGCACTTTCAAGCCAAGGATTTAGCCATTGAGCAATTGTGCCAGGTCCAACACCAAATTCAACTTATGAACTTCCATGAAGCAAGGCAGACAGAAATTGGCAGCTTGAGACAGCGGGCACAGGAAAAAAAAAAAGTTTGGGCGGGACAAAGAGGGAGAGAGAAATGTGGTGGGGCGTGGGAGGAAATGGGAAAGGGACGGAGAGAATTTCGTTGTCATTATGTTCTTACAATTATATCTACAACTCATAGTAAACCTACTAAAGACTAATTTTTTTAAAATAATTGAAAGTGTTTAAACATACAGTTAGTTGCCTGTACATTTGGTTAAATATGGGTATGGGCCTTTAATTACTTACCTGAAATGACTTTTCACAATACTCATCCTTGAAGGTATTTGAGTGTTGTTGAATGTTGTCACTTCCTTGACTGTTCAATACAACTTACCTGTGAAACTCATTCTCAGCAAATTTTTTTGTGAAAATTTTTCACTTACAGTTACATTTTAACACATAAAGAAATGTTGACATTATTCATTTATATTTTGGGTAGTTTGTTAATTTTAGAATCATATTTTAAGAATTTCATCAGTAGTTATATTAAAGTTTCATTATAAATGCTGTGCAGATGTATTAAAAAACAACATCTACCTATCTATATCTATAGACATAGATACAGATATAGATATAAATGGATAGATATAATGTATCATTTCTAACCATAATGGAATAAGACTGGACATCAAAACAAAAGAAATTCTGTAAGTTACACAAATACATGCTCCTGAAGCAACGGCAAGTCAAGACAAGAAATAAAATAAAGAATTCATGAATCTAATTAAGACTACGCAATATTGGGCCCGGCGCGGTGGCGCAAGTGGTTAAAGGTCCTAGCTTTGCACGCCCAGGATCCCATATGGGCGCCAGTTCTAATCCCGGCAGCCCCACTTCCCTTCCAGCTCCCTGCCTGTGGCCCGGGAAAGCAGTCGAGGACGGCCCAAGGCTTTGGGAACCTGCACCCGCGTGGGAGACTCAGAAGAGGCTCCTGGCTTCGGATCGGCATAGTATCGGCCCGTTGCGCTCACTTGGGGAGTGAGTCATCGGACGGAAGATCTTCCTCTCTGTCTCTCCTCTCTGTATATCCGCCTTTCCAATAAAAAAATAATAAAAATAAATCTTTAAAAAAAAAAGACTACGCAATATAGCAGAAAGTGAAATATAACAAAAGTATTGCTAAGAAGGATGTTACAGCAATCAGTACCCTATGAGGTGGGTGACATTTCAGAGCGTATTGCTTCAATGCCCAACTGGCTTTCAAATTCTAACTTCTTATTAATTCACTGCCTGAGAGACAGAGCTGTATGTGTTTTTCAAAATCTAAAAATGTACCTGCCATATGATCCAGCTAATACAAAGGAAATTATGTCAGTATACAGAATATACACAGAAGTCCATATTTATTGGACTACAATTATCCATGTAGTTATTTACACTAACAAAGGCCTAGAATCAGTCACTCAGGCTAGGTGTCTCAACTGATGAATGATTAAAGAAAATAGTAGGTATCCTCCTCCCTGTATCCACACTGAAATATCACTCAACCATAAAAAAGAATGGAATCCTGATATATGCAACAGACTGAATGGATCTGGATCGGATGAGATTAAATTGAAAAATCAGACAAGTTGATTTTATGTATGTTAATTTTAACATATGCATATACTTTTAAAATGTTGTTGTATTTCTTATGTAGATATTTATACATGTCCAATTTGAATTATATTTGTTTATTGAAAATATAGTTCTTTCTCACTTCATGATCTTAGTTATGAATCTGTTATGTGATAGAAACATAGCTATTGCTTCTTTCAAAAATAAAAAGTAGTGTAAAAATTATGCATTAAAGAAATATTGTACAATGTTAAAATTTTTTCAAAAAAATTAGCAAAATATCATTTGTGAACAATTTCTAATTTTGACTTATTAGGATTATTATAACAGTGGTAATCCAAGAGTAAAGTTCCTTGAAATATATCCCTCTCATTGTTCAAAGATTTACCTGGAAATAGTAGCCTTATATTTGATATTGTGGAAACGAAGAAAATATTTATGGGAATCATCAATTTGATATGATATGGGGCTTTAGGCCATATGTGAAGATTAACTATACTCTGTTGGCAGAGTGGGGGAAATTAGCATATTCATTGTTTCTATTTGCATTTCTGTTCCCAAAGGCAATTACAATAAAGAAATCTGGCATAAGCATGAATCTTTATTTTTTTAGATGTTTAAATGATTACATTTACTTAAACAACAGATTAATTCAATGGTAATATGGGAAGGACTACAAACAAAAATAAAAAGGAAATATATTGCTATTTTTTTCATAGGCAAGCATATTTACTCCCATAAGCTCAAACACTGGGAGTTTTTGGTTGCCACCATTATCCACTAACCAAAAGCCAGCCATTTTAACAATTTTTTGAGTTAGCAACTTGCATCTCTAGGAGTATACAAAGAAACCCTAATAATCCAAAAATGTGAGAATTTTCAACTGTCACAACTGTGGCTGCAGACTATTCAAGTCTAATTTGCAAAAAGGTTTCAAAGCAGCATAGCTCAGTTAAAAATCTTAACAAAACATTGACATGTGCACAAGTTCTATACCAACATGTGTGTCAAACATCTAGTTAACTTCTACATTTGATACAGCCAGACGCCGTGTTTCACTATCTCATAATACAATTAAACCAAATACAACTCAGGATACATAACACATCACCAACGCTGCCTAAAGCTTGTTTATAATGAAATGTAGATCTTTTCCCAAGTAGTGGTTGATTACAACCACTGGTTAGTGGACATAACAAAAACAGTTTCAAGATTTGTGGGGCAACAAATGCTGTTCCAATTATGTGCAGTGCCTCTTCTGTTTCACAGTTCCTGCTTAGAAACCTTTTATGTTACTCTTGCTCTTATAGGTTTGCTTGCCTTTAAGGCTCTGAGTCTGCTGCCCCTGCTGTTGGAAGATGCTGCCTGCTCTGCTTCTCTCTCCGCTAACACATTCCAATCAAAGGTGTAGTCATATTTGTAGTGCTTGGTCCTGAAGAGCTTGCGGAAAAGCTGCCTCAGATATATGTAATTGGGGGCTTCCTCAAACTGCAGCGCACGACAGTAGTTCAAATAGGTGGCGAACTCATCAGGAAACCCCTGACACAGAACTTCAACAGGCACGGACATCTTTTTTTCACGAATTTTTTCAAGCATTTGATTGGCCGTTTCAGCCTTCAGTCGTTGCCAGGGCAGGTTGCCTCTATTAAAATACATCAAAACATAGCCTATAGACTCCATGTCATCTCGGCGACTCTGCTCAACACGGAAAAGTGCGTTGATGCTAGCATATTGAGGGGTGCCAGTGAACTTCTTACTCTTGCTGTATGGAATGTGCTGGTTTGTCCTTTTGTCTCTGTATTTTTTGGCTAGACCAAAATCAATAAGGAAGAGCTGAACTTTCTCTGAGGACGGTGGACCATTACAAACACCAACAGTCCTGCTTCTCTTCCTCTTTCTCCCTGGATTCTCCAAACATGCTTCACAGTGACAGCCAGTGCCCATTAGAAAGTTACTCGGCTTAATGTCCCCATGTATGATATTCTTCTTGTGCACATATTCAATTCTACTGATCATCTGGTCTGCCAACATAAGCACGGTTTTCAGCGTAAACTTTCGAGAACACATATTGAAGAGGTCTTCGAGGCTGGGCCCAAGAAGATCCATGACTAGCAGATTATGGCCGTTTTCCTGGCCCTGCCACTTGATGCGAGGGATGCCAACCCCACCCTGAAGAATCGTGTACAGTTTGCTCTCTTCCAGCAGTTTTGGACTGTTGGCAGTCTGCGATTCTAACTTCACGGCCAGCTGCCTGCCGTCGGTGATGTTAATCGCAAGGTAAATCTCCCCAAAGCCTCCTGACCCGATCTTCCTCAGCAGTTTGTACTTGCCTCCCACCACAAATTGGCTCTTGTGGCTGATGATGTTCGCCATTTTCACACACAAGATGGCGCTGAGGCCGAATCCAGAAACTTCTGAGGGGCCAGTGGAAGTCAAGTCTGTGGGTAGCAGAGATTTCGTCCCCAGGGAAGGCTACCAAGGAGCGACAGGAAGTGACGAAGGAGCCCTTCCTGTGGTGTTACAGCACCCCGGGGTTGGCCCACAAAGACCGGTTCACTACTCTCAGCATCCTTCTGGAGCAGTGCAGAGACTGTGATGCGATTCTGGGGCAGTTACACCGGCCGTTTTGTTTTTCGGCAGCTTCTGCTGCCTTACTTTCTGGGCAGGTTGTGAGCTGGGGGTTAAGGCCCACTGACATCACATAGAGCAATCATTTTTTTTTTCTTAAGGTCAAGTATGGATTTCCCAAAACAAAAATGTTTCATGGAAGCATCTAAGTTAAGGTTTAATAATAAACGAATGTCTTCTAACCACTATATATATTCATATATATAATAGCCATTTTAAAATATTTTTGGAATTTAGACTTTAAATGAGCATCTGTGGAAAGTTGTGGAGAAACGTACAAGTTTAAACTGTTTTCTCGACAGTTCTAGCAATAGCAATAAGCAATTAACCGATAGGTCTAATGATGGCCGTTCTATAAACTATCCACTGAAAATGTTCTTTCCTCAAATCTCAGTAGAAGCAACAGCTCCTTCAACCAAGGAAGATCTTGGTTAAGTAATTAATTGATGATGTTCTGTGTAGGAAAGTTAACTCTTGATTCATCTATGTGAATTTTATTTCATTTGATCTTAGCCAAAATGTGGATAAGTAATGTGAATTTCGTTGCAATCAGTGAAAGCCACAAACCACTATGCATAGAACAAATAGAAAACCCTGGAAATTATTCATGTAATATTATAGTGCATGAAAGAGGTAGTAAGGCAGAGAGAATCTGAAAGGACAATATCCAGAAACAAAGAGAAAAAAAGGTGAATAGTAATGAAGTCCCACTTCCCTTTTCAAAAAGATTTATTTTATTTTTATGTGAAAGGCAAATCCAGACGACACAGAGAGAATAGAGAGAGCATCATGCACGCATTGGGGTCCACTTGTCAAATGGCTGCCCAGCCGGAGCTGGGCCAGTCTGAGGCCCGGAGCCTGGAGCTCCGGCTGGGCACCTCATGTGGAATGCAGGATTCTAAGCGCTTAGGCTCATCTCTGGCTGTCTTCCCAGGCCATTGGCAGGGAGCTGCATCAGGAGTGGAGCATTCAGAGTAAGAACTGGTATCCACATGGGGTCCCAGTATCCCAGGGAGAAGACTAACCTAATATGCCAAGGAGACAGCTCAGTCACTTCACCTTTTCCCTAATGCAATAACTAACCATATGTACTTTTAAACAGCGTTTTGAACAGTTTCACAAAGCTAGAAATGATAACTGGATTTCAAAGCTCAGTGAGGATAGGACTATCACTTAAGCATCCCAGGCTTTCATTTTTAAGCCATCTGAGGGATACATTTTAAGGAACCAAAACATGAAACCTAGCTGCTAATCAGATCAGGCATGTAATTTTCTGAGGTGAAATGACCATATGATGATTACAGGAAGGAAGCAAAAGTAAATCGTCTTTGAAAGAAGACTACAATTCTGACCCTCAGTGTATCTCTACATCATTTCGTACATAATCCATTGCCTAAAATAAAAACAGCATGCATACTGTGACTTAAGATCAAGTGGCCAATAGCAACAGAAAATTAAATAACAAAAATAGGTATATAGAAATTCTGATGTTTGTATTACTGAACACAAACATGAAAACAAATGTAGCTAACATAGCTAGGATGGATATTTCAGCACAGAATAGGAAGTTGTGAATTAAAAATAAGTGGGGTCTGGCGTGATAGCGCAGTGGTTAAGGTCCTCACCTTGCACGCCCGGGATCCCATATGGGCGCCGGTTCTAATCCCGGCAGCCCCGCTTCCCTTCCAGCTCCCTGCCTGTGGCCTGGGAAAGCAGTCGAGGACGGCCCAAAGCTTTGGGACCCTGCACCCGCGTGGGAGACCCGGAAGAGGTTCCTGGCTTCGGATCGGCTCAGCTCCAGCCATTGCGCTCACTTGGGGAGTGAATCATCGGATGGAAGATCTTCCTCTCTGTCTCTCGTCTCTGTGTATCCGCCTTTCCAATAAAAATAAAAATAAATCTTTAAAAAAAATATGTGGTACTTCCAGTTCTGGCCTGGCATGTAAAGTACTAAGAAGTTGCCAATGCAGTTTAGTAACAATTACAAATTTGGATAACTTGAAAAATCAACAATTCTTAGATATATCAGAGAAGTGAGGTCCAAGATCAAGATTCTGCCCCACCAAGTACACAGATGCAGAGAATAAAAACACATTAAAGTAGAAGCCTCTATGAGAATCGGAGCTAGAGTGAGGAAATCTAAACTGTAATTTACGAAGTGCTGGGGGCTCAATGTGATCAAGTCTGAGAGATAAAACTTTTAGGAGAGCTCTGTCAAAAACTCATTTTTTTGTGGGTTTTGCCCCCAGGTGCTCTACCATGTATATGCTGAATATTAGAAAAAAACTTCTTTTGGTGCTTCTGGCAGCGGAGAGGAAAAGGAAACATTTTTGTAATACACCAGTCTGTTCTGTTGTACTTAATAAGGCTTAACCTCAGGAGAAACTATTTTCCAACAGCTTAACCTGCTGAGGGTTTATCAGAATGTAAATTGCCTTGGCAAAGGAAAAGGCACTACTCCATATAGTTGTAGCTTTATACTTGGGAGAGGAGAAATCCCAAAATTCACGTTCTTCTAGTCATCCATCCACAACTAAAAGCAGAGAAATAGATTGATGCTGATATGTTCACAGTCCAAGGAACTGGCACACCAGAACCTGAAATCGAGTCATCAAACTGTGGAACGCGTGCCTTGTTCTTAACCAGTTACCATTACTGATAGGGACTTCAAGGGTCCATGAAAGGAAAGAGAAACAAACAAATCATGATGGACTCCCCAGGAACCCCGAGGCTGTGGGAGACAGGAGAGAGTTAAATATACGCAATATAATCTTTTTGTAGAATCTGTGAAACAGACTAAGCACAATTCTATGCAAAGCAGGCTACTCCAATGTCAGTTATCTGATTGGTTCATGTAGCATCCTTATTAAATTTCCAGTTTGTTGATGCATGTAACATATCTCAGCAACTGAGAGAGAGGAAGGCAGAGAGAGAGAGAAAGAGAGTGAGAGAATTTCATTTGACAGGTTCACTCCCAAAATATCTACACTTGAGGATGGCCCAGGCTTCAAACAAAAGCCTAGAATTTAGTCTTGAGTCTCTCACCTGGGTGACAATGAATTGAATGCTTAAGCTTTTTGCCTTCCCGGATCCATAAGCAGGAAATTGGAACTGAAACAGAGCGGCCACTGGAATCCGTGCTAGCTTTCTGCCGTATCATGCCAGTGTTACAAGTCTTCATATTTGGGTCTTATCCAAAAAAAGTGTTTCCTGCAGCATCTTCTCGTATTGTTTTTCCTATGTTTTCCTCTAGTAGTCTAATAGTTTCAGCTTTTACATTTAGATTTTTTGGGTCCATCTTCAGTTGATTTTCACATGTAATCAGAGAAATCCGTTTTCATTTTTCTATGCATATTTACCAGTTTTTCCAACAACTTTTACTGAAAAAAAAAAGATACACTCTCTAATGTGTGCTTTTGGCTCCTTTTTGACTGTATGAACATAGATTACGTTTTGGACTCTTTAATTTGTTACATTCATCTAAGTTTGTTCTTATGCCAGTATCATGCCCATTTTCATCACTTTAACTTTGCAGAATGCTTTGAAATAATGTATTGTGATGCTTCGGGTTGATTGTTTTACTCAGGATTGAATTAGTTCTATATGAATTTTAGGATTTTTCCTAGTTCTGTAAAAAAAAAAAAAAATGTCATCAATGGGGCCCAGCGCGATAGTGTAGTGGTTAAAGTCCTCCCTTGCACGCGCCAGGATCCCATATGGGCGCTGGTTCTAATCCTGGTGGCCCTGCTTCCCATCCAGCTCCCTGCTTGTGGCCTGGGAAAGCAGTGGAGGATGGCCCAAAGTCTTGGGACCCTGCACCTGTGTGGGAGACCTGGAAGAGCTCGAGACCTTGCTTCGGGTTGGCTCAGCTGCAGCTGTTGCGCTCACTTGGGGAGTGAATCATAGGACGGAAGATCTTTCTGTCTCTCCTCCTCTCTGTATATCCACCTTTCCAATAAAAATAAACCAATCTTAAAAAAAAGTTATCAATGGTTGTTGCATTGAACCTCTGTAAATATTTTCAAGTACTTTATTTTTCATCTTAAAATATTAATACAAAAAAACAGATGAATATAGTTGATAGAATTAGTACTAGGTATTAGCTTCCATTCTTCCAGTTTAGTTTATGTCTTTTTTCCTTTTTCTTCTGACTTGTTTAGTTTTTGCAGTAACATTTTATTTACTATTATGCTCTAACAAATAAAGAGATTATCATGCAAAAAGCAAAAAAATTAAAAGCGGTCTTAGTTCAGTGGTAACAGACAGAGTCTATAAACAATAACCAAGTGGAAGGATGACTATTTCTCACATACAAAGTCAATTTTAAAATAATAATAGATGACTAAAACCATTATAATACTACCTCCTTACCAATTGGTTTGACAAAACTATAAAACAAAGATTTACAAAAGTTATTTTCAATAGTATTGATACACACAGATATTTCATTCTTGCTTTTGCTTCTTATATTTAAAATTTTTTAATTTTAACTCTCAAATGTAAGAAAGGACATCTGGTATGTGTCTTTCTGTGTCTAGCTTACTGCACTCAAATGATGTCCTTTAGTTGCATCTAATATTATGCAAACGGTAGAATTCTTTTTTATAGCTGAATAATATTCCACTCTGTATATATATGGTGTGTGTGTGTGTGTGTGAGAGAGATTTTCTTTATCCATTCATGTGATAATGGATGCTTTGGTTGATTCCATATTTTGGCTGTTGCGGGTATCCCTTTGATACAATATGATCATTTCTCTGGGGCTTAATACCCACTAGTGGTATTTGTGGATCATGTGGTAAACCTATTTCTAGTTTTTCTCAGAAATCTGCACACTGCTTTCCACAATGGCTGCACTGATTTGCAATCCCACCAGCAATGTGTAAAACTTTCCCTTTCTCTAAATCCTCAGTAGCTTTTGTTAATTTCTGAGATGAATGGCATTTTTACAGTCATGAGGTGACATCTTATTATGGCTTTGATTTGCATTTCTCTGATGGCTAGTTATGTGAAGTATTTTCACATACTTAAAGGCTATTTGCATTTCTTCTTTTAATAATCATCTATTGAAGTTTTTTTGTCTATTTCTTAAATTTTTTTCTTTGTTATTATTAAGTTTTTAAAGCTGCTGATATATTGTGGATTTTAATCCTTTATCAGATAGCTTGCAAAATTTTTTTGCCCATCTTACGGGTGCTCTTCACCGTACTGATTGCTTGCATTGCCATGTCTAAGCTTTTGAGTTGGAGATAGCTAATTTGTTTAACTGTGTTTGTGTTGTCTTTGCTTTAACAGATCTTGTGCAAGAAATAGTTACCAACACTTTTGTCTTGGAGGGATCCACCCACATTTTCTTCAAGCAACTCTTTACTGTCAGTTTTAAAACTCAGGTCATATCATTCTTCGAAATACATAATCCAGTTTGACCTACATCCTTTCTTAAAGAGATTATCCTTCAGACTAATATATGATCTGAGAAATTCTGTGAAAAATCAATTGTTTGCATAAATGTAGATTAATGTATAGGTTCTCTATTCTGTTTCATTGCTCTATGTATAGGTGATAAATATTGACAAGAAAAATTAGGGAGGAGAAAGGAATAAAGGGCACCAAATTTGGAAGAGAGAAAATGAAAATGTTCGCAGGTGATATAATGTTGTATGTGGAATAATCTCTGAGCATTAGTTACATTACTGTGTAGGAGTTATAATGATGCTAACCGTACCAATTTATAAACATAAATATGTTTCAGTTTCTTGGTGATTTTGATGTTTTCTCCACCTTTTTTATAAATTCATTTTAAAGCTGTTCACTTCTTTGGTTAGATTTATTTTTAAATCTTAAAATCTTTTTTAGCAAACCTGCATAGAATTTCTCGATCTGTACTTGATTTATTCTAACAGCTTTTGAGTGCAGCATTTAGGTTTTCCTATATAAAGCTTCAGGTCATTTGCAAAGTTGTATATGTTTACTTCATTTTTCAATGAAAATGCCTATCAATTTCTTTGTTTTTTCCTAATTGCTTTTGTTAATATTCCCAATCAGTATTGAATTATGAGTAGTGAAAGTGAACATCCTTGTCTTGTTCCAGAGTTGATTTGAAATGTTTTCAGATCTTCCTCATTTGATAATATTGACTATGGGCTTATCATACATAACCTTTTTATGTTCAAAGTTGTAATTAGGTATTACCAAATAAATTAGCATCTCTGCAGTTACAATGAAAAATGAATACACCTTATTTTATAGGTGCAAAAGAAAGAAATTATAACACATTTATAATGTTTTAAACATTTAGACATTTTAAATGTGGTGAGCAAGAGGCATTTTAAAACATTTTAAATGTAAAATTGATGTGCAAATGAATTTAAACAAGATATTTTGAAGTACGTTCTTTCTATATATCATATCTTGAATGATGTTAATTTGAAGTGATGCTAAATATTACCAGTTATTTTTTATATCTTGAAATAGTGATATGGTTTTCATTATTCAGTCTGTTGATGTGATTTCTCACATTTATTGATTGGTAACTTCTGAGCCATCCTTGCCTCCCTGAGATGAATCAGATGACTGTGTGATGTATGATTTTTTCGGTGTAGTGCCGAATTTTTTGGCTAATATTTAAAAATTTTTGTATATTAAGTCAGGGTGTTGGTGATGCTTTTCTTTATGTGTATGTTTTGACTTTTGGGTTTATTCTGGTATCAGAGAAATATTGATCTCAGCATTTTTATGAAGCATTAGAAGTAATTCTACCTTAAAAATGTTACATAGATTTCATTCATATAGGTATCAGTCCATAAAAATTATTCTTTTAAGTCTCTTATTTACTGCTTCAATCGTGATACTCTGTATTATTTTGATTCAATATTTTTAAGTCTTATGTATCCAGGAATTTTCATTTTTTTCCCTGAGGTTTTCCAATTTATGAGCATATACTTAGTTTTTTATCATTTAATTGGTCTGGTATCAGTTTGCAGAATTTCTTTCCTCATTTCCAATTGTCTATGAGTTTTTACTCTTTTTTTTTTTTTCTTTTGGCTAACAGATTATCAGTCGTGTTGACATCGTGTATTTTTTATGTTTGTTTCGTTTATTCCTGTTCTAAATGTGTATTAAATGTTGCCTCTTGTTAATTGTTTGCTTTGTTGCTTTTCTGTCATTGAGCATAATTAAATTGTTTACTTAAGAAAATTTCCTTTTATAAATACATATACTTCTTGTTATACAATTTTCTGTTTAACCTTTCTGAACCCCACAAATTTGGCTAAGTTGTATTTTCACTTTTATTTATTTATTATTTATTTTGAATGTTATGGTACAATTATGTAGGGTCTGGGATCCCACCCCAAATTCCCACCCCCAACTGATTTTCCCCATATTGTTACAATAGTATATTCCCTCATAACAAGCTATAATTCCGTCAGTCTGTTATTTGAGTATGTCCCAACATTGCTAGCACAGACAATACCACACAGTCTAGCATCCCGTTGTCTAGATATGTCCAACAGTTTGGGAGTCCATCTTTGATCTGAAAGTAGGAATGCATACTGTATGCATTTGCACATCTGGATATGGCAGTCTCTATTACACCATCACTATATATTCCCTTGAGTGAAAAGCCACAAAATAAGGTCAACAACAGATACAAAGTTAAAACAGACAAAACAAAAAACAAAAAAAGGAAGAAAGAAAGAAAACACAGTATCATAGAGTCAAAAAAACCTGTCACTTAATAGCTAATGCGTGGGTGACAAAAAGAAAACACAGAAGCCTAATTTACACGATTTTCTTATACTAGAGAGAATATTTGGTATTTGTCCTTTTGGGTTGAACTTATTTCACTGAGCGTGATGGTCTCTAGTTGGGATCAGCTAGTTGCAAATGGTATGATTTTATTCTTTTCAATGGCTGAATAATATTCCATGGAGTAGATGTTTCCTTTTTTTTTTTTTTTTATTTATTGGTACCTGAGTTTTGGCCTAACATATTTTCCTTTACTTCTTAAACTACCTCTACCACATTAATATTTGCTCACCTAATTATATCCCATAAGTTTCCTATGCTTTCTTTTTGAAAGATTTATTTATTTTATTTTAAAGGCAGAGTTGCAGAAAGGGACAGTTAGAAAGAGAAACAGGAAAAAAAAAGGAGAAAGGAAATGGAGGAGGAAGGGAGGGAAGTGGAAGGAATAGAAAGGAAGGGAAGAGAAGAAATATCTGATTCTTGCCGCAAATTACTGCGATAAGATGGGTAAATGCAGGCCAAATACAGGAGCCAGGAACTTCCTCTGGGTCTTCCTCATGGGTGAAAGGGACTAAGTATTTGGGGGTATTTCTCTACTGCTCCACTCATTGGCCTTAGCAGGGAGCTGGATCAGAAGTGGAGCATTTTGGACTTGAATCAGCACCTGTACAGGTAGCTGGCATTGCAATCCATGGCCTTTACCTGATATGCCACAGCACCAGCACCACTATTTATCTTCTGACCTTAAGGAATCAATAACATTGGGATTTGTGGAAGTAGTAACGACATTCATTTCACCAAGGATCAGACTATGTTGCAAATTTTTGTCCCAAGGAAGCCTGAATGATTATTGCATCTTGTGGCACTAATGGCTGTGACTGTGGACATGTGTAATTTGGATGGAATCCTGCTGTATGGACATGAATGATGTTGGGGCTTTTAGCACAAAAAGCCCCAGTTTTAGCACTTTCCCAGGACCCATGATCAGTACAATTTAGTGCAAATGATTGGGTCACAGTAGGCCTGGGCCTGGAGCAGTAGAATGAAAGTAGAGAGACAGGCGTATCTTTGGGCATCAAAGTATATATTCAGTTTACTCTGGGGAATACAGTACTAGCAATCACAGACCCAGAGCTATAGCACAAGATTGAAATCGTCCTTAGTCCCCACAGGAAAAGTATAGATTATGCTAGAGATTTTATATGAGCAGTCTTGGGCCTGTAGCAGTGAAATAGAAACCTTATCCAACGCTATAGAATGAGTACAGACTACTTTGGAGATTGTGCCCAAACAGATGCACGACTGGAACAACGGAATGCACATTGGCCCTCAGGTCTCAGCAGCCAATGAAAACTATTCCAGGAATTGTCCTCTGAACAAGCGCAATTCCATAGCTACAGGGTGTGGATGGACTGCCGAAAGTTTTATACTGCACTCAAGGGTGATACAGGGACTTATATGCTGAACATCCATCAATCTTTGCTAAGAGATGTGGAAAGGGACATCTTTAGGTGTGTTACTCCACATTTAAATATTGGCTGTTACCAGCACTGAGACTCCAGAAGTAGAGATAAATTGTCTAGATCAAAAAAAAAGAGTGAGCAAGCTTGGTTCTGGTGCTTAAGCACAGTAATCTAGCAGTTTCACAATGAACTGCAGTCTGTTGCCTGGCCCTGAAGCACTCCGGCTCTTAGACTTTCTGGTGATGGTATCAACTAAGACAGAATGACATTTAGCAGCTGCTATACCAGAACAGCTCAGGTCTGAGGCTTTGGTGGTGGAGGTGGGAATGTGTTTTCCTTTTAGTGAGCAAATCTGTTACTAGGATACCAGTCAGTGAGTTTGCGGGATTTTCCTGTGGCAGAAGCTGCAGATATGAAGTGATGATGGGGTTTTGTGGAACTTTCCAGATGACCTTTCCCCGGTAAGGTGGAGCTTTCCTTTGCAAGGGGGGATGGAGTGCGTACTGTTGTGGACTTTGCTCCTCTCTATTTGAACTTCCTGAGCCTCTCTGCTATTTACAGTTCTCATCATTTTTTTTTTCAACTGATGTTTTCCCTCCCTTATTCTCTTAGAAATGCAGCCTTACCTGTTTTCTTCTTTGAAGCAAAAGCAAATGCATGCCTGCTCAATCAAGCCATCATTAAAACTGATTATTCTATTTTGATTGAATATTATAAAAGCTAGAGGAGAAGGGCCTGTAAACAATGTATTTAGGTATCCTGTTTCATCATAGGAGTATCAACAAGAGGTTATTAAACTTTTTAAAACAGTTATACTAGGGATGAACAAATAAGAAAATGCATTGTATTATCTAAGAGCCAGAGAGAGAGATCATAATAAGTAAGATGTGACTACTATTAGTCTTGTGATGTTGATTTACAGTCATATCTATCAATAGGAGCAGAGATGATTGGTGACAGACTCTAAAATATAAGCATTATATAATTTACCATAGAAATTTACAATGCATTTTCAGAATTTACATCCCAATTTTGATAAGTCATACAGAAATCATCAACAAATTTACTTTAGCAGATAACAGTAAGTGTAACGAAGAAAGGAAGGTGGGGAGATGTTACATGGAGATGGGATATGTAATTTTTCTTCAAAAAGTTCTTGAAAATGCATGTTACACAATCCCTATCTCTTTTGTTAAAGAGATTTACTTGATGCTCAAAACAGAATATATAGTATGGTGGTCAATATGTAATTGGCCATGCACTTCTGCATTTTTATTTAATGACTTACATAATCTTGATGTTCAAAAATAATTGTGTCATATGATATATCTAACAAAACATGGATATATATGCTGTATAGTATGGCAAAGAGCTACAATGGTGACAGTAATACCATAACATTCTTTGTCCTCTTACTACCTTCTTTCAACCAAGGATCCATAGTAACACTTATTTATATTTTCATATTTCTGTTTTTTAGACCCAACTATCATGAGTTTTTTTTCTTTTTCTTTTTTAAAATATTTATTTATTTTTATTGCAAAGTCAGAGATACAGAGAGAGGAGGAGAGACAGGAAGATCCTTTGTCCTATGATTCACTCCCCAAGTGACTACAAATGACCGGTGCTGCTCCGATCCGAAGCCAGGAGCCAGGAACTTCCTCCAGGTCTCCCACACAGGTGCAGGGTCCCAAGACTTTGGGTCATCCTTACAACTGCTTTCACAGGCTACAAGCAAGGAGCTGGATGGGAAGTGGAGCAGCCAGGATTAGAACCGGCAACCATATGAGATCCAGGTGCGTTCAAGGCGAGGACTTTAGCTGCTAGGCCACCATGCCAGGGACCCATGAGTTGTTTTTGTTTGTTTGTTTGTTTGTTTTCTTACTTTTGACTTCAGTCAGATTTTAATGATTAATGTCCTCATGGATTTACACAAGCAAATAGATAAATAGATATTTGAAAGTGAGATAAAATGTCAAACTTCATGTAAAATGTGTTGTTTTCATAAACTTGGAAGAGCACACACACACACAATGGAAGAACAAAGTGCACTGTAAAGTGTCTCAGCACAGGGCCATAATTACACATGAAATAACATGTCAAAACTGCTTGCCTATTATCTCACACATTCATATTTCCTTTAAAAAGCTATTCAGTGTACACATTGAAATTATAAATAAACTTTGTAATTTCCAACTAGCAGGTTCAATAAGTGAATTAAACACTCAGTGGGCTAAAAGGCATTCTTTTTGTTGTTGCTGCTGCTGTTGTTTATAACAAATTGCTTCCCTTAATAGTAAGGCAGTGAGAAAAAAATGCATATATTGTGAAACAGCACATCTTGGCACTCTACCTTAAGCAGATTTCCTATTCATTGAACAGATAAATGAAGTCAGTACAATGTTTTTATAAAACTTGTTGTTTCAAATATGACTGAATTACTTTGTGATATCATCTACAGGAAATAGTCTGTCATTGATGCTCACTATCAAATCAAGTTTCCAGCTGTGAATTGTATTCCTTCATGGACTATTTTTATTTTATTTGAGGTGTAAAAATACCATGGATAGTTCTTAGATTTTCATTTCCTTGCACTGTTAGTGTTTAAAAATAAATAGGCAAACTTGGGAATATTATAGTATTAACAGCAAGTAAAGTTAAGTTATGCAAAATAAATTCATAGCTCCAATTTCTATTTCAATGTACAAAAATATTTTATATGTTGATAATGTATCCTTTTGTTTCCTATGATTTATTTCTTGATCCTGAACTAACAGTTACTTCCTGATCAATTCCCTCTATTTCATAAATATGTCTGATTGTGAGACAACTTCAAAGCAGGTCTTATATTGGCTCTTCCAAATAATGTTCATTAAGTGAAGTCATTTACCATGTGCTGTACCTACCCATAATTCTCAGCCTTTTTGACATAGAAAAGTAAGGTGATCATGAATTAGCTCCACGGATTGTGGTATTATAAGACATGTATAACACAAAGTGTGATGCTTGCTTATGACATTCCTATTTCTTATTTTTTCCTCTTTCAGAGTTTTAATTCTAACTATGGCACTTGAAGCTTTAAAATTTATTCCCTCAACTTTAATTTCCTCTTGGGACTTTTTCCCCCAAATTAGTTAGGTATCATTCACTCTATAGATTTTTGAAAGTGTTGATGAATATATACGTAACCAAAGTATAGAACTATTTTTGGAATGTCAAGATCAACTTCCAGGTTTAGTCTTGATTTCACTTGATGCTAATGAGCCCACTTGGAGGCAGCCGGGGTAGCTCAAGTGGGTAGGTTCTTAATGTCCATGAGTGGATTCGTAGTTCCAGGATTTAAACTGATTCTGCTTCAGATGTTTTGGGTATTTGAACAATGAACCAGAGGGATGTTCATCTCTCTATCTCTCTGCATCTCCTTTTAAAAAAAATAAAATAATATCATAAAAAATATGAAGAAAATAAATGCTGGGCCTGGCATGATGGCTCAATTGCTTAACCTTTCACTTGCCAGCACCGGGATCCCATATGGGTACCAGTTCACATCCCAGCTGCTCCAATTCCCATTCAACTCCCTGCTTGTGGCCTGGAATGCACAGGAGGCTGGGCCAAAGCCTTGGTAGCCTGCACCTGTGTGGGAGACCTGGAAGGAGCTCCTGTCTCCTGGCTTTGAGTTGGTTAAGCTTCAGCCACTGCAGCCATTTGGAAAGTGAATCAGTGGACGCAAAGTCTGTCTCACCTTCTCTCTGCAAATCTGCCTTTCTCTATGGTTTCAGATCTTTATTAATTCTATTTTCATTCACTGGGTTTAAAATGTTCTGTTTATTTCTAATGCCTGTATATTGGAAGATTAGTTTGCTAAATATAGGCCTTCATTTCTTTGCTATGCTTCTTTCCAACTCAATGTTTATTAACCATTTTTAAATATTCCTCTATGAAACTCAGGTAATTTAGAAATGTGTTACTTATTTTGAAGACACATGGGTGATTTTTCTGTTATTTTTAGTAATTTCTAGTTAATTTACTTCTTCACATTGAGCAATCATTATGATTTCTTTTTAAATATTTGAAAGACAGATTTAGGGAGAGAAAGAGGGGCAGAGAGGGAGGACCTTCCATCCACTGGTTTACTCCCCACATGGCCATGGTGGCTGGAGCAGAGCAGACCCAAAAGCAGGAGCCAAGAGCCTAGAGATTCTTCCATGTCTCCCACATGGGTGTAGGATCCCAAGGCTTTGGGCCATCTCCTCTACTTCCCCAAGGCATAAACAAAGAGCTGGATGGGGAGTGAAGCAGCCATGACGTGAACTGGGGCATATACGGGTTGACAGTTCTTCAAGGCAGAGGGGTAGCTTATTGAGCTACCAAGCCAACCCTGGGTTTTGTCTTCTTTTACATATCACGATTGCTTAGATTTAAGAATATGGTCTATTATTCTAAATGCAATGTGAGCATTAGTGGAAAAAAAAGCATATTATTCATTTCTTTGTATTGAGTTTTATATAAACATTAATTAGGTTGTTTAGTTGATAGTAATTTAAAGGTCTTACCTTTCCTGACTAAATTTCTACTTGGTTCATCATTACTGAAAGAAGAGTGTTAGTGTTTGCAACGTAAAAAATAAAACATATGTTTTTTTTTTCCATTTCTCCTTTCAGATTTATTAGTGTTTGGTTCATGCATTTTGTCCTATGTTAATAATTTTATCCCTGCTTTCTCTTTTGTTAGTGATCATCCTGTAAATACATATATTTTTGCTTTTTAAAAAAGTCTACCTATAATTTTATGTGCATAGTTTTTCATGGACACAGCATATACTTTGTTTTTGACTTTTTAAAAACACTAAATGTAATTCTGTTTTAATTCCTTTACTTATATAATTTAATTGTGCTATTGTTTGAGTGTTGACTGCTTCTGAAAGGCCCACATGTTAAAAAAAAACTTGGTCCCAAAGTTAACATTTTTCGGTGGTGACATAAATTTTGGAAGATGGGGCATAGGCAGAGTTCTTTAAGTCATTTGGACATGTCCATGAAACATTCTTGTGTCACCTCTGTAATTCATGTGATAGAGTTTGTGTGTGTGTGTGTGTGTGTGTGTGTGTGTGTGTGTGTGTATGTGTGTGTGTGCATGCGTGATGGAGTTCTTATTAAAGCCTGAATTTGGATCTGTGCCCTCTCTGTTTCTTGGTGCATCCTGAGATCCTTTCCTATAAGGGTTCCACTATGTGTCATCTCCCCTGAGCCCCTTACTGGATCTAAAGCCGGTGTCATGCTATGTTTCCTGTAAAATTCAAAATTTTGAGCTGAATAAATATACATAAGATATTTTGTTGAGGTTAAGAAATGGTATCACTAAAAAATGTAGCTCAAATGTGGTTATTCCACAACTACAGAAGACAGGAAAGTGCTTTTGGAATTGATTGGAAGAGACTGAAAGAGCAAGCTAGAGAAAATGGGACATGCTGTAAGCAGACCACTAGGGGTAGTTCTGAGGAGGATTCAGAAGACCAGAATGCTGATAGAAATGCATATAGTATAAAGGCCATGCTGATGAGATTTCAAATGGAAATGAGTGTCCACTTTGGGAATTGGATTAAATGTCATTCTCGTTATGCTGTGGCAAAGAACTGAGAGTTGCATTGTATCCATGCTCTGGGACTTTAAGGGAAACTGAAATTGAAGGTAATGTACTAGCCTATTTGGAAGAGATACCACTGAGGACATATCATGGCTTCTATTGGCCAATTTCAGTCAGTTTCCCAAGATAATCACAAGCACAAATAATTGGGATGGAAATGCATAGGCTGACCACACAAGGACTAAAGAAAATATTCACAATATGATAGAATATTTAAAGATTAGAGAGAAAATAATTGCTGAAGAAATAGAATAGGTAAAGGGGATTCATGTATTAATCTTCAGAACAGTGGGACAAAATCTTGGATGTACTTTAGAGATTTTTCCAGGTTGCCTTTCCCATCACAGGCCAGGAGCTCTAGAAACAGGAAATATTTCTGGGATGTGGATATGGGGCACTGCCTAAAGATTATTACGCAGATCTGCCTCGAGATTATGGTCCCTGAAACTCAGCACATCATTACTCAAGTTCTCTAGCTATGGTTCAGGCAGGTCCCAGCAAATTTGGTGCTGATAGCAAATCTTAGCATCATCTATGAAATGCTGATTTTATCATGAGTTATGACAAAGTTTGATCTGGAAAGCTTGGAAGGCCAAGAAGTGTGCTGAAAAATCAGAGTCTCTGAAGAAGTTTCCCAGGAGAACTGTGGAAGTGATGGTGTAAGTGGAGACTCCAGAGAAGTGGAAAAAATGCAATGTACAACACCTATCAGGAAATTCTGTGCAGTCTACATAAGCCTTAGAAAGTCATAGATATTAATATGCAACCTAAGAGAACAGCCATATAAAACAACAACAACACAAAAAAGCACAATGACCAAACAACCACTGCCACCAAAGAATTGTGAAGAATTGTAAAGCTATGAGCATGTACCACCAACCTTGGAGATTCTAATTTGTGAAAACTGGAGCATCAGATGAACCCAAAGAAATCATATGGGGCAAGGATTTCCAAGTCTTTGGGAGCTCATTACTGATCACTTTGTTCAAAATGTGCTAGACTTGGACATTTAGGATTTACCAATTGTCCTGTTGAACTTTGTCCCCTACTCCACTTTGATCTGACTCAAGCTCCTTGCAATCACCCTTGTCCTCTCTTTTCAAACAGGGTGTTTACATTGTCTCTATCCTTCCATTGCATATTGATTTTGCATGGCCTCACACTAGAAAAAGTTTTACCATAAGCTTCTTGACTTCAGAATTATGAATAAATGTTAGACATTTTAAAAGATTGGATTTTGGAAGATAGAATTATTGTATGTCGCATGTTATATGTGAGAGAGACGTTATTTTCTGGGGGCCAGAGCCAGAATGATTACAGTTTGAATATGACTTGTCCCCTGAACTCGTTTATGATGTAGTCGTTTAAATCTTACGTTAATGGTTTCAGGAAGGTGAAGTCAGGATCCAGGAGTTTCTTCCAGGTCTTCCACACTAGTGGCAATGGCCCAAATTTGTGCCATACTTGTTGCTTTATCAGGCCATTAGCAGGGAGCTGGATTGGCACTGGAGTAGCAGATACACAAACAGCTGCTCAGAGGAATCTACTCAGTGCAATTACTAGGTCATTAACTTAAATATTTTGTATTTAATAACTTTTTAAGGGTCATTTCAATTATTTATGTGTTGCATAATTTTTGAAAAATATACATATTAATTCACATTGCAGTTTTGTGTAAAAGGTGCTTCTGGATTCTGTGATATGTTAAATGGCATTAATTTTGGAAAATTCTTCGCTGATATTTCTTCAAATATTAATTTTCTCTTGTTATTTTTTCTTTTTCCTTGTGGCATTTCAATTATACATAACACAGATGATTTGATATTTCCCTTCAAATTTAATTTGCTCTGTATTATCATTCTTACCATTTTTATCTTTGTCTTTTCATGGATATGCTTTCTATAAAAATAAAAGTGGCTGACCAACTTCTTTGGTTCATTTTCCAGCTGTGTTTAGTCTACTAACGATCCCATAAAGAGTGGACTTTATCAGTTACTGGTTTTGCTTCTAACATTCTATTTTGTTCTTTTTTAGCTTCCAATTTCATTATGTGACAAGCAGAGAACAGGACATGACAGAAATTATTTCTGCTATTCACTCACACAGACTTCACCTCTGAGGGATGTTTTTCAGGAGCTCACCAATGTTCCTTTCCACTGTTTGATGATATCCAGGTTGTGAATTCCTTTTCTGTGTGTTTTCCTAGAAATTTTATATTTTATAATTCTCTACAGTCAACCTGTAGCAATTTACCAACATTTTATAATAGTTACCTTGGAATTTTTGAGCTAGTGTAGAGTGACAGAGAAGTAACAAAACCATAATATGTCCTTATACATTCCAATTAACCAATTTCCCTTTCACATCTTACATACCATGGAATATTTACCAAAACTATAAATTAGTCTGAATTTCTTCATTCCTGCTGAAATGCCTGGAAAGCTGCAGAGGCCAGCAAATTGCTTGTGCCCCTGCACCCACATGAGTGAACTGGAAGAAGCAGCTGGCTCCTGGCTTCAGACTGTCCCAGCTCACGCCATTGTGTTCTGTAGCCATTAACTATTTTTAATTCCACCCTCAAAACATAAGGAAAGATAGGATAAAATATCAAGCCTGGAGTTAGGTGTGACAGTTAATGTTAACAAGATGATAGTCTTGTGAAGGTTATTGATGATCAATGGCAGAGCCTTTTTTGAATTATTTTACTTCCCCTATGATAAAAGACTAGTAAAAATGATCCCTTTGCTATTCTGGTTTGTGAAGCCACAGCAAGAAAATGCCCATGTATGAGCCAGAAGAACCTCTTCAAGCACTGAATCAGTCAGATCAATGGTCTCACGTTTATCGGCCTATGGAGGTGCAAAAATTCACCTCTGGCAATTGGCAAGCTGCCTAAACCCCTACCTGCAGCCCTGGTATCCAACACGGGCATCAGTTCTAGTCCCAGCTGTTCCATTTCTGACCTAGCTACCTACTTGTGGCCGGGGAAAGAGGGAAAGGCTGACTCAAGTTCCTGAATCCTTGCACCCACATGGAGGGGAGACCCAGAAGAAGCTCCTAGCTCCTCATTTTGGATCAGCTCAGCTCTAGTGGTTATAGCCATTTGGAGAGTAAACAAGTAAATAGAATGTCTCTCTCTCGCTCTTTCTCTGTCTCTCTCTCAGTGACTGAGTTTTCAATGAAAATAAATACACATTTTTTTCTTAAAAAAAAAAAAGAAATGAATTTCTGTTGTTTACAAGGTAGCAAGTTTATGGTCTTTTGTCATAGAAGTCTGAATGAAATACATCAGATGAGCATGTTTCATGTTCTAGCCAGACTAAATGAAATTCACATTTAATAATTGAAAGGTTTAATGGAAAAATATAGACACATGTGAAAGTTCAAGTGGATACACAACTAGAGAGATAAAATTTCTGGGAAGCAAAAAATATGTGATGGAAGTTAGAAACACTAATAATAACAAAGAATGCCATTGATGGGTCATTAGTATACTGATTGTACTTGAGGAAAATAATTTCTCAACTGAAGATAATGATAACAGAAATCCTACTTGTAAAGCAATTATTTTTAAAAAGAAAGAACAGAATATTAAAGGATTGAGAAATAAGTACAAATGTTATAGCATCTGCTTTATGATAATACCAAAAGAGACAGAGAGCTTATTTGAAGATATAATGGCTGAAAACCAACCAAATCTTATTGACAAAATGAACATACAGATACCTCAATCCCAAAGATATGCAACTAGAATAAATCAAAAGAAAACCACAGCAACACACATTGTAGTAAAATTCTCCAAAGTCAATAAGATAAAGGAGATTATGAAAGCAGTAAAAAAAAAAGTGATTTGCAAACACAGGGAGCTCTATTATGTTATTCAAAAATTTCTCAGCATATACTTTGCAGGCCATAATGGAAATGATATATTTAAAACATTGATATATTTTAATTGGTCTAACAATATAGTGTACCAGCAAAAAGCATGCTCCAACATAAATGAAAATTTGGGTCCTTTAGTACCTTTTGCTTTTAGTATCTTTTGCAACATTTGTTGAAAATGGACATAATTTGCCATGTATGTTGCAGGACAATGATAGAATTCTTGGTTCTTGTCATCCATTGAAAAGGAATTTCCACAATGGCAGGTTCACTGAGTAAAGTGAAGTAACTTTCTACAGCAGTCAGAAAGGGAATTCTAAAGGAGAAGGTGCCAGAGAAATTTGCCAGTGGTAGCTCTTTGATCCCTACAGTAATTTTCTGAGATTGATCCAGTTCTGAGGAGCACAAATTTTAGAACAAGAGCAGGAAAACAACCAATTAGGAGGCCAGAAACAACAACCAACCAGGTGGCTAGTATACCAAACAATCGGAGGATAGAAAGTATATGATAATGAGATTTGCTACCTGAACCAATCAGGGAATTGATATTGGAGTAGGCCAATTTGCACAGTAGTGTCAAAAGTGCTCAGGTTCACTGTGTAGACTCAACAACCTATAAAGATTACATTGTGTGTGTTTTTCTACCTCTGCATTCTTCTCCTCAAGGCTCCTGGAGAGTTACAAAAGGGTTTTTGTTAGTTAGTTAGTTTGTTTTTCCTTTCCTTTCCTTTCCTTTCCTTTCCTTTCCTTTCCTTTCCTTTCCTTTCCTTTCCTTTCCTTTCCTTTCCTTTCCTTTCCTTTCCTTTCCTTTCCTTTCCTTTCCTTTCCTTTCCTTTCCTTTCCTTTCCTTTCCTTTCCTTTCCTTTCCTTTCCTTTCCTTTCCTTTCCTTTCCTTTCCTTTCCTTTCCTTTCCTTTCCTTTCCTTTCCTTTCCTTTCCTTTCCTTTCCTTTCCTTTCCTTTCCTTTCCTTTCCTTTCCAAGACCTCTAGAATTCACAACAGCAACGGTAACAGATAAGGGTCAGTGCAGGCATTCTATAGTGCTATGACTAGGTTTCTATCTTTGATGGACCTCTACCTTGGAATGTGAACTTCATCTCTCAATTCCTTCCATTTTCAGAGTCCAGCATCCTATTGTTAGGATATTTTCAGTTGTTTCACTGGGAGTCCATCTTTGGTCTGGATTCAGAGAGTCGTGCTGCACTAAGTTTCCACATCTGGACATGCCAGTCTCCACTACACTTCTGTTATACATCCCCTCAAATACAGAGCCAGAAAAGAGTCCACAACAAGGAGAAAACCCGAAAATTTTCATCAACATGACATTAAATATATTCCTTCCATTTTTAGTGTGGATGGGTGGCTAAAAGTGTTTGTATCTGGATATTTCTCTCCTACCAAGTATACTGTCAGAGATACCTGGAACTGTGCATTATCTTTCACTTGGATGATTTACATTTTGATAAATCCCAGTACATTAGACTGCTGTAAAACATTTTCTCCTGTGGTTAAGCCTATTAGGCACAACAAAACAGACTGGTGTATTTCACAAGGGGCTTTTTACTCTTGCCCTGCCATAAGCAGCAAAAGAAGTTTACCTGATATTCAGTGAGTATATAGAAGATCTCCTTGTGGGAAAGCTAAAAAAAAAAACACTTAGTTTTTAACTGAGCTCTCCTGAAAATTTTCTCTCTCATGTTTGATCACAGTAAGTCTCCAGCTCTTTGTAAATTATGGTGCAGCTTTTCTTACTCCACCACTGGTGCTCAAAGAGCTTTCTGTTTAATGTGTTTTAATTCTTTGCACATGTCAATATTTGGGCAGCAGTACCTTGCACTATGACCTCAGTGTGCTACTACAACTAAAGAGTTGTTGATTTTTCAGCTTGTTTACATTTGTATTTGCTATTACTTTGGACTGGAAATGTCTAGGTGTTGGGGGAGTTCTGACTTATTATCAATGTGTTGCCGAAGGTTGAAGAGTCCAGATTGACACAAAGATAAGAACAGGAACAAGGCTTTCTTTGACAAACACTAAAAAGGGGCCCAACCACAAGAACAGCTGATACAAAAAGGATCCAGCCGTGGAAGCTTGCAGTTGTTAGGTATAATTTGGGTTGCTTTCTACAACCATTGCTGACACTGGTTCCTGCTGTGACTGCTGCAGTCCCTGGGGAAGGGAGATGGCATGTATGGTAAGGGTTGTAGTTAGGGAATATCTCATCTTGTTTGGTGGAATTTTTGTGAGTAGGCCAGCTTAAACTTGTGGGTAAGCCATTGGAACTGGTTGCCTCATGTAGACCCCTCAGAGTTGAACAAAATATTTTTATTAACAGTGTGTATGTAGGGGTGTGTGTGTAGGCACAGGTGTTTGGAAATGGAGAATTTAAATCATGGACAAAGTTCTTTTATGATGAGCCATATTTGGTTTCTCATTGACTGGGTCTCAGGGCCCCTCTCATGACACCTCCCCTCTGCCCACATACACACTTTTATCAATCCTGGCAACAGAGAGATGGGCAATGACCCCTCTAGCTGATTCAGGCTGAATATGCATATGTGTACTCCATGGAGGAGTATGCAGGTTATGGTCAGACCGGAATCTTAGCAGAAAACGAACACCTAATAGGGTCCTTTTCCCATTCAGCTTAGATGGATTCCATCAGGAGCTTCATGCTCATGATTATCTGGAGCTTTATTGCTTCCAGTCTGGAAGAAACAAACTAACCGTAGATTGAAGTTGCAAGACCCCATAATAAAAGATAATCACAGCAAGTGGTTCTAACAGAGGGAGCATCTGTATCAAACATAGCATCTAGGGCTCTCTTCTCAAACCTGACCTCTAATTCTGTTTTCAAGGAGAAAATTTTCAGCCATGAAACTTTTTTGAGAAGTTGTCTGTTCATGCGTTTGCAGCCCCTGAAATGTCAGACAGGGCAGGGATTATTTGCCACAGGACATACTCATTTTTCTTGAGACAGTGTACAGTCTAGAGTGAGTAGGTGGTCTAAGACCATTTGTGATCCTGGAACTTTTGAAGAGTTTTGTTTGTTGAGGCCAGTCCCCTGGGCTATTTCACTCTCAGTGACAGTAATGTTGGAGACTTCTATGAGTGTTTATCAGCCTAGTTGAGCTACGAATGCTGCCAGTGTTAGCTTTTATTGCCACAAACCCAACAAGTCAGACACATTGAGCCAGCTGGGAGGTCTTTATTCCAGCATGAAAGGTGGCCAAAGGGAAGAGAGAGAGCAGAGAGAGTCTGACAGACTGCTCCCTGGTCGGAAACAGCCCAGGACCACTTCCACATGGAAGAATGATAATGTGAGGGAAATGGCTTCCCAGAGTACATAGCACTGTGTGTGTGTGTGTGTGTGTGTGTTTTTAATACATTGTAGGTGTTGGGGGGTGGGGAAAGGCAGCAGCTCTTCAGGTTGGCCATCCTCATGACATGTCACCACGGTGAGCATTGGACTATGCAGACTCAGCGTTTGAAACACTTCTTGATGGGAGTATCTGGTTGACCTTGGCAAAGCTAACACTGAGGCTAGGGATGCTTGTTTCTGTTATTTGTAGCCAGAGGGAGGCAGGAAGTAGAGATAGCACTGGGACTTGTTCTGCTGCTTGGTGTTCCAAGGTTACCTGATGTTCTTGGCTTCTGAAAAGTTTTCTTGTCTTCTGATGCACTCAACTCCTTAAGGAGACTCTTCTGCTCAGTGCAACCACAAGGGCAGAGATATCCAATGTAATCAGTTATTGGATCTCTCTTGTTTTTGTATATTGTCTGGAATGTTGTCTGAAAATGGAAACTCCTTCTGATGGAGTTGGGCTTTGGGTTTTGACACTGTATATCCATCGGATGCCAAAAAAATTAAGCATTTCCATAGATCCTCTTTGTGAACTTCTATTGATGAGCATAAGAGGATATCATCTACATAATATATAACTTTAGTTTTAAGGGATATAAAAAGGACCAAAAATAATTATCATCTTTCTCAGTAGCCCTGAGGAAAAATGGTCTAGGTGAGTTGGAAAGATTGAGTGGTCTATCCTTAAAAGCAAATAGAAACTGAGAGTCCTTAGATCATGAAGGGATACAGAATAAGCTATTTCTTAAATTCATAACAATGAAACCTTCTGATTCCAGTAAGATATCAGAAAGAAAGGTATATGGATTCAGTATCATGCTCAGGGATGACTGCCTCATTTATTCATGTTAGGTACTGTAATAATTTCTAATATACACTTGACTTTTGGACTCAGGATGAGAGAGATAAAAGGGGAATATTACGTGGTATTGTGAGCCTTTGGTCACTTAAGCTCACCTTCCCCCTAGAGCTTGTAGCTCCTATCTAGCTTCTGATTTGAAGGAATATTATTTTTGTTTGGAAACCCTTGGGAAAGTCTTCAGTTTGTCTTTATAGTCGCTTCCTCAATTTAATGCTGAACTTGTCGTTGCTTAGCCCATACTCCTGGATTAATTTTTGTCTTCACTACCAGTACACGTGTGTCCCAAGCAGGAAAAAAACTGACATGTCCAGAAATAAGCAACAGAATAGGATCCACCACCCCTTCACAGCAGAATAAGAGGAGAAAGCACCAGATGAGAGGTTGGCCTGTTGTCTATCTATTATAGAGTGTGATGAGAAAACTCCAGAGTGGGAGAGGAGAACAGAGGTCACCTGGAACTTGCTTTACAAAAAGAGTTGTTGAACAGAAGGGATCTTTATGGAGTCAGGAGACCCTTTACTCCTGTTGTGATAGGGCCATCTGTCCATGGCCTGTGCCCAGGCAACTGCATCCCTGGGGGCAGTCCATCTTCCAATGATCTCCTTGGCAAACAGGACAGGAGTTAGATTCTTATTTCCTTTGAGGCCAGGCACTTTTAAAGGACCCGTGCCCCTTGCTGGGGTAATGCATAAGACTAGTTCTCTTTCCCTTTTCTTTCCCCAGCATGGCTTCCATACTATTGATACTAGGTAGGATGGTGGCCTTCTCCATGCATTTCTTCCTCATCTCTACAGTTAAAAAAAAAACTTAATAGCCATGTAGAGGTCATTATCTAGGATGTCCTCTTGCCCATCAGTAGTTTGTAATTTTTTCTCAAATTTTGGGCCAAATGGGATTTAGTCTTTCTTCATCACTTTCTGGATGTAAGTAAGAATCACTTCTCGGCCTTTTGGCTAAGATCAAGTGCAGGATATAGGGAGTATGCTTTAGGAGATCCTCTCTGAATCACTCTACAAAGTCAGAGAGGGGCATTTTGGCTTTCTGTCTTATCTCTGAGAGTTGATTACAGATAAGATGCTTAATGCATGAAAAATTTGGACCTTCAACAATGTGTAAGAAAGGGTGCTGAGGTCTCCATTGCTCTTCTGTAATTATCAGGCATATTTAGGGTCATTGGGAGAAACAACCTGATTCCTGGTCAGATAAAAAAAAAAAAAACAAAACTCCCAATCTCCCTTTCTCAGTCCCCTCTTCCACTTCTTCAATCACATCAGAGGAGTCTGCAACTGCTACAGTTCTTCCTCTAGCCTTTTGTCTTTCCTCTCAGTATGGCAGGTCATATTTCTTGGTGTTGGCTCATCTGTCCTCCCCGGATAGAAGCAGTATTTTTCATCTTCATGTGTTACAGCTGCTTTTATGACTGTCTCTCTCTTGGAGGCTATCAGAGCCTGGTCAAGGAGAATCATTACATCATTTGGAGTGAAGTTGAACACTTGGCTAACCTCTGTAAGCATTTCAATGTATTTATCTGGGTCTTCCAGAGAATTTTCCCACATCTCCCTTGGTTTATGTTTTAGAGAGGAAGAAGGGTGATAGATCTTGCTAAGATTTCCTGTAGCAGTTGTTCCCTCAAGGGGAGACATGGAGAATAGATCAGTATGGGGATAGCACAGCAGCGGCCATGGCTGAAGGAGGAGAGGGCCCAGCACTTTGAAACACAGATATTTTGTTTACTCTTGAGTCTCAAAATCCTTTATATTTATAGTTTTGTACTTTATGGTTTTTCCTTCATTACCATCTCCCTGTTTTTAGACTACTGCCAAGAGAGACATGTAAAGTGTTACTGCCCTGCAGCATAATAAAATCCTAAACGTATGAGATCTCTGCTCATTTTTCCCCCTTAAAAAAGTGCACTGACAGATAAATAGCATAAAATTTATTTTCTCCTCTGTTGCCCAATTCTCTGGATGTCCCATCTGATCATTCCACAAGGTTCAAGTAGAAAAACAGACGAGTCTCTTCTTTTCCTGTTCCTTAAGATCAAAATGTTGCCAGTTATTGAGGTTTCAGTGCAAGTGGTAACAATCGAGGAAATATCTAGAAGACAAGAAAAAATCCCCAGAGATACCACTGTTTTATCTGAGTCACTAAGTTGTTTCACTTCCTTGGGAACTTCTGAAAGGACCAAGACAACTGAGGACTGTCTACAATCTAACTGTAATGGTGTGGCCCATTATCTTGGACCTTGGCCTTAATGGCAGGAGTTTCATGTAGTCTGTATCCATGTCTCTATGCAGTTCCCATTGGGCTATGATTAGGATACTTGTAAGCAACTGAGAATCCCCAGGCCTTGGAGTAAGGGAACCTTCTTTGTGGTCTTGATGCAACTGAGAGAAAACTATGTCATGGAGAAGAGTCACAGCTCCTCCAAGCTTGTTGAAGATTCATAGGAAGAACCCTACAAAGTAACTTGTCTAAGAGCCAATTAATAGGCAGTAAAAGGGTAGCAAAGCTGGTGATTTTCCAAAAGGTCAGTCTCCAAACTCTCTGAAATAAAAGCCAATAGTAGAAAATGTCTAATGATGGGATCATGGGTCTATCCCACTTTGAGATTTAGAGATAAGCCCATTAGATGTGTGAAGAGACACAAGAACTTTTACTTATCAAACTGAAAACTGTTGAGCAAAAGAATGGCAGTCTAGCCATCAGATGGCTCTGAAGTTTTGCTATTTCTCTTCCACCAGTGATCAAAAGCCACCACTAATGCAAAATACCAAGAAAAAGAGGGACCCTATGTTGTACCTGATAGTAGACAAGGAAAGTTTGTTCTGGCCTGAGGATCTGATAACATGGTCCCCTAGAATAAAGTTATACAGATTGGGGGATATTGGAGGGAACAGACACTGACAACTGTGGCAACAATGGAAGAGGAAGTGGATTAGAGACTGATGTTATTGTCAACTCATCTGGAGAGTATGGAGGGAAGTCTCTCAAGGCCATCCAAGCCAATGCAAAAAGGATACTTGGGGGGATCTAGGAGGGCTCATCCCCCCTTCATCCAGGACAGACCCTTTGTCTGAGGAGACAGGAAAGACAGAAGTCAGCAACAAAATATTCTGATGGGCAGTTGGCAGCCAGGTTTCTCCTGGGGTGTTTCTATCTCATTAAAGAGTGGCCCCTGCCTTAAAGCATCAGTGCTGTGTCAGGTTGTCTCTGTACACACACACTCACAGCTTCATTACAGAGAGGTGTTTACTTTCCATCTCATTAGATGATGGAAGTTCCCTGTACCGGCCACAAACGTTGCAGGAGTGCAGACTGGGTTGTTTGTAAGTCAAAGATTCATTAGATAGGATGTAATGGAAGAGAAAAAGGACAAAGCTTTGTTGAGCAGAAAGTGAAATGGCTTTTAACTGTAATAGGGGCTGGTCAAAAATGGACCAAGTCAACACAGGTTCTTATAGATCAAAGGTCTTTATGTTATTATATAGGTTGGTTTCCAGAGGCAGAGCTGAAGCTGATTGATACCTGCAATGATGGCTATGGTTTCTGGACAAGGGACATATGATAGGAATGTGATTAGGGATTTTCATATCTCGCTTGGCAGATGTTTGTGGAGAGGTCAGCTGCTTGTTAGACTATTGGAAATTGGGTACATCTAAGCTCGTGAGGGTTGAGCACAACATCCTGTATTAACAATCTATGTGTTCAATTGAGGGCCTTGAATTGGAGGGTTTGCATCTAGGGCAAAATTTTTGAGATGTAGTCTATCTGATTTCTTACTTCCAGGGTCTCAGGACCCTTTTTGTAAACATTACAACATATTTTCTGATGAAAGTCTTTCATTTTAATTGTGTCAGTTATGTCTGTTCTCATGTTTGTATTTGGCAATATTCAGATTGAGAATTACTGTATATCCTTTCAGGTTATTTAATTTTCTGTTGATATTGGCCACCTTGTCTAAAGTCACTGAATATATGTTGTTTTTATTTTAGGTCAGGTATGGTGTATGAAATGATGTAGAGATATATAGAGATTTGGACTTGTAACCTTCCTTCAAAGGAGATTTACTTATGTTACGTTATGTTATGTTATGTTATGTTACATGAGCATATGGCCATTTTACCTGTGGAAATTACGTGCCTGATCTGATTAGCAGCTGGGGTTCATGTTTTAGTTCCTTAATGTATAACCCTCAGATGATTAAAATGAAAGCCTGGACATTCAATAACACATCAGAATTACTTCGCTTTTGGAGAAAACACTTTGTGACGAATGTTTTTTTCCTTATATCCACTTTTAGGAACTTTTAAATGATTCTTCATTTAAGAAACTGTTTTTGTTTCTTTAGTGTATATACCTAGAAAAGATAGCACAGAAACAAATTAATTTTTGATTTTTTTGAAAATCCTCCATAATGCTTTATGTAACCATTAGTAATTTTATAATTCCACTAACAAGTCATAGGGGAGATTGAACAAATATCTGAATCAGTCAGATATGACAGTTGTATTGTCTTAATTTTTTGAAGTTTTATTTTTTATTGAAAGAGTTACACAGAGATCAAGAGACAGAGAGGGAGATCTTCTATTTGCAGGTTCACTCTCCAGATGACCATAATGGTTAATGTTGAGCCAGGCTGAAGACAGGAGCTAAGAGCTTCATCCTGTTCTTCCACATGAATGACAGTGATTCAAACATTTAGACCGTCTTCTGCTGCTTTTACCATGACATTAGCAGGGAGCAGCTTGGAAAACAAATCAGCACCTGTATGGAATGTCAGCATTGCATGTGGCAGCTTTATTTGCTATTCCATGATGCTGGCCTTGACAGTTACATAACTTTAATGCTCCTATTTCTTCCAAATTTTATGTTGTATTAACCTTCAAGGTGATAGCCTTGTATAGGTCCTCAGGTGATGCAGGTAGGGCCTTTTTGAGTATTACTTCTATAATAAAACAAGCACAATAGGGACACTTGTCTCTCCCACCTTGTTAAATTATAGCAAGAAAATGGTCATTTATGAATCAGAAAACAGTCGTCATCTGAAGTTGAATTTTCCAGTACAATGATCTTGGCCTATGGAGATGTGAGAAATAAATGCATGTTGTTTGATAGCTACCGAGTTATAGTCTCTTATCATAGAAGTCTGAAAGAACTAAGTCAAGCAAGGATGTTGTATGTTTAAGCCATACTTTAAAGAAATCTGTATCTGATGCACACCACAGCTTTAATGGGAAAGTAACAAAACTAAAAGTTCAAATAAATGTACAAGTTACAAATTCAATTTCCAGAAAATAATAAGAGATATATGACAGAGGTCTAAAAACTCTGTTAAAGAAAAGGAAGATTTTTCTGAACCCGTTAGTAGATTGAATGTGATTGAGGAAAATAATTTCTCAAGTGGAGGAAATAGTAATGGAAATGCTAGTTTCAAAGAAAAATAATTAAAAATAAAACATAATATTGAAAGATTCAGAGATAAGACCAAATGATGTAAAATATATGTGTATTATGTTAATACCAAAGAATGAAAGGCACACAAAGCTTACTTGAAGAAACAGGGGCTGAAAATCAACCAAGTCTTGCTAGGAAGTGAACATACAGGTTCAAGAAGTTTAAAGAAGTACAACTAGAATAAACAAGAGCCACATCAATACACGTTATAATGAATGGTCTAATATTAATGAGAAAGAATTATGAAAACACTAAGATTAAAAAAAAGATCTTGCATATAACAAGAAACTTCCATTGGATTATCCTTGTAGTTCTCAGCATAAAATTTGAAGGCCAAAAGGTGATGATACTTTTAGATTAGTGAAATATTTTAAGTGTTCAACCAAAAGTATGTTTTCTCTCAAAGTAACCTACAATATGAATCAGAAATTAAGCACTTCAGTGTCTTGCTTTTGGTTTGCTGTATAATGTTTTGTAAAAGGTGTATATGATTTATAATGTAGTGTTCCTGAAGGATGAAGGAGAACTCAGTTCTTGTTTCCTTTTGAAGAAGTTCCATTTGAAAGAGTACAGGGAATAAAGATGATTAAAAGCAAGAAAACTCTTCCCAAAGCATTCCCACGGGAAGACTTTGGGAGGAGTTTCCAGAGAAGCTTGCAAGTGCTGGTTGGTTTATACACAAAGTGACTGTCACTGATTGTCCCATTTTTTTGAGAAGCTTTTCATATTTAGCCAAGAAGGGAGGGAAGGCAGAGTCACAATGAATCTGGAGCTAAAGCAATAACCAAACAGAAGGATGGGAAATAACTATTCAGAAGGTAGGGATCACAAACAATCAGGATGTTAGGATAACAAACAATCTGGAGTGAGAATTATGCCAATTAGGAAACTGAAAGTACATGCTTGTGAGACATACTACATAAAGCAATTAGAAAATCGACATAGGAGTGGTATGTTTTGCACAGAAATGTGAGAGTGCTCAATCAGGCCTCACCTGAAGACTGCATTGTATTTTTCTTCCTCTCCTGTCTTTCCATTCCTCAGGACTCCTAGAGAATTATATTGTCTTTTTTCTTTCCTATATTTTCATTTACTTTGCCGAAGCTCATGAACTCTCTATCAGTAGTAATAACAGTTCATTACACTGCAGACATTCTATAATCTTACAATTAAATTTCAGTGTTCTATAGTCTTACAATTAAATTTCAGTCTTAAGATGGTCATGGAATGTGAACTTTCATTCACACATCCCTGTTTCTCCCACTTTAAGTGTGGTTGGATGACCAGAGGAGTTAGAATTTGGAACTTCTAAGTGTAAAACCAGAGTTATCTCATGTTATATTCTGATAAATATCCTGTAGGTTTTAAGACATCTTCTCTGGAGATTAGGCCTTATTAAATACAACAGAGCAGACTCACGCATTTCACAATGTTTTCTTTTCCCCTCTTGTGCCAGAAGGACCAAAAGAATTTTTCCTGATTAATAGTGTGTATGTGGCAATGTTCCTGGAGGTAAAACCCACAAAAATAAGCTTTTGACCAGACCCTTCTTACAGATATATCCTTTAAAGTCCAACACAGTAAGCCTTCAGAACTGTTTTTTTTTTTAATTATTATTATTTTTACTTCTAACGCTGATTATATGTTTGGTCAGGGTAGGAGGGATCAAGGATTAGGGAAAAGTGGGTGAAATCATTGTTTCCAAATTTTTGGTGCCAAAATCAATTTATTCTTTTAAATACAAGAACCTGGATGAAAGCCACAAAATCAAAAAGGTCACTGATTGACATTGATTAACTATGAGAGAAGAGTCATAATAGATCCTAGAGCTACAAATGAGCACACAGTTTCTCATACAGCTGATGTGATGATCTAAGAAAGTTTGAAATCCAGGGTTGAGAGAGGACAAGGGTCAAAGGAGAACCTGTGATATTTACCAGTAGTTCCACATCTTCAAACCCTAATAAAGGAAAAATTTGATACTGAAGATGATTCCTGAGGAACAGATTCTTAAAGCTGAAGTCACTCAATTGATTTTGTAACAATAGACTGATGTCATCATTGGTCCTGAATTATTGTACCAAAATATAATCGACATGGTCATATGTATTTTTTTATTTCATTTTATGACACAGTTTCACAGGCTCTGGGATTCCCCCAAGCCCTCCCCATGTCCTCCCCATGTTGGATTCCTCCATATTGTTACAGTAGTACAGTTCATATCCAGTCATCATTCCTTCATTGTGGGCATGGACCATGCAAAGAGTCCAGCATCTTATTGTCCAGATAAATTCAACAGTTTCATTGGGAGACCATCACTAGTCTGAATGTAGAGCTGGCAGAATATCTTCCCTTCCAATGAAAAGCCACAACACAACTTCAACAACAATTTACAACATCATGAAGTTAATTGACATGGTATTGAGTGACCAATATGTTAGAAAATGCAAGTTCTTAACCACATCCTGTGACTACTTCATTGACATTTCAATTTTAGTTAATACACAACCAGCTGTTATATACCTTAGAATGGTTATAGGTACTATTCAGCTGTTTCATGTCTATTTTCATTTTTATATTTAGCAGCTTATAGTATTCAAGCATGATTTTTACTGAATTTGGTGAATTTTATATTTCTTCTTGGCTCAGGAAGAAGGGGAGAGATAAAACCAGAAGTCACACTCAACCTCCCAAATTTCCCAGTACCCAGGGAAGGGTAACTGCCACCTGATATCAATCCACGGCCCTGATGTAGTACATGTTCCGCGGGTTCTGAACAAGTGGTTTAGATAGTTCTGAAATGCTGGTGATTTTGCCAATCCAAGGTTAAAGCAATCCTCTCAATGTCCATTGGCTGACACAGTTGACCTCAAGTCTCCATTCACCCAGATGTTTCCTGTCATTGTTTGAAGGGATAGTTGTCCAATTTGCTCTGTTCTCCTTTCTCTGCTATGATACCAAATGTGCTGCCATATTCTCCATGCATATCAGGGTCTGTGTCTATTGCTCCTCCTTTTTAATTCGCAGGCAGGCCCAAGGACCAGAGTCAGGCAACCTGAACCCTGCTGATGCCCCCTCGCAGGGCACATGAAACTGGGACCAACTTCTCAGCCAGGCTCCAAGACCCGGGCCAAGTGACCCAAGATCCTCCAGATCCCAAGCTCTTGGGGTTCACAAACCCAGCTCCCACTGACAACAGGCTGGCATGGTTCACCTTACCTCAGCAACCACTATGACGTTGCACAGCTAAGTTCAGTCCAGCAGGCCCGCAGTCCGGCTCCTGCTGGTGAGCGCTGCGGTCTAGCCCAGTACATTCAGAACTCTTGCCTGACCCCAGTGTGAACTGGCTGGTGTTGTGACCTGATCTGGCCTCTCCTGCACCCTGTCCTGGTTCTCAGATCTGCCAGTTGGTATTATGAACTGGCCTAACCTGGTCTGTCCCCAGAGCCGACCCACATATATGCCATCAGATACTGTAACCTGGAATGGTCTGGACTGTTCCTTGCTTCAGTTCTTGTGCTCACTTGTCTGGTCTCCTCCCAGCAGCAGATCTCATACACACCAGTGGGTCCTTGGCCCAGGTTGACTTTGTCTACCTCCTGTCCTGGAGGAAGAGTGACCTTGCTCAACTAGCCCACACCCATTCTGTTTCTTACTTTTGGGTGTTGCAGCCCAGCCATGGTTGGTCCACACAAAGACACAGCTTCTTAGTGGTTCAGTGGGAATCAAGACCTTGTACTAGCGGGTGCCAGAGCGTAGCCCAGTCTATCGCTCCACAGACCCAGTCCACACCCACACCGAGGGAGACTGTAGCATGTCCAGCTCAGCCTGCTACCATCAATCTGGATCTCGTGCTCACCAGTGGGACCCCAACCCAGCTGGTATATCCCTTTAGTTCCCAGCCAGGCTGGTTCCCATTAACATTTCTTAGGTGCCAGCAGAGATTGCACTTCCACAGGGTGAGCCCACATATCCCTTACAGATTCTGCCACCAGACACAATTCTCTCACATGCTGGTTATGGTCATGGTCCATCTTAATTTCACCCTTCCCCTGTTCCAACTCGCACTAGTGGGTACTGTGATTTTACCCTGTCAGGTAGGCCTCAGCCTTAACTTTAGTGTGTGCCAGTGAGTGGTGCTCAGTGGTGGTCAATGCTAACTACCCTAGCTCAGGTCTCCCATGTGTGCTGGTGCTTCAGAATGACCTTTAATTGTCTTCCCATCCCTCCTCCCTCAAACTGTTTGGTCTCAACAGCTTCGATTATCTGAAAGTATAGTGGCTTTGTCCATGAATGTCCCCTCAGCAGTCATTCCTCTCCTGGTCCCCGCTCAGCTTCACTGGTGCTGTAGCCCACGTCCCATGTAAGCCCATATGCCCAAGTCTTTAGGGTGTGTCGCCACCGGGCAGCCCAAGGGCTTTACCCACCACCATTGGGGCCTGGGCCACCCAATCAGGAGTCACCTCTGCCACCTTAATAGGATATATGTTGTTTTTATTACAGGCCAGGTATTGTGTATGAAATGTAGAGAAATGCAGACATTCAGAATTGCAACTTTTTTTCAAGGAGTAATCAATTTAGCTTCATCTTTGCAGTTAGCATGTGGACATTACACTGCTGAAAATTATATACCTGATCAGATAAACATCTGTCTTAATCTTTGAAGGAATGGTTGCTTGAAGTGTGTTTTATGAGTTTTCTTATATCACAGTAGTCAGTACATTTCTGATTTAACAAATAAACATGAATATCGATGCTGCTATGAAATATTTTTACCTATGTGAAATACATAGTTGAACTTAAATAACAAAGATTGTTCTGTATTACATGTATGGGCTTCTATAATCTATTGAAAAGCCTTAGAAAAAATAGATAAGATATTGCAGGGACGGGGGAGTGATAATGAAAGAAAAAAAAAAAATTCCACCTGTGGACCATGACTTTCTTCCAAGCCTGTGGTATATAGCTAATCTCTAGTTGACTACCTTTGCTATGGATTTTACAATTTCCACGGCAGTCCAAAAATAATGGAAGGTGATTTCTGTCATAAATCACTGAATTCATTGTGATTCATTCAGAAATAATTAGAAACATGTATGTAGATATTTGACACGTATACTGTATATTCTATTTAGTTTGCTGTGCTTCTTTATTGAGTCTTAACTTCCAAAATGTAAATGAAGCATTATTCAGGGGAAAAAAGTTCATACGATGTAAATGAATACAAGAATATGCCATAGCGGCAGGATAGAATCTGTAGAAGTACATTTAAATAGGTCATTTTCCCTTGTGCCCCATGGCTGGAAGAAATGAGTATAAGATTCATAGTTAAAACCAAGATGGAGACATGGGCGGAGTCACAGAATTTGCAAAGGGGCGGGGCCAACTATACTAGGTCATAAAGGCATCCAGGCTGGCGATGCTCCCTTGCCACTTGGCCAGAAAGCAAGGCAATAGGAGCTGCCGAGAAACCAACAGCTGGTATAACCGCCCCAGAACCACTTCAGAATACTCGGACAAGCTAAAAAGATACAGAGGGGCGGTAAATGGGTCTTTGTGGGCCAACCCCGGGGTGCTGTAACACCACAGGAAGGGCTCCTTCGTCACTTCCTGTCGCTCCTTGGTAGCCTTCCCTGGGGACGAAATCTCTGCTACCCACAGACTTGACTTCCACTGGCCCCTCAGAAGTTTCTGGATTCGGCCTCAGCGCCATCTTGTGTGTGAAAATGGCGAACATCATCAGCCACAAGAGCCAATTTGTGGTGGGAGGCAAGTACAAACTGCTGAGGAAGATCGGGTCAGGAGGCTTTGGGGAGATTTACCTTGCGATTAACATCACCGACGGCAGGCAGCTGGCCGTGAAGTTAGAATCGCAGACTGCCAACAGTCCAAAACTGCTGGAAGAGAGCAAACTGTACACAATTCTTCAGGGTGGGGTTGGCATCCCTCGCATCAAGTGGCAGGGCCAGGAAAACGGCCATAATCTGCTAGTCATGGATCTTCTTGGGCCCAGCCTCGAAGACCTCTTCAATATGTGTTCTCGAAAGTTTACGCTGAAAACCGTGCTTATGTTGGCAGACCAGATGATCAGTAGAATTGAATATGTGCACAAGAAGAATATCATACATGGGGACATTAAGCCGAGTAACTTTCTAATGGGCACTGGCTGTCACTGTGAAGCATGTTTGGAGAATCCAGGGAGAAAGAGGAAGAGAAGCAGGACTGTCAGCACGACTCAGGATGACAAGGATATATCCTTGTCAGTAGAAGACCAGCTCTTCCTTATTGATTTTGGTCTAGCCAAAATGTACAGAAATGATGAAACAAACGAACACATCCCTTACAGCGAAGATAGAGCCTTTATTGGCACAGCCCGCTATGCAAGTATCAATGCACATCTTGGAATTGAGCAGAGTCGCCGAGATGACATGGAGTCTATAGGCTATGTTTTGATGTATTTTAATAGAGGCAACCTGCCCTGGCAACTACTGACGGTGACACAGATTAAACAAAGCCTTGACAAGATTCGTGAAAAGAAGATGGCCACGCCTGTTGAAGTTCTGTGTCAGGGGTTTCCTGATGAGTTCGCCACCTATTTGAACTACTGTCGTGCGCTGCAGTTTGAGGAAGCCCCCGATTACACCTATCTGAGGCAACTCTTCCGCAAGCTCTTTACAACTATGGACTATAAATATGACTACACCTTTGATTGGAATCTGTTAACGAAGAGTGAAGCAAAGCAGGCAGCATCTTCCAGCGCCAGGTTCTAGGCCCTGACTCAAGTGTCCCAAAGGCAAGCTGACTAAGAGTTCATTTAAACAGTCGCTAAGCAATGATTGTCAAACAGAACAATAGGAATAGATGATTGGAGCAGCATTTGTTGCCCCCAAATCTTGAAAGGTTAGTTGCTACAGGCATTAGCCAGTGGTGTTAAAAAAGAATGTTGATTTAAAGAATTGCATTGGTTATACAGTATGGTTCGGAGTTGTAGTCACTCTAATTGTATTAACTGATTGTGAAATGAAGTGTTTTGTTTTCTATGACATTTATGCAAATGTATGAAATTAAACATTTGATATACATATTGGCAGATAAGTTCGTGTGTGCCAATATTTCGTTCAGATCTTTAGTTGTCAACTATATTGTGTGAAACCTATTGCTGAAGAGCTGAGCAGTCTTCAACCACAGTTGTGATGATTGTGAAGTTCACAAATGGGAGTTATTAAGATTTTTCTGGTTCTGGGATGGCAAGTTATTCACTTAAATATTCTTAAAATTGTTGGCCCCAGTGTTCTTCAAGTTCAATTGAGGGGAGCTTGACAGCCATGTGTCTGGGTGAGGATATGTTGGGTTGAATCTCTTTGGGCTTTGCTGCCCTTCCGGTATTTGGCTTCCCCTTATTTCCAACGTTTGGGAAGTTCTTTTTTACAGATTCATTGAATACCTCCTGCGGTATTGCCTCTCTCTCCACAACTTCAGGAATTCCAAAAAATCTTATATTTGATTCTTTTTTAATAATGTCAGTTAGTTCAGGGATATTTTATTCTTTAAAAATTATTTATTTTTTATTAGAAAGTCAGGTATACAGAGAGGAAGAGAGACAAAGAGAAAGATCTTCTGTCCGTTGATTCAATCCCCAAGTGGCCACAACGGCTAGAGCTGAGCCAATCCAAACCAGGAGCCAGGAGCCTCTTCATGTTTCCAACACAGGTGCAGGGTCCCAAGGCTTTATGCCATCCTTGACTGCTTTCCCAGGCCACAAGCAGGGAGCTGGATGGGAAGCGAGGCCACAGGAATTAGAACCATTGCCCATATGGGATCTCGGCTCATACAAGGGGTGAACTTCAGCTGCTAGGCTATTGCACCAGGCCCAGGGATACTTTATTCTACGGGTGAGGTTTTCTGTAGCCTTTTTGTTTTGTTCTATTGTATTAGAGCAGAAACGCCCAAGATTATACCTGATGGACTGTGTTATTGCAATACACAGGGGCTTCGTGGGGGCAAAATAGATGAGAGTGGGGAGAGGGAAGAAGACATATGCCTGCAAAATGTATAATAAATATAATAATAAATAAAATGGTTGGCCTCTTCTTTGCTAGACAGTTGATATGGTAACAACCAGAAATTTCAGCATTTCTGCATATAAAAGTCTCTGCCCGTTCACCTATCCTAAAATAACAGCACGTATTTTCATTGGATTGTTTTCATAGCCCCTGCCCATATTGCCACTAAATTAGGAATTTTTTAGTTATCTATATCTTTGCTGAGTGAAACAACTTCACTTTAATGTTAATTTAAAATATTGCCTCAGGAATTAAAAAGTAAGAAGGAATGGGAAAGGGAGGCAGGAAGGAAATTTGATGATGTATTTCAAAGTTGACTGTGAACTATATTAATCTGTTCTCTCAGCAAGTTAAAATGAAAAATATGAAGAAAGAAAACTGAGTGAGTACTAGATAATTCTTAGGACTCTATTAATTCTATAATATTCTTTGTATTAAATAAAATCATTTGTCTCAAATTTAGTTAACATGGTACACGGTTAAATAAATGTAATCACCATAAACATCTAAAAAATTATTCATACATAATTTATTCTACCTTTTTAATGTGATTAGCTTTGGGAATGGAAATGCAAATGAAAACACAGTAAATATGATAATTTCCCTACCCTCTTCCCACTTATACACATCAGAGAATAGCTGATCTTTATCCATGGCTTAAAAATTCATATAATATTGAATTTATGATTTCAGAATTTTTTTTAATTCTACAGTGCAAAATGTAAGTGCCTTTTCAAGGTTGATCTTGAAACAAGGGAAAAAAAATCATCAATTATTTCCCTGAAATTAATTAACATAAAGTATTAAGAGAAAATATTGACTAAATACTAGAAGTCTCTATTGAACCTATAAAATCTAGGCAGCTAATAATGATTCTTGATAATCCTCAAGGTGAATGATATCCCATCACTTTCTGTTAGTTCAGACTGCTTTTCTTTTTTGAAATAAGCTAATGTTACTCCAGTAAGCTTAAAAAAATCATAAATATCATTGCATATATTCAAGAATAAATTACCTTTGCTTTTGGAGACTAACCAAATGAAACAAATATTCTGCATTTGGGTCAAGTACATTTCTCTTACAAAATAAAACACCAATTCTTTGAAAATAATCTAAAGCTTTTTTTTTTGAATGATTTCCTTCAAAGATTTTTATTAACCAGCTTGAAACAAATTGTTTAAAACAAGTTGATCACATATTATCTGAAATCTTATTTTGAAACTCAGTTATAATGAAATTCAGTGTTCTTTAGGTGTCTAATTAGGATTTCTTCTTAAGACATAGGTTATTACTTCAGCTTGGTTCTCAAAAATGTATAATTTAAGTTTGTGTAACAGTCTTCATTAGTCATCTAACAAAATGTATAAATGATTTTTTTCTAATCCTATTTAAATACTAATTTTTGCACAGAAGCTTCAAGTTGCGTTAAGTCTTGCAATTCCATCCAAATTTTTGCTTGGTCTTCAGATATGTTATGTTAACCTATGCCCTGTACAACCTACATCCATACAAGAATGGAAACTCAAAGATTTTAGGCTTCTGGAGACTGACATATGAGCCTGACAGTTTTATGAAATTAAACAATAAAACAGCTGAAAAACCAGTAAAAAAAAAACAGTAAGGTATTCTTTGAGATTTTTTTTTTAACCTGGAGTCAACTTTACTAGAACCAAAAATATTATCACATGGTTATTACGATTAACATTCTTTGCCTCACGCTGTAGTGATGCATATAGTGCACAACAGGAGTTATCAAGAATATATACTTTTTTAAGATATATATTTTTAATTATTTTAAACATTATTTATTTTTATTGGATATATAGTGAGAATGAGAGACAGAGAGGAAGATCTTCAGTCCAATGGCTCACTCTCCAAGCGGCTGCAACAGCTGGTGCTGAGCCAATCCGAAACCAGGAGCCAGGAGAAGCTTCCGGGTCTCCCATGCAGGTGCAGGGTTCCAAGGCTTTGGGCTGTCCTTGATTGCTTTCCCAGGTCACAGGCAGGGAGCTGGATGGGAAGTGGAGCTGCCGAGATTAGAACCGGTGCCCATAAGGGATCCTGGTGCGTTCAAGGCAAGGACTTTAACTGCTACACTATCGTACTGCGCCCAGATATATTTATTTTTGAGTGGCAGATTTACAAAGGAGAGACATAGAAATATCTTCCATTTGCTGGTTCACTCCACAAATGGCCACAGTTTTTGGAACTGAATTAATCCAAGCTAGGACCCAGGAACTTCTTTTGAATCTCCCACATGGGTGCAGGGGCTACTTCTGGATCTTCCATATCTGTCCTCTACAGTATTTGCTACCCATAGGCAGGGATCTGAATTATAAGCATCGAAGACATAATAGCAGGCAGACACTAGCAGGCAGACAATTAGCCTGTTGAGCCAATGTGCTGGCTCAAAGAAAATAAGCTTTCCAACATGGTGGAGAAAATTGCAATAGCATGGGGCAAGTGTAAGACACTGTTTTACTGTGGCTAGCCATTTATTAACAAGCACTAATTAGTCAGAATGTCCATTGAGAATACAAAAGCTACTACACCTAGTTGAATTATTTAGTTATAGCTTTTAATATTTTTAATGCGTTTAAAAAAGATAATTTCATGAAAAAGAGAATTGTCAGTACCCTCTTGTTAACTGGTTTCTGAAATAAGTTAGTTTACATAGAAAATATAATTGTATGTTAAAAATTAAGTTGGAATCTTCCACAAGCATTTGTCCTCAAAATTTAACATTTACTAAAATAACGTTATGCTATGTGCTTAATCTCATTCTTCGTTGTGTTCAAAGACTAATGCAGACAAGAAAAAAATCCACATACAAAGTATTGTTCCATTATGCTTCTGAGACAATTGTGCAGATTAATAACTTGAAACATCATACATTTCTCAACTACATTCATTCATCAAAGATGAAAGCAAACAGTATCTGAATGAATGTTTTTATTTAGTAGACATGAAAAATGAGAAATACCAAACTTTTAATTCTCTCTGTACATAGCATGCTTTATTTTCCATTGCATTTAAAAGGTGTATTTAAATCATTGCTTACACTGCTAAGAGGTATGCACAACCATGTGGGTTTCTGGTCAATGCGTGGAGGAAGACAAATCCAATGTGATGGGTGGGACAAATGTTTCAGTATTATATTTTTCTCCTGTGTCTGAAGGAAGGAGGGGGGAGGGGACCACTCCTTGCTGTCAAACTACATTGAACCTGGGTATTGTGGACATTCATTTGATGACACCTTAGAGACCATGATGTGGGGAAGGGTATTCTAAGAGTGTTCACTTGAGTGGTTTTGAAGGTTCTGAGATGTCATTGGCTTTGTTGCAGTAGGGTTGGTTGAGAAAATCATTCCAAGGTCTACTGATTAACCAGGTCCACCTTTGTGCATCCCCAGGTCCAGGAATGTGTGTGTGTGTGTGTGTGTGTGTGTGTGTGTGTGTGTATTTCATATTTTCATTGATGAACACATCTATATTGAATCCTTACCTTTGCTATTGTAATTTGAGCTGCTCTAATCATGGTATGAAAACATATTTTCATTTGCTGATTCTACTTTTTTTGTATGTTTCAACAGTGGAATAGCCAGGTTAAATGGTAGACCTATTTTGGTTCTACGGCGTCTCCATACTGTTTTCTATAATGTCCACATTCCCAACAACAATATTAGTGTATCCTTTATCCACAAACTCATCTACGCTTGTTATTTTTTGGCTTTTGGATGACAGCCCATGTAACTAAAGTGTGATGATCAAGGCTTTTATTTTTGCATTTCTCTGATAATGTTACTGAGGTTTTTTTTTTTTTTTTTAAATGTGTTTGTTGGCCGTTTGTATTTCCTCCTTTGAAAAATACCTGTTCTTATCTTTTGCACATTTCTTAACTGATCTTTTTGTTTTATTGATGTTGGATTTCTTGAGCTCCTTATATATTATGAATATTAATCTTTTATTGGGTGAATTGCTTACAAATATTTTCTCCCATTCTGCTGATTACTTCTTCACTTTGTTAGTTGTTTCCTCTACAGAAGCCTCTTGATATAATCTCATTTTTCTGTGTTTGCTTTTATTGACTGTATTTCTGGAGAATATTATCCAAGAAATCTTTCCCTGGGCCAGTTTTCCTGAAGCATTTCCCCTATATTTTACTGTAGTGGTTTGCTTTTTGTATAAAATGTAAGGTACAAGTCTTAAAATTATACAAATCTATTTTTTCCAACACCATTTGGTGAAGAGATTGTCCTTTCTCCGAAGAGTAATTTTAGCTTAATTAATTTCAAGGGGGCATTGCTATTCTCTCCTAATGTAATTTTTTGTTTGCTTGTTTTTAAAGTCAAGACTTTTTTGACTATTCAGTTGTATTCCATATGAATTTGAAATTCTTTTTCTGGTGCTGTGAAAAATGTCCCTGAAATTTCATTGGGATTGTATTGAATGTATAAATTGCTTTGGATAGTATATACACCTTGATTATGTTTTTCAAATCCATGAACATGGAAGATTTTTCCATTTGTGACATCTTGTATTACTTTTGTTAATATTTTGTAGTTTACATTGAGCAGATCTTTTATATCTTTAGTTAAATTTATCCCAAGGTATCTGAATTTTTTGAGGCTACTGTAAATGGTCCCGATATTCTTCAACCAGAACATTATTGGTAAATAACACTGCTGTTGTTTTGATGCGTTGATTTTTTATCATGGAAATTTGCCTAGTTCTCTTATGAATGTGAATCATCTGTTAGTGAAATCTATTGATTCACCTATATAAATGGTCATGTCATCTGCAAACAGGGATAATTTGAAATCCTACTCTTCAAATTGTATCATTTTGGTATTTCAATCTTACCTGATGGCCATGGTTAAAACCTTCAGGGATGTATTAGGTGATAGTGATGAGAGTTATGCACCATGTCTGCTTCTGGGACTTAATTAAACTACGTCTAACTTTTGCCTATTCAATATGATGCTAGCTTTGCCGTGTAGTGGGTTTTCCATATACTTCCTTAATTCAGTTGAGGCATAGCTCCTCTATATAAAAAAATTCAAGGCTTTTATAATGAAAGGATATATGTGCTTATTTACTTATTCATTCATTTATTTATTTTCAAAGCTCCATTTATTGGAAAACCCAGAAATACACAGAAAGAAGAGGCACGTGCACACACACACACACACACACACACACACACACACACACACACACACCTATCTTCCCCCGACAAGGTTACTCTACAAACAGCTACAATCTGCAATGACCAAAGCTGGCAAGGTTTGAAGCCAGGAGCCAGGCGCTTCTGTGTATTCTACACAGAGTACAAGTTGCTAAACACTTTGATCATCCTCTGATTCTTTGCAAGACACATTAGCAGGAGCTGGATCTGAATTGGAGCAGTCAGAACTCAAAATAGTGCCTATTTGAATGCCAACATTGCAGGCAGCAGCTTTACACGCTATGCCTCAGAGCTGACCTGTTCATACTTCTTGTATTCCTACACTTATTTTTCTTCGGTGGTGCAATCTTTTTTTCTATGACTTTCGAAGGACTTTCTTTTTACTAAAGTCTTTGTTGTTGTTGTTGTTGTTCTGGAGATTTGCCTCTGGGGCTTCATGGAGTTCCTAAGATTTACAGTTGAACTTTATTCGTGGATGCAGCATAGAGCCAGAAAGTTCAAGCTACCATTTGGGGTGACTGAAAAATTTGGAGTGACTCCCCCAAGGTGGACATGGTTCAGAAGCTCTGGCTATAGATATTTGTGGAACCAGATGTTTCAGATGCTTGATTCGTTCTAAGACCTCGCTCATTTCTGCGCCAGCATGTACCAGCTAAGTAGCAGCTTAGAGGAAGCTCACTGCTCACAGTGCCTGCACACATCACCTGTTTCATTCCTACATGCCAGGTGAAGTACTGATTCTCACCTTAGTCCATCTCTTAATCACATTGTGAGCTTTATCCACAATAAACAGGGAACTTGGGTCTCTGGAGTCAGACTAGATGGATATATGGAAACCTTCCAGAATCTGTGATTGTCTTAGCTCTGTGGCACATGCCATAACTCCCACAGTCACAGAGCGCAGGGGCTCTGCTCTCTGTCATGTGAATTGCACTTCTGACTCTGGGAGCTTTTGGTAGCACAAAGAATATTTATTGTCCAATGAGTCAAAATAGAATTCAGCAGTGATTCTATCACCACAAACAGATTCTGGTGCTATAATGGGGTCAAGAATAGGAAATAATGTGGCTTCTCTTTACAGAGCAAAATAATGGCTGAGGACCCCCCTGACAGCTCCTCAGGCAAGACTTGTCAGTGACGACTGCAGAATTCTCTGTTAGTTTAAGCTGCTGGAAGCAGGTGCTACAGTGGCTTCTTCTGAACTTACCTTGACAATCACAGAGCCAGTCACATAGATGCAGAGGAGGTTGGAAGTGCTACCAAAAGTGACGGTATGTTTGACTTCTTTTCTCACTTACACCATGGAGTCTATGCTTTCTTCTGTGCTCTATGTTGAAAATACCTCCCAGGGGACAGAACTGTCACAGGGCAGGTTGAGCCACCACCTGAATCTTGGCATCTCATATGAGTACAAGTTTGAGTCCCAGCTGCTCCACTTCCAATATAGCTCCAAGCTAATGTGCTTGGGAAAGCTACAGAAAAATGTCCCAACACCTTAGCCCCCTGTACCCATGTGAGAGATGCAGATAGAGTTCCAGGCTCCTGGTTTAAGCTTGGCCTGGCCCTGCACTTTGTAGTCATTTGGGGGAGTGACTTGACGGATGGAGGATTATCTAGCTCGCCCTAACTCTTCCTTTCAAATATCTAAACCATTTTTTTAAATTAAATTTATTTTTTATCACTTTTTAATGGAACATTTTCCTTTATTTCTGTCTTTTCTGTCATTTCTCTGTAACTGATTGTCAATGCAGAATCTCACGTTAAGCTAGGTTGGTTCTCTAGGTGCCACATGTACTTTTTTTTAAACATTTAATTATCTTAAAACTGGTAAGGCATATTTACAGAGAGAAGGGGGTACAGAGAGAAAGATATTCTATCTGCTTATTGACTCCCCAAGTGGCTGCAATGGCCAGAGTTGAACTGATCAAAAGGCAGGAGCCAGGAGCTTCTTCTGGTTCTCCCAGACAGGTACAGGGTCCCAAGATTTTGGGTCATCCTTGACTGATTTCCCAGGCCACAAGCAGGGAGCTGGAAGGGAAGTCGAGCAGCAGAGACAAGAACTGGCACCCATATGAGATGCCAGCATTTGCAAGGCTAACATTTTAGCCACTGAGCCAAAGTGCCGGACCCCACATTTATTTTTAATATCTGTTTAGATACCTTACTAGTACATAACACAGGCATGTGTCTATTTAAACTCTAGAATCATGACTTTCCAATATGGAAAATATTTTCTGGTAAATAAGAATGTTTCACTGTTTCTTGTAGGTCATGCTTCTAAAGACGCCAGCCTTTAAAACTGAATTAACATGAACCGTCTATCAATTCATTAGGAACAAGGACAGAATGTTTTCTTTGGCATTACGGGAAGAATATAAAATACACAGGTCAAAGTCAAGAGTGAGGGTGATATTGAAGTTCAAGGCATTGGAACACAAAGAACTGAGATAAGAGTGATACTAAATGAAGTTAAAGATGGAAGGAGGAATGTGTTTACAGGTTTTGGTAAACGGGGCCTGCTCGAAAGCGTAGTGTGTAAAACCACCACCTGTGGTGTAGGCATCCCACATGATGCCTGTTTGAGTCCTGGGTACTCCACTTTCGATCCAGCTTCTTGGTATTGTACCTGGGAAGGCAGCAGAGGATGGCCTAAGTCCTCGGGCCTCTGTACCCATATGGGAGACTGAGAAGCACCCCTGGACTCCTGGCTTGTAAGCAGCCTAATTTGGCTGTTGCAGACATTTGGGGAGTGAATGAGCACATGGAAAATTTGTCTTTCTGTGTGTTCCTCTCAGTAACACTCCCTTTCAAGTCAATTAATCTTTTTAAAAGTAAGATTTGATCATTGAAAGGCTATCCATTTGCACTTTGAAATTGAGAGTCATTATAATGTTATCATATTGAGCCACATTTCTTCTAAATTTTTTTTTTAATTTTTATTGCAAAGTCAGATATACAAAGAGTAGGAGAGACAGAGAGGAAGGTCTTCCATCCCTTGATTCACTCTCCAAGTGGCCACAATGGCTGGAGCTGAGTTGATCTGAAGCTAGGAATGTGGAGCCTCCTCTAGGTCTCCCATGAGGGTGCAGGGTCCCAACGCTTTGGGCCGTGCTCAACTGCTTTCCCCGGTCACAGGCAGGGAGTTGGATGGGGAAACAGGAACACTGGGATTAGAACCAGCACCCATATGGGATCCTGGCGAGTTCAAGGTGAGGACTTCAGGATTTTTAGAACTTTAGGATGCTAGGCTACTGTGCTGGGCCCGAACCACATTTTTTTGTTCGTTATGTAAATACCAGACTATATATATACAAAAGCCAGAAACGGATTAATGACCAATTTTGGATCAGATAGGACAGTTAGTTACTGTAAGACAACCAAAACTGATAGTTTCTGAGACAATCATATGCTGTGGTCTGACTGTCTTCTCCAAACGCATGCATTGAATCATAGTAAACTATTAAGAGTAGGTGCATTTGAGAAGTGATAAAACCATAAAGACAGAATTCTCATGAATAAAATGGGTGCCTTTATAAAAGAGAGCCTAAAGTGTGATTTCACCATACCACTCATTGAGGCCTCAGAGAGTACACCACTGCTGAAGCAGAAAGTATGTCTTTCATCAGGTAACAAATCTGCTGGTGCCTTGATCTTGAACTTCTCAGTTTTCAAAACTGTAAGAGATAAATCTGTTGATCATAAAACACTAGTTTATGGTATTATGTTATGTCATCTAAAATGGATTAAGACATCGTGACAATAGTAGAAATTTTGAAGAAAAGAATTTGCTATATTTTAACAAAGCATAGAAGGTGGAAAAAATATTGTTTCTTTTGGACAGGAAATGGGTAGTGAATAATTGCTGTAGGCAAAGGAGCATTCTTTGTCATGGAAGAATGGGAAGATATGAAGAGTTTGGGTATGTTAGATTTGGTGTTTTTTATTTACATATATTTTTTATTGCATTTAATTTTATAACAAAGTTTCATAGGCTCTGATGTTCCCCCATCCCCTCCCTTTGCCCTCCCCGTATAGTGGATTGCTCCACCTCATTGCAGTATTACAGTTCAAATCTAGTCTTTTTTGTTTCAATGCAAGCATGTGCCTTGCATAGTGTCCAGTATCTTATTGTGACAATTACTGACTTAAAGCCAGCATGGGAAACTGGTTGAAGATACCCATAATACCTATAATCTTTGTGTTTTCTGATTATTCTTAATTTATACATTAGTCATGATCATATTGATGAGACTATAAATACTGAATATTTTGACATTCATTATATATGGCAACATTATATATGCTCTCTTGTTAGGAAATATGAATCTTACATTGACAAAGAAGTGTCTGCTTGACATCAAGGCTTTGACAAGATGTGACAAATGTTTTCCCCAACTTACATTAGTTTAACAATCAGAATGGGAAGAGCATTTGTGCCATAGAATACGTTTCATTTTTCAAGTAGAAGTTTAAATCTGAAATGTAAAGTTTTAAAATGGGAAAAACCCAAGTGTGCGTTAGTGTTACGGTACTGACCACTGTAAACTGTTGTGATACCTTTGTCATCTAGCCTTATTCCACAAACTGAAGGAAACAAAAAAGATGTTACTAGCTGCCAGTGAGTGACACTAAATCTCTTCTACCATGACAAGTATAATCCTCTGATAAAATAAGCTTCTTTATCTGTAATGTTATCATCTGTCAACCAAAATGATGTGATGTCACACCAAGGACAGAATAGAAGATGATTTGGGTATGGACACACTAAATTTTCTTTTGCATGAAATAATATGATATAGAGACATTTGACAAGTACTGTAATTATTTAAAGTACTTATGACAAAGTAGCATAATTTGTCAATATTGCAAACATAATTGCAATGCAAGTAGTCAAAATAATTGTGATTAAATAGCTCTTCAGAAGAGGGTAACACAAGAATGACAAGGAACGCTGGTTACCGACATTTAGAACTCAGGCAGAATTGTCAACCTATCTATATGTATTGCTTTCATGAAAAATGTTATTCAGTTCTGATTTTAATGTTACAAAGGTGCATGATAGTGGGTGTGAATTTGTTTGGGCTTGTCAAATATTGCTTTTCACATGATGTGGCATAGCTTGTAATTAACATTCTGTCATGATATATCACTCTAGGAGAATTTTACCAACTTTCGTAAAGATGTTAATTTTATTTTAATTTTAAGAAACAGATTGTAAGACATTTCCTTTTCCACATATAGCTGTTATTCACCTAGTGGGTCTAATTATTGCTATTCAATCTTTCTTAATATTTATTATTTATTTATATTAGAAAGTCAGATAAATGGAGAGGAGGTGAGACCAACAGGAAGTTCTTTCATCTGATGACTCACTGCCCCAGTGGCCACAAGGGCCTGAGCTGAGCCAACCCAAAGCCAGGACTTAGGAGATGCTTCCGGGTCTCCCTAGTGGTTGCAGGGTTCCAAGGTGCTGGGCTATTGCTGACTGCTCTCCCAGACCACAAGCAGGGAGCTGAATGGGAAGCGGTGATGCCGAGCTTAGAATCATTGCCCATATGGGATCCTGGTGCATTCAAAGCAAGGACTTTAGCCACTAGGCTACTGCACTGGGCCTTTGTTATTTATTCATAATGTTTTATTTATAAAAATGAAAGCATTTATTTCAGATAGTTATCAAAATCTCATTCCCTATTTCGTTGTATATTTAGTCTGTAATGTTATATCAATTATGCATCTATATTTACTTTTACCATTTTACTGCTTTGTTTAGATAACTTGTTTAAATTATTATTTGCTGTTGCTCTTGAATATTAAATTCTATCATACACATTAGGACTTTAGACACATAACCACTGCTTTATGTGAACATGACCAAATATCTAATGTCATCTAGTTTTCCGGAGGAAACTAGAAATATGTATTTTTCATCACAATGAACTATTGACGTCACAGAATGAGCAATACATAACTCATTAAAAAGAAATTAAACACCTACTGGCAGAATCATCTTGGACATTGGAAGAAAACTAAGCATAATCATTATTTTTATAATACAGCTTTGAATAGAAAATTTGACAAAGGATCAGCTCTCGGACCGTATTTTTACTATATAAATTGAATGTGTCATTTCTGGATGCTCCACATATAGGGACATACTTCACAGTGCTTCAAAGAGAAAATCACTTGTGACTAGACCCTCACAAGTAACCAGAAATTATTATTTAAGATCTCTTTCTACAGTGTTTGAATCTCTAACCTCTGAATCCTTTAACCTGAAGTTGTTTTCTAGATCATTGATCTGACACATCTATACTTTATAATCCTCTGTGCATTCAATTAGGATCATGCACTATGTTAAACTGACATTTCTGTTATTTTCAGGTTTCCTATGAAATGCTACCAAAAAGGTTGTCATTGAATTCAGTATTTGAAATCACATGAAACAATTGGATGACACTCTATAGGATATTTCAAAGAAATTGAGGAGTTTTCAACAATTTCTCCAATTCTAAACTTGACTAAACTTAAGGCTACAATCTATAAGAATTCCAGTTGTGCCTAAATTTATTACAGCAGATTAACTGCACAATTTCAAACTGAAATATTTTCTATAGCATCTGTATATGATGGCAGCTGCAAAAGTGGATAGGTCAACATTTGCCTGCCTTTTTATGTTATTAATTACATTAATAGGTCAGAAGATATTCTTTTGATATCTTATTACATATCTCTGAAATATATGTAATGAAAGGTCACTATTTGAGATGCATATTTCACTCCTGCAATTTATATTTAATTCAACAAATAAAACTGAATTTAGATCAATTATATTACATATCTCTTAACTGACTGCACTACTGTTCCTAGAAAGCTAAGAAGTCAAACCTGAAAAGATAAGAGGATGCTATTTTTACATACGGTTGGAATTTTATCCATATATGAATTTTAAACCTATTCCATTAGTTTTAGATTTATACTTAAATGTCATTGAATACATTCAATATCATATTTTTAACATTATTTTCATTAAGTGATGGAAGCAGATTGCTTCACAAAGCTAAGATGATGTTACTGACTTCCAAGTCCTTGAGCCATGGTATAGCTCAATTCCAGGCTGCATTTTCAACATCCTGAATACTAGAAGTGTGACTCATTTGCAAGGTGTTGAGTTATGGGTATATATGAGGTCATCAATGTGTCTGAGGTTTGGGGACTACTTTATTTTTACATTTAGAAAGTAGAATGAACTTGTCAGATATAGTATAAAAGTATATGAGTTTGCATACTTTGGAAGAAATGGGTGAATAATACCATGTTACTAACCTGCTTCTAGAGGTAGAGCTGATCATAAAATGGAAAATTATGCTTGACTTCTGAATAACTATTCTGTACATGATATGGCACTCTCAGGCTCCCTGAGTTGAGCTGATCCATGTTAAGTATGATGCCCAATATGGTTTGGGTAGAATCATGGTTACATCAAACAACAATTCTCAGGTCTTTACTCTCAGTTCTATGAAACGTGTTGTATTTTCAACTGGGTTTGCAGACATGTTTAGATTCTAATGGTAATGAATCTAGTAATAATAATCAATGTATAGCCTTCCAAGTTGACTAAGTTTAATTATGCCATGACCAATTAGATGTGTAATTTTTAGATGTTTGCTAAAATGAGTATTGTTTTAGTACTTTTTACTTCAAATCCACCACGCTGGGTCCAGTACTGCTTCTTAAAGATGATTGTGTAAGAATTTTAATAACAAGGATATGACATGATGACTTCTTTGGCTAATCTTCCACTTACATCGCATATGAGTCCCGGTTCATGACCTGGATGTTTCGCTTCCCACAGAGGTCCTGCCTATGGCCTGGGAAAACCGAGGAGGATGGCCCAAGTCCTTGGGACTGATCCTGCACCCATGTGGGAAACCCAGATGAAATGCCTGGCTCCTGGACAATCTTTGTCTCTCCTCTCAATGAATCTGCCTTTCCAATAAGAATTTAAAAAGGAAAAAAAATCTTAATAACACGTGTAATAGTGAATTTTTTTTTTTTATGAAATGGGTTCATGACCCTAAGCAGTTGTGCTTTCCCAGGCACATTAACAAGAAGTTGGATCAGAAGTGAAACAGCTGGAACTCAAATGAGTATCCATATGGGATGCCAGCACTGTGCCATAGCACTAACCTGCTTTATTATATTTTGATACAGTCTACATTACTGAATATGATATAAAGTAGTTGACATCAGTACAAATTGGCTTACCTCCTGAGAGCTAGTAAGAGTGAAATATGCAAGTATGAGGCAGGTTTGTAATTGTATATAGAACTACCTCAGCAGTGATCTCACTATTGGGAAGTAGTCTGTAACATTTTTTTTAATTTGGGTCTCTCAAAATCATCATGTTTCTGATATAATGTTTTCTCAAATTATAGTACTGCTAGACTGTTTTTACTTTGGCACAACATATTTAAACAAGTTGGATCTAAATTGTTTCTTCCCAGTTTCTGAAAAATCCATATAACTTTCAAAGTTTCCATATAAGATATGTATTATGCAAAAATTTTCATAACCCTCAATACAGTATGTTTGTATATATATGTGTGGATCCAATTGGATTTAGATCCTGTTCCTTCTTTCTAAATATTGTTACACTATATTCGTTCTCTGCTTTGCACAGAGACTTGAATAGTTTTTATAATTCTAAAATTTCATTTGGAATTGTGTATGTAGCTCATTAATACTTCAAATTTACTAATTCACTAGTTTACTTCTTTCTAACAAAGGGAGTTTGTATTTTCTACACATCCTCCTTGCAGATGAATGTGGCTATCACTAGCTCTGTCCCACATTTGATGAGCCATTTAATTGACTGGTATTTTTGACATAGTGCTTGATCTGTCTGCTTCATGGTAGTGACATGGAAGAGGACCTCTAGAAAGTCAATGCTAGATTAGTACAATGTGTAAAATCTCTGTTGCCATGAATTACTAGCAATTTGAGTCTGTTACTGCAATATAACTTACCATGATGGAATTATAAAGAATCAAATATCATAAGTGAGCATCAGGGATATGTAACCACAGATATTCCAGTGCTAGGGGAAACAGTATTACAGCCTTCATGGATAAAATGGCCTTCCCTACTTGGCATTTCCTTCAGACACAAGGACAGCTTCATACATCCATATGTATGCTTTTTTGTTGTTTTTTTGTTGTTGTTTACTATTAATAATATCAGAAAAATACAAAAGTCTCCAAGAGACTATAGATGGACAGTTCACTGATGGGCCTAAAGCACAGTATTGCCTATTGCCTGAATCTGATCTGCATGTATTTATTTATCATCCAAACAATAAACTTTAAGTCTTTTTAAGTTATGCAAAAACTTCGAAAGTCCACAAAAAGAGAACGGGCCTACTCATAAATCTTAACGTATCCACCCTTTACCTGAGCAGCTCACAGGGGACTCCTTGATGCCCTTTCAATAATTCTGGTCTCTGACTTCAGCTGGCTTTAAAGAACCAAATATTCTTTATTAGAGTCAAGAAAAGTGTCAATAATCACCACTTCTTTTTATTCCGTATTTTCCCTTCTATCTGTGTATATCACCTTTATATTGGCTCCATTTCTTACCATGGTTTTTGCTCAATTTCTTCACGTTTTATGGATGCTATAAATAGAAAACAATTCAAGCATTCTTTGAAACAAAAAGTAATGAAGCAAAGTGATGCCATGGGTTTTAATGGCTTGGCTTACAGGATCCATGGAAAGAATTAAATATTCTGTTTTTTCCTCCTTGATTTGTATGGCTAGTTGGAGCTGATGTACACTTCCCAGCACACCTTTAAACATTCCCAGATGGCTAACTTCAATATCCATCTGATGTTTTTTCAAAGAAATTTCAAAATGTTGGAAATTCTTGCTATACTGTATGTGTGTATATGGGTGTATGTATGTGTGTGTTTGCATACACAAACATGCTAATCTGTGGGAGACTAAGACACATATTAAATTGTCCAAAAATTCAAACATTTCCTTGGAAAGTAGATGATTAAACAATGCAGCCAAAAGAAGTGAAAATATCCTCATATTCTATTTGATTATTTAAAAGTACATTTAAAAATTTTCTCCATTATCCTTCTGTTTTCCATCTTCTCTGTCTTTTGCTCCCCTCTCTCAAAGTACTGACAAGAAAAGACAGGGGCTCAAGTCATAAGGTTATTCTCATTGCTTCTGATTTAAATCAAGCAGTTGTTTCTGATATATATATTTTATAAACAAATTGAAACATATGCTGTATTTCTGCATCATATTTGCAAAACACAAATGTTTAAGATCTTATTTTTCTTTAGATCTCTTGCTATGGTGTTTTCATATCATATTGTGAATCTGCATTACAATTACATTAACGAAGAACTCCATCACCATATCTACTTATTATATTCAATTATAAAATCTGAGCTGACTAGCTAAGGTATTCATTAACCTTTGCAGAGATTATAATAGGAAATCTAATCATATGGAGGTGGTAGACTGCATTCTGAAAATGAGTCCAGTTGTCATGTGCAGTAAATTTTAATACCCAAATTCTGTGTAAATTGAGCATTTCATGAAATTGAATGAGAAGACTTGATTTTAATCAGCTTAAAGTGCGAAATTTGAATTCATTTGCACTGTAAAAATAATGACTATGTTTGAGATAAATGCTAAAAGAACGTTTTTACTTTTTATCCTAACTAAGGTTCCGACATTTATTAATTTTATTTCTCTTTACACATTTTAAGGCTCTTGAACTCTGATTGAAGTTGTATATTTAGCAATAAACATTATTAATTTGCCTCAAATTCCAATGTTCTGTTAGAACACAGGAAGTAAACTAAGCTTTCTATCTTTTTAAATACTTATTTATTTGACAGGCAGAGTGATAAAGAAAGAAGGAGGAAGGGAAGAAGGGAAGTGGAGAGAGAGAGAGAGAGAGAGAGAGAGAGAGAGAGGAGAGAGTGTCAAGGCTGCTCCGAGCTAAAGCCAAGAGCCTGGAGCCCCATCCTGGTCTCCCAAATAAATGAAAGGGACACAGCAATTTGGGCATCTCCTCTTGCTTTTCTGGGTAAATCAACATGGAGATGGTTTGGACACAGAGCAGATGAGACTCAACTCACTGCTCCAATATGAGAAACTAGCATCTCAAACAATGCCTTATCTCACTGTACCATAATATCTAACATTCAATAAACAAATTTACCTGTGCTAAAGTAAATTTGTTTTTCTACAGTGTGATCCAGAGCAATTTATGTTATTCCCAATGGGTGGAGCACCTTTAATTCAAAATAATTTTTTCTTATATCGTGAGCATTCCTTGAATTGACATTACTACATTAAATAAGCTTCTTTATAGACCAGCGATTTAAAATTGGTATTTAACATCAGTCATCAAACTCCTTAACATTTCCTTAACACTTGATATTGCCAACAAATTGCAATTCTGAAAGCATTGATTTTCTCTGGTTTCATAACTATTCTCTCTCTCTCTCTTCCCTTTTTACCTGGTTGAACACTCTTTTCATCATTATTAGTTAATTGTTAGATTAAATTCTGGGCTTACATGGCCTCTACCCATGGACACTTGTGATCTCGTTCTGATAATCATCCCTGGAAAATATGATATGGTCCTTTACCTTCACACATCTTCCTATGTGTCAATCATCTCATTTGTTTTTCATGTAATTGTTCCACATTTTGTTTGATAAGAGTGATACATGTTTATACATATTCACACACACATATATATATGGATGGATGGATATAAGGAAACAGAAAAATAAACAGGTGAATCAATAATACTGATTGTATGCTGTCATTAAAAATTGCAGGAGATTCCATCTGAATTGTGAAATCAATGACATGGCATGAAGACTATTTTCAAAGTACTAGAAGAGGAGTGAAAATGAAAGAACAACATCTGGGTACAGCTTTTCAAATTCAAGTTCCAGCTCCAGGTTCCATAAAACCATTTGAAACGTATAATATTGGTGTGATTCCTCAATGTGATATCCAGCTTGAGTTAAGAAAATACTTCTACTTGTATAATAACATTGTTTCCACAATTCTGACAAAATAAGTCCCTAAATTGACAGGTAGAAGCGCCAAAGTAAGATATCCAAAAAGTGTAAATAAGTGGGATTTTTCATTGCTTTCTCCTGTATCTGAAGATCCATTTCTGATGTTTTCTTGAATGGAAGTCATCATGGATAAATATAGAAAATATAATAACTCCTATATCTACTAGAGCAATTTAAATGTTTTGAATAAATCTGGAACCAACCTACATTTCATCTAAATAATGTTCATCGTTTTCCCCTTGTTGGATGCCTATAGGACAAAGGGAAGATTGAGGAGTATGAGAAGTATGGTTACTATCTTAGAATTATCTCTGAAATGCATTTTAAAAAACCTGTTCCCTTTAAGTAATTGAGCACTTTAAAAAGGGAATTTACTAGAACATATTTGGGTATGAATTTCTTTTTATCATATTTGAAATTTAGCAAAGCTTAAAATGTGCACATTTTCTAATCTTTGTAGTTATTATATATAATATTATATAAATGCATAATAGCTTCTGATACCTTTTTCTTTCCTGAAGTTCGTCAATTGTTCATTGATTAAATCTACACTCCCTTTCTTCAGTAGTTATCTTTCCTCTCCTGCTTTCACTGCCTTTTCACCCCCTTTTCCTTTCTCTTGATTCTGGTTTAAAAAAAAAAACTTCCTATATTTTTACACTTTGTCACTTATTTTACATTCTAACATGTAGGACATAGTAATTTCTTTCTTTTTTTTTAGTATTATTTTTATTGGAAAGATAGATTCACAGAGAGAAGATGACACAGAAAGAAATATCCTTTGGCTGCTGGCTCACTTACCAAGTGGTCCCAAATGCCTGAGCTGAGCCAGTCTGAAGCCAGGAGCTTCTTCTGGGTCTCCCATCAGGGTGCAGGATCCCAAGGCTTTGGGTCATCCTCAACTGCATTTACTAGGCAACAGGCAGGGGGTTGGATGGGAAGAACAGCGAGGACAAACACGGCACTTACATGGAACCCCAGCACATGCAAGGTGAGAATCCAGTCACCGAGTCATAGAGTTGGGCCCAGTAATTTATCTTAATTTGCTTATCTCCTACTGAATTTTAGTTAGGTTGAAGCTCTTCCTTTTCTTTCCTATTTCCACATTCACCCATCTTTTGTGCTGTACATCGCATTCTGTTGTTGATATGTCCTTATGCTCCTGTATCACAAAAGGCATGCTTTGCTCCCTCTTATAGTTATGATGTTAAAGAGGTTTCATATACATTCGGTGTCTTTTAGGGACTCATTTGGAATGATATTTTTCTTCATCTTCATGTTTTTAATATTTTTTCTTTATTAATTTTAAATGGAGGAAATTCTCTTCAAACAAAGTTCCTAGCAACAGATAAAGTGGTCCCATTTTCTGCCAGCTCAAAGAACGACTGAATAGTTTGCTGGTGTACAGTTAGTAGACAGTCAATGCATACAAATCTTAGTCTGGTTTCCAGTTTTTAGTTATCAGGCAATCAAAATAATTTTTTCTTTTCATCAGTAACATCTTTTGATACTCTTATCTTTATAATTTTTAGAACCAAATTTCTGCAGTTTATTTTGTAGTGGTACCTATCCCCAGGATAAAATATACTATTACACTTGCTAGCAGGGTAATTATGTTCGCTTTATTATCTGTCATTTAAATAGAAAGATCCATGGGGGTAGGCATACTTTGCCTCATAACTTAGTACTTTTATAGTAGAAATGTGTTTGCAAAGAACTTTGGTCCGTATAGATTCTGGAATTCTGAGCCTTGGCCCAGCATATGGTGCTAGTTAACCTCATTGATACCCACATGTTATCTCCTATTGATGTGGTAAATATTTGCTAGTCTCACTGGGGTATTTACAGAACTTCTTACCTTTTCTTTCTTTGCTTTTTTAAAATCTGTTGTTCTGTGTGTTCTTTTAATTTTGCATGGACTCATAATGTTGTCATTGAAATTTAGGAAGGATATTCCTCAGAGGAGAAAATTCAGATACATTTTAAACCAGAAATTGCCAAGAAAATATTCAACAAAGTATATGCTAAAAATGTGTCCATCAACAGATTAATGGACAAATCAAACACAGTGTTGATGTTCAATGGACATACATGCAATAAGACAATAAGAAAAGAAATTCAATAATACAATAATAAAATCAGTCACTCAGGGCAATATAGATAAACTGGAACAAATTTTAGTACACTTTAGTAAATGAAGTAAGGTAAACACCTAGAAATAAATATTGTATGCTGTCACTTATGTGCATAATATCTTTTAAATAAAAGGTCAAGTTTATAGAAACAGAATAGAATGGTAGTTACCAGGGGGTAGGAATGGGAGAAATGGGAAAATGTTAGTGAGTGCAGACTTTCAGTTATAAAGTGAATAATTGATGAGGCTCCAATGTACAGTAAGGCAATTACAGTATTGGTTAGTTCAATTTTACAAAAAGAGTAGATTGTTAGTGTCCTCACTAGATAAACACACACACACACACTAACCCCCATGTGTTATATCTTTAAAGTTTATAATTTTATTTGTCAACTATGCTTCAATAAGTCTGGGAAAATATAGTGTACACTTTAAAAAGTTTGGTAGGGCTGATGCAAATTCACTATCACAAATTAAGAAAAAGTAATTTCAGTGCTTTACTATTGGTTGGTAAACGATTTCCCTATTCTTCTAGACTGATGGATGCATTATTCAATAAAAGTAGCTCCTTTGACGTTGTCTCAGAACAACCTTATCTCAGAGAAATTCACTGCAACTAATTTAACTAATATGAATATCATTCTTTCCTAACAAAAATATGAAATGCATACTTGGGGTTAACTTGTTTAACTCATGAAAGGTCTAGTAAATTTTACAGTTTAACTTTGTCATATTTTAGTCAATTTATAAATTCATGCTTTACACTGACAGCATGGAAATATTTACTGCGTATATTAAAAAATACACCCACAGACACACATAAAAGTTTGGTTCATCAAAACCACAGAACACCTTTTGCTTATATTAGCACCTTTTCTGTAGCATGCCCCAAAAGGAATATCACTTTACTGTCTTTCATATGCATCATTCTCACAGCATCATCTATTAAATCCAAACTGGCATCATGATCAGAATGAAGCAGACTTGTTCAGTGTCTTCCTTGTGCTTTCTGTTAGTTAGCCAAGAGCTCTTTCACTTTGCCCAAATTGGCAAGTCCATCTGCCAGTAGCCTCTCCAACTCATTACACCATCTGCCATATACTGACCTATCAGTCCCCCTGGTCTGGACGCCACATTGTATGTGTCTGGCATCTTCAAATATTTCCTCCTGTCACACATTCTTCCAGAATATAAAGAAATGAGTCAACCTGACATTTCAAATTTAGTTAAAGCTTCAGCAAAGAGAACTAATAATGCGAAGGGTTCCAACTAGTCAATGCAGTGCTTTCCCAAAATAGCAGCACAGGAGTTACTCATTGCAGAATAAGATGGACAGGATTTTTTTTTTCCTAAGGAATCTTGAATGTATGAGAAGCAAATACTCTTATTTTTCATGACTTCTGAGTAAACATAAAGGCGGCTTTGAAGGTTATGTTTCCGAGGCCTTAAGTTAAAATGCAACCTCCCAAACAGAGTGTTAACATTACTGGGGAACATCACTGAGTAGAAAAGGCAAAAAAAAAAAAAAGCTTTGCAGTTGGAGGAAAGTGATCTTAGCTGCATGAGCTCAGGCTGTATTTCTGTCTTTTTGAGTATCACTATTTGTATTTGCTAAATGTAGGTAGAACTTTTATCAAGATATTATTGTGGAAATTACCAAACATTTACACATTATATGCACAAATGTTAATATTAATGGTCACTCGGCTTCTATTTGATTGATTCAAAGCCAAAAATGTTGCTTTCTTAGCTAACTTAATGATTCCTGGACACCTTGAACACTGGGGAAAATGCTTTAGACAGAGTATGAATTTATATTCATGTTTTGTGCTGAGTTCTGGCATTTTGATGGAGATTTGGTTAGACAAAAATATAATCAATGACATCCCACTAATAACGCAAAACCTCTATACAGGACAGAGGTCTTTTTCATCCGCATTAAATTTTCAGCTCAATTTCTCTTTTAAAGATATGTTTATTTTATTTGAGAGGCAAAATTACAGAGAGAAAGATGCAGAAAGAGGGACATTGTTTGCCTCTTGTTTCAATCACCAGATGGTCGCAGCAACTACAGCACAGTTGAGTCAAAGCCAGGAGCTAGGAGCTTCTTCCAGTATCCCGTATGGGTGCAGGGATCCAAAGGCTTGGGCTATCCTCTGCTTGTTTTGCAGGCTATAAGCAGGGACCTCAATCAAAAGTGGAGCAGTTAGGATTCAAATTGGCTCCCACATGGGATGCCAGTACAGTACTTAAGGCAGAGGATGTGGTCTATTTTAACTTGGCTCTGGCCTCTCCCACAGAATTTCAAAATTTATTTGTTTTATTGTTAATAACATTGTATTATGTGATATAGTTTTATAGGTACTGGGATTTCACCCATTATCCTTTTCTACTTAAAAATATCAGTTAGAACCACTAAACTGAGTGAAAGAACATAAACAATTATATTGCTGATAGCATAAATCTTCCAATCAAAGCAAAAAGACACATTTTAAAATGAGAAAATATACCAGGACATGATTTTGTAAATGACAGTTTATAAAACATGATGTTCATTGCTTGAATATCCTGAGAAGCAATTCACTGAAGCTGTAATGAAGAAATATATGTAGAACTACAACATTAGATTTCCCCAGTGTCATGGTTAAATTTTTAGTCTGCTTTATAAACAATTTATGTCTTTTTTGTATCATTTCCATCACTTTATTGTTTTAATTTTTAAAAGACAGGGAAAGTTTACACATTTATTGAATGTCATGTGATGTTTTTGTACATGTACATACAAAATAGTGTCTGATACGGGTAACTATCTCCTCTTCATTTAAGGCTTATTTATGGTGAAGACATTAAAAATTCTTTCTTCTAGATTATTTTTAAATAAATACTTATAAAATTATCTATCTGTAGTCAGAATACTGTGCAACAAAACACCAGAACTTCTTCTTACCATATATTGATAACTTAGTGCCCATTAGTCAATTTTTTGTCACTCTCTTCCACCTCTGACAGCCATGAATCTACTCTTCAATTGGATAAGAACAACCATATTAAGATTCCAGAAGAGTGATTCAGTACTTCCCTTTGTGTGCTTGGTTGATTCATCTGATGATAATAATAACTTGTGGAGCAGTTCCCAGTATCAGACACTATCCTTGATACAAGTAGTACAAGAATGAATGAAATGTCTATGGTTCTACTATTCATACAGCTCATAAAATTATGAAATTTATAGTAAATTGCATAGAAAAAAGAGTAAGTTTAATTTTTATCTATTTAAAAATATTTGATTAACAATAATTACATACATTCATGGGCTGTATCCCACTATGTACAGATACACAATGTGTATTGATAAATACAGGAGACAGAAACGCAGGGCTTTATGTAATGTTTAGGTTAATTTTAATTAAATTTACAATATAATTTTCAGACTATTTGGTGCCAGAATACAGTGAGTTAGTTTCTGGTTGATTGTGTATTTATCAGTATTCTCTGGGCATTTGGCTATGCTATCGTATCTGCCTATTTTTATCCAGTATGTCTCTCATAAACAGAACCAATTTGAATGTACAGATGTGACTTTATAAATAAAATCATAGGGGTTTATATTTGTCATCTGTCATTTTCAATGTCGACAAGGAACCATCTAAAGTATATTTGAGTTGGTATCTATCTTTGTACCTATCACTCAGTATAAACACAGATGTCATCGTCATTTTCGTGTTCTGTTCCCTAGGTTGTCAAGGACAAAAGGCACCTTGAAGTATACTGATTCCATAATAGATGTGGGTCATATTTTGTAAAATTTCAAAAACCTTTCCATTCTTCCTCTATAACATGTTGTATTCTCACACTTCATAGAACATAAAAATTGAAAGCGTATTCATTACTGGTTACTGGTGTGTGTTTACTTTTAACATTTTATATTTTGTTACGTGTGAACATGTTAAAAATTATAGAGAAGTCTGTCTTTAAATGGAATCCAATTAAGAAGCTTCTAGACTATTTTATTCTTTCCCAAACTAAATATTAAGATCATACTGTAAGCAAGTAAAAACAATGATAGAGCAGCTGTACAAAAGATTATCTTGGACTATATAGCACAGGTTATTAATTAGGTAGTTACAGAAATCACACTATTAAATTACAGATTGACAAAACATATCTATCAGGACAGAATGAAGTCTTATTATGATTTAAGTTTTCTTAATTTTTCTTAATTTATACTGCAAACAGCTGTGAAATGAATTACTTATTTAATTAAATTTTTGTGTGGTTTTTAGAGAGTTGCCATAAAAGGTAGAGGAAAAAATATACAGCAAATAAAACTACTCATTTTATATCATGTCTGGACATACCATTTTATGAAAATAAATATGACATAATATTGATTAAAAGAGCAAGATAAAATAAAATGAATGGTGTAACATTAATGTGCCATTCCATATATACAGATGGAAATATATTTAATTACATAAATGCTGAAATCATGTTGTAATGTTAATAGTAATTAACTTTAAATGAGAGGGATATGGCTTTTTTGTTGGTTCATCGTGTATTTCTACATTTTTCCAACATTATACTATTATTATGTGTTAATATGAAACCACAAAACATTTAAAACTTGCCTTGAAAAACTTTGCAAATATGTGTTTATTTTATAATGATTCCTCTTAGAAGTGGCTATAATTGCCACTTTATTGGTTCTTTAAATGGTAAGCCATCCTTTTCTGGTTGAACTACTACTCACTCTACACAACACCAAAATGTTAGTGATTATTGCATGTTCAGAATTAATGTCCAGATTTCTATGTCTATAATTGTTTTAGTCACATAACAAGGTTGCAATGTATGGAAATATACTATAAGCAAAATATTCCATTAAACAATCCTGTCCAAATATAAAAGGTTATCAAATGAAACAAAATCTGTAAAAGAACTCTCTAAATTAAAGAATCCAACAAAACTGTTAGTAACTATTAATTATTTTGACATTTCAGTGCTCATTAAAGTAAGTCAGCTTAAATTAATTTGAACAAAGGCATACATATAAATGAACACTTTCTTGCAGACTGTGTTTGTTTGTCTTTTACATTTTATCTCCCTCTCTGCACAGGATTGAATGCTTATCACTCTAAATGTAATAGTTTCTTTGAAAACTTAATAATTTACAAAAGGATAGAAGGCATATACAAGAGGGAGGTTTTATTTCAAATAAGTCAAAGTTTATTACTTTGTCAATGTTGCAGCATATGCTAATATATTTTAAATTTATTGAATACATTAGACATAGATATGAATACCTGTAACATAATGTTTAAAATATAAAATATGATCATGAACATATCCACAAAATTAGGCATCTGTAATGCCATAAACTTCAAAATTTAAGAGATCAGTTTATTAAGTGAAATTACTAAATTTGCTCCACAGTTTGCCCAGGCAATAAAAAAATTTATTGAAAGAGATGTAAACTCTTCTCCTGAGATAGGTTTTGAAAATGAACAATATTAAGTAAAATAGTAAAGTCCATATGAGTGTATATCAGAGCATAGGAATTATGAATATAGTAAACAAATATATTGATAAATATGTAGCTAGATATAGATATCACATGAATACACACTATACTTAAAAATGGAATGAATGGAAAGTTCACTTTAGTTCAAAGTTTTTCAAAATCAATTTATATTGTTTTCATAATATTCACTTACAGTGACTTTTTGAAGATGTTGTGTGTGTGTGTGTTAGTGTAATATGTGTATTTACACAGATATATAACTTCACACAGGTAAATATTACCTACATGTTACAAAAGCCATCTTTCCAGTCTGTCCCTTTGTTCCTCTATATTTTGGTACTTTCGTTTGAAGTGTAACCTACATATGATAAAATGCAACCTTCATGATGAATGTTTTTATCTATATATGTCACCATCAATCACACTCTGGATATGGCTTCTGATCCATGACTTTAAGCTAGCTACCTGTCTATCCCATTCCATTGCCCCACAGAGATTTTCAACAATTACTGTTTTTTTCTTAAAAAAAAAATTATTGTTGATAATGTTTCCATGATTAAGAAGTATGCATGCCAATGTGGACCACTAATTAGGGTGAGAAGGGCTGAGAAACACGTGAAAGTGGATGAGACCATTGGTTCTAATTTTCTTTTTCTTCATCCTGTGTTTGGGGAAAGGGGGAAGAAAAGGCAGCTAACACATCCAGCATCCAAACTGCATCAGTACCCAGGGATGGGGTACGGCAATCCATGTCATTCCAGGGTCTCCAATGTGGAGCATGCTCCAAGTGTACTGCTCAAGTGGTTTTGATACTTTTGAAAATTTGTTGATTTTGTTGCTACATTGGCTGACATAGGACACTTTAAAGTCTCCATTGGCCCAGATACTTGCTATCAACACTTGGCTGGGAGAGTTACAGAATTTATTCTCCCCTCCATCATCTGCTGTGGTACTAGATGTCCTCTGTAGGCCCCGATGAACTTCATCCCCCATGTTCATCTGGGCATGCCATCCATCCACTGCACCAGCTTGAGCAACTGAGGGGGCCAAATTCTGACACATGCACTCCACAATCAGACCACTGATCCTGCAATATTTCCTGTCATTGGAGTTCTGATTCCAGCAGTTCAGCTGGAAGGGTTCCCAAAGAAGCCTCGTCTGACGTGACCCCAGACCAAACTTCTGTGTGTGCCATATTCTTAAGGGTTGATGAGGTATGTAGATTTATCTCAGTATCTTGTAGCTGCTTTCTAGCTTATTGGTGCACATGCTTTTTTATTTCCAGGGCTCCAAAATCTCTCCCTTCTTCAAATCATGGGTCCATCTCATGAATTAGAGCAGTACCAGGTGGTACAAATGGCTTTGCTCCTAACATCATCATCTGTGAAGTATTTCTCTGTCTTTTGAAGCAGCACTTGAGGTCCTAGAATGGGTTTATAGGAGCAGGCTGACTCACCGTTGGTTTGCAGCTGGATCTGATGGTTTCTGCAGCACAGAAGTCAGCATAGGAGGTGGCAAAACATGCACTCTGTGTTCCGATGGACTCTGGCTCCTGAGATTAGAGACCAGAGATACTGTAAAACTTCATTAACAATATATGTGTGTTTGTTTGTAAGATTTCCATTTAGTTCCATTGTTTAAAGTGAACAATTAATTCAGATCACTACTATTTTGAATACTGCAGGTTTGCCACAGATTTTGTGATTATCTGTACTCTGTAGTAACATTATTCTTAATGAAGATTTTTTTACAGAATTGATTTATTCTTTGCAACTGTAGTAAATAAATTAGTCAATTATAACAATTTTTGCTGAAGTATTTAGATTTTCCTTTATGTAAAATTTTGGCATCATTAAATGGAGAAAATTTTACTTGTTGTATTTCTGTTTGGATGCCATTTATTGTTTTCTTGTCTAATTGCTCAAGTACAGTTTCAATATGTTGAGCAGAGGTGATAATAATGTGCATTCTTTCCTGATTTCCTATTGCTTTTAAAAATTTTTGCCAAAGCCTAATTTCCATCCACTTTATAACAACAGACTTAATACACCACTAATGTTAATACTTTTTAACTATGCATTCTTGCAGTGGTGTGTGCATTTAAATGATTAAAACTTTCTTTGAGTTTTCCTTTGATTTTAGTTAGTAAATGTCTGTTGCTAGTGGATCTCCAGGCTGATGGTATTCTCTGCAGGACTGCAACTGAGTGGAGTTGAATCCAGGTCCTACAGCTTGAGGACAATCTTAGCGGAGTGACTCCTGGATTTTGATCCTATTTGTACTTGGGTGGCCAAGAATGTCCAAAACTTGATGCTGTTTTTTGTGATTGACACTACAGTGAGGACCTATTTCAGGTTATTCTTATTCTGGATCTGTTGCCAGGTCTATTGACCTGTTTAATTTCATCTGGTTCTCGGATAAGATTACAATTAGATAAATACACGGTGGGTCCCTGGTATGACTAGACTTTCTGGTATATGAGATGGACTGTTATGAGACATAGAACATTTTCAGGTCTAGTATCCAAACCAAGATGTTCAGAACAGTTTCTGGTTTATTAGACAGGCATTTCAAGATATCATGTGGTTGACTTCAGGATTTCAGCTTCAGAACACTATGGGGCATGCTTCCATCCAGTCCTTTAAATGGTTAGAAGACCTCTCTGTCCACAGATGGTGAGAGCTGAGACTGAGATCCAGGGATGAGTATCAGAGATTGGCAAGTTGGTAACAAGGACTCTGAATGGGTAAAGGTCCTCCCAGACCACAACTGTGAGGGGCTGAAACTTAGATGCAGTTACATTTCAGAATCTTTTCTGAGGACCAACACTTGTAGGTATAACCTAATTGTACCTGTGGGCAAGAATCCAGCAGGCAAGACCTATGGGCTCAGGGTTGTTTATAGGCTGTGAGTGTTAGAAACTGAAGTAAACATTCAAGAATGTTTCTAAAACTTCTTTGAGACAAGGCTTGGCAAACCTGAGTGAATCTCCTAGAAGTTCCATGGACAGATTGCTGAGTGTGGTCTTGAGGCAGCGAGGAGCTAGCTGTATTGTTGTACAATGGATAGTACTACATCTGTTGATATTACAGAGGCAGACACTCTCCCAGAAGTGTCTTGTGTCATGGAAATTCTACCAAATCAACACTCTAGGAGGGCCTGAGTTGAGCTTAAGGGGACCTTTAATATCTGCTATGGGATGGAGGCTGGCAAGCATGGCACAGTAGCACACACAGAGAAGTCTCCCATTTGTTCTACGCACATAAAGGATAGATTTCTAGCTGCACCATGGAGTCAGAATCCAGGAATGTGCCCCATTCAGGATCTTCTGAAGAGAGTAGACCAAAAATTTATCCTGGTGACTCAAAGTGATAGTATTCCATCAGGCCTTTTTGTGGGTAGGATTGCTCTTAAACTGTGACAGACATGGACTGGAGTGGAAATGATGTTCCTCATGCATCTACTGTGAAAGAGAGCCTGTCACGATGTCTCAGTACATCTCATGCCTTTAGGGTATCTCTCCAGTTACAGTGAAAGCTACTGCAGCATTGTCTGGGTTCCTTCATGGTGTTCAGTGGGTGCTTCAGCAGAGGCTCAGATGGATGATACTCCCCAAATTCCTTGAATACGCAGGATAGTTCAGCACCTGCAGCAGGCAAACACTGAAGCTGAGATAGGCCTCCATCAGAATTAACTGTAGGACAAAGGATGGTAAAACTGTTTTGGTGACACATATGAACAAGTTTCCTCTTGTGCGCAAAAAATAACTAAATGGTGTCACAGGAGACGGGTCTGGGGTTGAATTACAGGACATACTTTCAGGTCCACTGCTGAGACCAATGTTAGTGGGTAGAGAATACCTGCTGACCTACTAGTGTACCTGCTATTGCCTGGAGCTCTGGGTAAATATTTGTAGTAGCAGAGTCAAGACCAAACTGGGATGTACCTAATCCATTAAGATAGTAAGATCATTTTTGACTTGGGCCTGGAAGTACAATCAGCAGTTCTGTCACATTCATGCCAGTGTGTATTCTCAAAACAATCTTCCCTGGCATTAGGCTCCACAGGGATTCAAATTCTGCTCCCTGTTCCCAAATATTCCAAGATAAAGACTTTTGTCTTTGAATGAGCACACAGCCCTTTTGATTGTGAGAGCACGCAACTGAGTAACAGTTCTGTCATCTTGTTGATATCATTCTTTTGTTCATTCATAATAAAACTGCTAAGATCGTTTTTGTACAAACTTTATGGAAACACTAAGAAACTAATTTTTCTTGGCATACACCTAATACTGAATTTCTATTCACTATATAATGAATGGGTCATGCAATGCATCTGTTTTTAATTTGTGAGATTGTCAAATGATTTTTCAATGTGATGATTAATATTCTTATGCACTTCCACTAACAATATAAATGTTTTCATTGGATCAGTAAGAGTTCAACTAAATTATTAAATAAAACACACCTATTTTTTGGCTATTTGTTCACAATCATTATGTACTTAAATTTTGGCTGCCCCACATTCTCTCATAAGAAAACATATAAAAATAAATTAATTTGTAGGGATTGGAACTGCTTGGCAACAGTTTATTCCAAGCACTTACTTTCTAAGATCCCTTGTCACTTTCTGTGTGCCTTCCTTCAGATACTCATCACTTTCTAAGTTTCTGAAAAATTTATAAAGTCTAGATTAGATACCCGAATGATATTACCTACTGGAGTCAGAGTAATAGGGCAACATGGGTAAAACATTCTCTTGCTAAGTCCCTGTGAAGGAAGATATAATTTGAGGAGCAAAGTAGAGAAATGCGTAATTGAACTTCTAACTGGAGACAGTTTATTACAAACAAGATATGTCATCAGCAGTATTAATATCAAAGGATGAGATAAAACAATGCTGTTAAAACCTTCAGTTACTGAGTATTTAATATATACTTAATGTTCATTTTCTCTACAACATTTTATTATATTTATTTATTTATTTATTGAGATTTATTTTTTACTGGAGGTCAGCTTTATAAAGAGAATGAGAAACAGAGAGAAAGATCCTCTGTCTACTGATTTACTCCCTAAGTAGCCACAACTTAGGATACCATATGGGTGTTGTTTCATGTCCTGGTTGATCCAATGTCAGGAGCCGGGAGCTTTTTCAGTTCTCCCATGTGGGTGCAGGGTCCCGAGGCTTTGAGCCATCTTCTACTGCTTTCCCAGGGCACAGGCAGGGAGCTTGACGGGCAGTGCAGTAGCTAGGATATGAACCAGCACCCATATGGGATCCTGGCACTTGCAAGGATCATCGCTACTACTTTTATTTTTAAATATTTATTTATCTGAACATCAGAATTACAGAGAGAGGAGGAGAAACACAGACACATTTTTTTATCTACTGGTTCACTCCCCAAATGGCCACAAAGGCCAGGGCGGGGCCAGCCTGAAGCCAAGAGCCAGGGGCTTCTAGCATGGATTCAGGGACACAAGGCCTCCAGTCATCCCCTGGGTGTTCTTAGGCCATGAGAAGGAAGCTGCATCAGCCAGTACATGAAACAGTGTCCATATGGGATGCTGGCACCACAGACAAAGGATTAGCTTGTTGCACCATGGTGCCAGACACAAAAAATAAAACAACAAATGAATCAATTCACGCTGGAGGCTGACAGCAGGTGGAACTAGAGAATAATGCAGCTTAGTTGCATGAGTTCTGGTTTGAGTTTTCTTGGGAGGCAACTGCAGCAAATTACATATTATTGCACTAATATCAACAATACTTTTCCTTACATCATAAAAGCATCACTTTGAATAGAGTTGATTACGTTATTAACAATGATTATTCAACAATCATTTTAGCATTGCATTAATGGTACATTTGGTATAAGGCAAAAAAAATCGTACAAAAATGTCTGGATTCCTTAGTAAGTTAGGGTGTGATGAAGACGCAGGAAAAACATGGAAAAGACAATGATTCTCTGTAAGCTGTACTTACCATTTTTTCCCCCAAAAGTTATATCTATCAATAACTATGTGTCAGTGGTAGAGGATAAAGAATATACGCACATGGCTTGTGCTAAGGAAGAATCTCCAAGTGCTTGTGTGGTTTTGCTTGTTAATAACACATTATCACAGAATGGGTAAGAAAGAAAGGTTTATTTTGCCTTATGGTTTTGGATATTCAAGGCCATACTGAACTTCTTGCTGGTAGATTCCTGAAAGGGTACAACTCATCACATGGCAAAAGACAGCAAATGTACCTGTGTGGCTTTTGGTCCTGTTCTCTGTTCTTATGAAGCCTCTGGTATTCAATCATATGGACTCCATTGTGATAACTTTATGTAATCCTAATCACTTTCACCAAAGGCCCAACTCTGAATATGACAGATTAATGCCCCCTTAATATTTCACAAAGGGAATTAATTTTCACCACATGAAGCCTTATGGACACACTCCCATTATATCTAAATCACAGCACTCTTCTACACAACATATTTAAATCAAGAAATTGAAAGTAGTCAAATAAAAATATGGCCAGGGAAGGCTCCTGGTCAATGAACTATCAAATATTTACTGATTACAGTTGGAGCTAGAGAAATAAAGATGTTGTATTTCAGGTGTATATTCAATTTACTTGGCTGGAGAGCAAACATGATAGAGTATATTTAAAAATAAAGGTTGTGGGGGTGTGGCGGGTGGCCTAGTGTCTGAAGTCTTCACCTTGCAAGCCCCAGGATCCCATACGCGCGCAGGTTCTAATCCTGGCAGCTCCACTTCCTGTCCAACTCCCTGCTTGTATCCTGGGAAAGCAGTGGAGGATGGCCCAAAGCCTTGGAACCCTGCATCCGTGTGCAGGAGATCCAGATGTTCCTGGCTCCTGACTTTGGATCGGCCCAGCACCAGCGGTTGCAGTTACTTGGGGAGTGAATCATCAGACAGAAGACATTCCTCTCTGTCTCTCCTCTTCTGTGCAGATCTGACTTTGGAATTGAAAAAAAAATACATAAATAAAAGTAATGAAGTGAATACTGATATGTGGTAGAGGTGAGACTTGGTTGAGGCCATAAGAATGTCTAAAATATTTCACACAATGTAATGGTCAGAAATGTCAAGATTTTGAAAAGGGAAAAGACATGGTCAAATTGCTTTAATACAAGATGCTCATTGGTTAACTGAGTATGAATTTCTTTTTACAGAAGACAAGGACATGTAAATGAGTTACTATCTTTCTTTTAGTAATATTAAGCTAAAAAATTGAGTGTGTTTTAGCTTCATGTATTCAATATATTTCCTTGTAAAAATTATGTCTAAACCATAAATAATGTAATGAAACAACGAAACCTTCGCTTTAGAATGGTCATTTTTATCACAGAATATAATCTATAAGTGACAATATTCTTCTTTTCATTCTGTTTGATATGTTTGCTTAATCCAAACTTAAAAAGCTAACCTAAGCAGAATTTTAAAATTTCAATTCAAGAAGATATTTTGGACACTTTGAATATTTATATGTTATTTTGAACCACGCTTATCTTATATGTATATCTGTAAATATACTAGGGAGACTCTAGTTTGAAGAATCAGATGAGTAATGGAAATATAACACAAAAAATAGATAAAATTTTGGTGAACTGGAATCATAATTCATGTTACTTTAAAAATAAGATTTCCATGTACTTTTGTAGAAAAAACAGTCTTCTTTATTTAAACAAAAGCAATTTTACAATTCAGTGGAAGATATGCAATATAATTCAGGCAGCTAATACAATAGCAAACCTAAGTTTCCATTTGGAAATAGATGCTTTTCTGGAAAAGACATTTCAAATTTTCAGATTATTTCAGTGATAAAAAGAAGTGAATTCAAAGCAAACTAGGTATTTCCAATTACATTTCATTCACAGATATTTTCAGTTTTCTTTTTCTAAACCAGAAGGGGAAACTGATAAAGTAGATGTTTTATCTGGTAGGCAATAAGAACCAAGTGGTGATGATACACGAAAGTGTATATCATGCAATGCATTTTATGGATGACAGAGTCAAAATAGAAATTGTCATTTATAGAAATGGGAGATATTTTTCACTAATGCTCAAATCAAACTTTACATGAAGTTGTTATAAAAAACTTAGCATCAAGGGAATTTCTGACTCTCTGAACATCCATTCTTTTCATGGATTTTCTTCCTTTAAACCAAATGCAACTCTAATTTTTATTTCTTTATTCAACAGCTCTTGGCACTTAAAATATGTCAAACATGGCAAGAATTGCGATTACAAGTCTGTGTAAGATTCAGTGATACAGTCCAACATTTTTCACTCTTTTTTTTTTCTTAACACTGATTTTTCTCCCAACTCAAGCCCTATATTGTAATTACCTAATGGTTGTCTTTTTGGATATCTCTCTATATATATATCTAAAATAGAAATTCAGCATTTATTACATCATACTTTCACTCCACATTAATCATTTACTTGACTTACATATATTTCTTTTTTAATACAGGCAGAATCTAGTTTATTTATTTAGTGCTTAAAATTATTTTTAAATTAGTTTATTTTATCGTTCCATGGTAAAGTACCACAGGCTCCAAAATTTCTCTTCTCCTCTTCCCAAATCTCCACCCCCAACAATGGTTTCTCCCATGTCATTACAAAAGTACAGTCCTTCACAATCAGTCATAAGTCCATAATTCTGCTATTTAAGTGTATCCTGGAATTGCAGGCATGGACAATGACAAGTCCAGCATCTTATTGTCAAGATACATTCAACAGTTTCATTGGGAGTCCATTTTGATTTGTAAGTAGGGATGCACACTGTCTTTAACTCTTTCATATAAGAAATAAAACAAATATTAGCTAAAAGGATATCAGATGTTAGAGAATACATAATGATGATCACCAAGATTTAGGGAAGCAATGAGGAGGCCAAAGTCAGGGGGGAAATGACAATATCTCCAGTCTAAGCAGGATGGAAAATACAAAGTGGTGAGAAAGGCTGTTCAGAGAAAAGAATACTGAAGAGCTAACAGCTGCATCGAGAGAGAGCTGGGGACCTACAGAGGGCTTGCTTTTGACTCTTGAGCTGAACATTTATCAGTACATTAATGTGTAAAAAGCTTTGTGAGGTACGAATAAGTATCACTGAATAAGAACAGACAGAACAATACATAAAAATGTCATAGAGCAAAGATCAGTACTTGTGCCTATCTGGCAGTGGAAATTCTTCAAATTCATTGAGAGTTTGAACAGTAACCAGGCATATTTGCTTAATTAGTGGACCAAAATAGTCATAGAATAAAGGTTCTTAGACCTTACCTAACAAAACTTAAAAGTAAACATTGGAATGACGAAACTGTTGAAAGCACGAAACTGTATTTCAAAAATAGCTTTGTCTCAATAAAGACTTTAATATTTATGAGAGTACAAAAAGTCTGATATGCTGTAATGTAAAATTCACGGCATTTTACCTTTAATAAAAAAAAATAGCTACAAGAAATTTCACTTAATATTGAATAAACTAATTCAACAGAAAGAGACTGCCATATGAGTCAAAGACATGAAAAGGTTTGTCATTGGTGTATTACATTGAAGGAGTTGGAGTTAAGCAGAGATGTGGAAGATATAAAGATCAAGATGAGAACCTAAGGATAAAAATTAAAATATCTGAGATTAAATGTGTTACATTGGACTGATAATATATACAGTATAGAAGAAAAATTAGTAAATCCAGAATAGAAACTGTGCAATAACAACCAGAGAAAACAAAGAAAGTTCAAGCAGCATTAGGGAGCTCCCAGGGCAATTAGGTGTTCCTGTTGTCTTCGAAGAGAAAGGCAGAACGTAAACTATTTTAAGAAATTATACTTAAAATAAATTTTGATGAAAACTATAGAATCAATCTTAAGAAGCCCAAAGAAATATAAATATATGATATCAAAAGCATAATCCATAGAAGAAAAATGATAACTTCTATTTTCATAGGTTTATTTATTTTTATTTGAAAGGCAGGTTTCACAGAGAGAGGAGAAATGGAATTAATAGAAATCTTCCATCTGCTGGTTCTCTCTCCAGATGGTTGCAAAGGGCAGAAGTGAGCTGATCTGAAGCTAGGAGCCAAGAGTTTCTTTCCGGCCTCCCAGGTGGGTGCAGGAGTCCAAGGCTTTAGATCATCCTCCAGTGCTCTCCCAGACCATAAGTAGGAAGCTGGATCCCAAGTAGAGCAGCTAGGACAAAACCAGTGTGACAGATCAGATTTCTACACCACCATGCCAGCCCTGATCAATTCTATTTACAAAAAAAAAAAAAAAAAAAAAAGACTTTTAGTCTTCAAAGCACAATTGTCAGGATTAAAATGCATGCCATGTATTCAGAGAAAAAAAAATCTTTGTATATCTCATATCTGATACAGGCTTTGTATACAGAATACAGAAGAAATACATCAAAATTCAGCAGCATGGAAGCAAATCATCTACCACAAATGCCATACAGATGTGAGCACACATTAGCAAATAATACATACAGATGAGCAAATCGGCACATGGAAATATGATCAACATAATTGTCATCACCAGTGAAAATAAACTATACCCTAATCAGAATGTATGAAGTTACAAAGAAAAAACTGACCATATGAAATCTTTACAAGTCTCTGAAATACCGTGTAAACCTAACCACTGATGATAGGAACATGTGATGTCAGATGATGCTTTGGGAAAGTGATTTACAATTACTAAGAAGGTTTACAAAAGGACTGCAAATTGCAAATTGATCTCAGTATTTTACTAGTAAGTTTACATACAAGATAACTAAAAGCATATGTTCACATACAGGCTTGTATGAGAAAATTCATAACTATTAACAATATTCAAAAACTGAAAGCAATTCCTAATGTCCATGAATATAATGATGCACAGACAGTGAGGTATATGCAGATAATGAATTTCAGCATGCTGTAGTAGCTAATTTGTTATTGATACATTTCACAATGTGGATGATTCTCAAAGTCATTAGCCTGAGTCAAAGAAATCACACACAAAAATGTACAAATGTATATGTGTTTGATCTCACTTATGTAACCTTGTGGAAAACTAAAACTAATCTTTAATGGTAGCGGATTAGTAGCTGCCTTAAAGTGTTGAATGGGAAGAAAATATGTTGGGAGTCTTTCAAAAGACAAAATGAATCTTTTGTGGTTAATGGATTATCCATAATATTGATTGTTTATGGTTTCCTTGATATTGATTGTTGATAGGTTCCTTGGTACATACATATATCAAAGCTTATCAAATGGCACACATGAAATTATTAGAAAAGCTGAGAAAGAAAATAGCATGATGTATCATTAGGTGCATCTACCCAGATTGCATACATGTCTGCACTCCACAGTTCCCCCAAACCTGGCCTTTTCTCTCTTCATGCTGACACCTGGGGAGAATAAAAAAAGAGATGCAATTATTGAGACTTATTCAGTGGTATGAGTACAAGTGTCCATGGACCACAGCAAGACAGGGAAATCTCAAGTGACCTTGTTGTGTGGGCCCTGTAGAAATTATTGTCCAGAAAGACTGAAGTGGAATATAATAGCACATAAATCTAAACAAAGAAAAATTTTAAATGCACATAAGTTTCCCTAAGTTTGTTACCAAGCAATATTAAGTGACAAAAAACATACTTAAATCCCACAAGACTAGATGAAGACTGGCAAGTGAGCTGCAAACTGAAAAACTTTCAACATTCACACAGATCTGGGTATCATTCTAGTCTCCACCTGTCAGGTTACAGTGTTCCCTTTTGTGCCCAGGACATCTGACAGAGACATCAGGAAAACCACACTTTTGTAGTCAAGCTAAAATTCCATTTAAAGCTACTAAAACATTACCGTAGAAGTTGACAGAGTGCCCGATGGAGTCCCTGCTTCTCTGTTTCAAGTTCAGTTTCCCACTAACACACTTAGAAAGGCTAGAAAGGATAGCCCAAGCACCCTGTCGGTTCCTCTCTCAGTAACTCTGACTTTTAAGTAAAATAAGTACATAAATATTTTTTTAAAGAAATGTGATTTATAAAAATGAAAACAAAACGATAAAAAATCCATGCACACATCACTAACTTGTAAGACAACATAAAGCTGCTTATAAAATATGAAATCAAAATCAAAGAAATATTAGAAAGTAAAAAGTTTGTAAAAATAAATAACCATTGTCATCAAATTTGATGAAAAATGCATGCACATAGCCAGGAAACTAAATAAAACACAAACAGTGTACACATAAATAAAATTTATAGGTCTGCCATAATAAAATTGTTGAAAATCAGGGATACATGGAGAATTTTAAAAACAACTCTAAAATAGTCACATGACTGCAAAGGAATAAACACAATCATGAATGTGAAAGTCCTGTTAGAAATAATTTAAGTGCATGTGAAAAGCTAATAATTATCATGCTAAGCTATGATTTTTCATTACATGAACATGTTTAAAATTTTTCTGGATTTTTTTAAAAGGTGGTATTAGGATGATCGATTTTTATCTGTTTACGTCCAAGTAGATATTTTAAAATTTTGAAAGAAGTGAAATCTGAGGAATTGTTTCCCAGAAGTTATAATTGCAGCAAAATGGATTAGATACATTTTCTTGATTGCATTTGAAGTTTTGACATCACATACGCAGTCTATTGCTCCTGGCTTAATAATCATGTGCTTCGTGGGGGGAAATAGTTTTTTGATAGAACTAGTAAAGCCACCTGCATGATAAAAAAAAAGAACTAAAATTTTAGCATTATTTTCTAAGACAATAAAACAGAATAAAATGTAAACAATTATACAGAAAGAACAATTGAGATGGAGACATAGAAATACATTACTGTGATATCTTGAATTTCTTAAGCTTCACATGAAATCCTCCAAGCAAAAGCAGACTGTAAGTTAAAGATGCACATTGCAACTCCAAAGTAAACACTTGAAGGAAACAATGTGGAATAGTTATTAAATAGTTGAGATAAAATGCAATATTTAAAAATAATTTTGCAGACCTTTCAAAATAGCCCCCAGGAGAAGCAGGAGATTATGGTAAAATGAACTAACATGGTACAGAATGAATAGGAAATCATAAAAAAAAATGGCATTTTTAAAGCTACTACACAAATCCATAAAATATCAAATTGCTAATATTCAAATTAAAATGTAGCAATTGTGAGATGGATTAAAAAATAAACTTTATGAGACAATTAGGCTTTAATGTAAATAATGTGGATTGGAATTAAAAATACAGAATGAAACATAACTTACAACCTTCAATCATAAGACATCTGAATTGGCTCTGAAATGTCAGGCAGAGTAGATTTAAGGAAAGTATGTATCAGTAGTGGTAAAGAATGACAATTTTGCTATTGTGATTCAATCCGCTGAGAACCTACCCATCCTAAATACAAATGTATTTAATAGCAAAGCTTCACAATGCATGATGCAGAAATTGGCAGAGGAAACAAACACATTTACACTTTTAGTACGTATTGTAAATAACAGGAAAAAATAAGGATCTAAGGGTCTTGAAATATGCAATCAAAACACTATCTCTAATTTTTTTAATCCCCCAGCTAACAAGAGCAAAATATGCATTCTTTTTAAGTGTTCTTTCACATTCATCAAAACCGACCATGCTCTGGGCCACATGACAAACTTCAGTAAAGCTAAAACAATTCAACTGTGGGGCCAGGCACAGTGACCTAGTGGCTAAAGTCCTCGCCTTGCACCTGCTAAGATCCCATGTGGGGGTTACTTCGTGCCCTGGCTGCCCCACTTCCCATCCAGCTCCCTGCTTGTGGCCTGGGAAAGCAGTGGAGGACAGCCCAAAGCCTTGGACCCTGCACCCGTGTGGGAGGTCCTGAGGACATTCCAGGCTCCTGGCCTTGGATCAGCTGGCTCTGGCTATTGTGGCCACTTGGGAGGTGAACCAGCAGGTGGAAGATTATTCACTCTCTCCTTCTCTCTGTAAATCTGACTTTCCAACAAAAAGAAATCAATCCAAAAAAAAAAAAAAAAAAGAGAGAGACTGAGCAATGCTGTATATTGTAGGTGAAACTGACTGAAATTCAGTTTCAAACTAATAGCTAGGGCTTGACATTGTGGCAAAGCAAATAAAACCGTTGTCTGTGCCACCGGCATTCCATATAGATGACGTTTCATTTCCTAGCAGTTCCAATTCCAATCCAGGTCTTAGACAATAGCTTAGGAAAAGTAATAGCAGTTGGCTGAAAGTTTTTGGCCCCTTCCCTTGTGTTGGACACCAGATAAAACCCCTGGCTCCTGGTTTTGGCCTGGCCCATCCCTGGCTGTTGTGGTTATTGGGGAATGAAAAGTGGATGGAAAATTTTTCTCTCTCTGCAACTCTTTCAAAATAAAAAAGATATATCTTTGAAGAAACAAAGGCAAAAAATAAAATAAACCAGTATCTCAAGGTAACTGACTGAAGCCCATGGCAATTAAAGAGCACTTTGGAACCAAATTTCAAGGAAATAAAAAAAAAAAGCTGCACCAGGCCCAATATTGACAATTTAAATTAAATGAACATAATCCAGAAAAGCAAAAACTACAAAAAGTAATCTAACACAACATTAAAAATCTAAATAACCATGCAATTCGTACTGGAAAACATTCCCATAAAGATAACTCTAAACCCAGATGATTTGAATGAATTTGATGATTTAATGAATTTCACTAAACATTGAACAAAATATAATACTGTTCCTATAGTATACACACATACAAAAGTGCAAATGAGAGAATAAATCCTAATTGTCTTTAAGAAGTCATAATTAATCCTGGGCCCAGCGGCGTGGCCTAGCGGCTAAAGTCCTCACCTTGAACGCGCCAGGATCCCATATGGGCGCAGGTTCTAATCCTGGCAGCTCCACTTCCCATCCAGCTCCCTGCTTGTGGCCTGGGAAAGCAGCCGAGGACGGCCCAAAGCCTTGGACTCTGCATCCGTGTGAGATAGCCGGAAGAAGTTCCTGGCTCCTGACTTTGGATCGGCGCAGCACCGGCCATTGTGCTCACTTGGGGAGTGAATCATCGGACAGAAGATCTTCCTCTCTGTCTCTCCTCCTCTCTGTATATCTGACTTCCCAATAAATAAATAAATCTTTTTTAAAAAAATAAGTCATAATTAATCTCATGGAAATTGTAAAAATACAAACATGTTACCAAAAACTAAAAAGCTACTTCACAAAAATAAAAATATAGAAAAAGGTAAAAATCCTTGGCAAAATACTAGCCAATTAACATTGCAGTGGATAAAAAGAATAGTAACAAAGTCCCTGAGTTGTACAAAGGACATCCGCAAAAATCCTTCAGTTAGTATTATATTGAAATTTAATGAAGAAGGACTAAATTTCTTCTTGAAAATACTACAAGCCAGTAAGAATGTCAGTTTTCACAACTTCGTCACCGTACTGCAAGTTCTAGAAAATGAAGTAAGGCAAGACAAATGGGCCAAAATCATTCCAATTGAAAGAAAAATGTAAAACTGCATTTTATAATTACATGAAAGTGTATCTTGGCCCATTTAATGCTGCTATGGCCAGCTACATGAGACTGAATCATTTTTGATGAATGGAAAATACATGAATTTACAGTTTTGGAGGTGGTGAGGCCGAATTTGGTGTCAACATGTGTCTAACACCTTTGTAGGTTTCATTATGGCAGAATTCATCACACAGCAGCATGGCAGAGAGAAATGGGCAGGTGGTGAGATAGAATGTAACAATTAGAGAGATGCAGGAGGGGGGAGAGAAAAAGAAATAGAAACGGAAAAATTGAATCCAAGAGATAAACAATAGATTCTGCAGTACCAGCAATAGCCTATCCATGAGAGCAGAGCTCTTATGTCCTAAACACATTTTAAGAGTTCCAGGTCTCAGTATCTTCACAATGGCAATTAAATTTCAAAATGAATGTAAACAGAAGCATAAATAACACAGCATTTTGTATATACAATATAGGAAGGATTTATTAAAAATCTAGTAGAATTTACAGATAATCCTATAAAGTACAATATGCAGAAATTCAGATATGAACAAGTGGTAATTAGGAAATTAAATTTTAAAAATATCATTTGACATAGCGTCTAAAACCATAAAACACAGACATATAATTTGGCAAATTTTTGCCCAAAATCTATATGTTAAAAATAAAAAAAAAATTGTGGAAAATTATGTTGACCCTTAAATGAGCAAGTAAATAGATTTCATTAATGGAGCCAGTGCCTTGGCATAGCAGATAATAAGGCCACTGCTGACATCTCATTTGGAAGATGCTTTGGGTCCTGGCTGCTCCACTTCGAATCCAGCTCCCGGCTTATGGCCTGGGAAAGCAGCAGAAAAGGGCTCAACAGCTTGTGCCTCTGCACCCATTGTGGACTCCTGGAGGAAGCTCCTGGCTCCTGTTTTTGAATCAGTCCATCTCTGGTGGTTCCTACCATTTCGTGAGTGAACCAGAATAGAGGAGACCTCTTTCTTTCTCTCCTTCTCTCTCTGTTACAACTCAATCTTTCTAACAAAAATAAATAAATCTATAAAAAGATTTTTGTATAATTTTGGAAGCAATAGAGGTATGATGACAAATGTATCTACATCCAATTCAGTTTTTATTTTCTTGATAATCCAAAATTTGTGTGCAAATGCAAATGAACTAGAAAAGCCAAAAATCTTGCACTTACAGTTTTGGATAAGAACAGCCAATTTGGGAGGTTGAACCACCTAATACCAAGAATATAAATCAGTAGCAATCAAGACAGTGTAGTGTTGGCACAAGATGAGACATACAGATCCATGGAACATAATATATATTCCAGAAAGATTTATACATATTCAGATAACTCACTTTCCATAAAGATATCTAGGGATTTTGAAAAGGAGGCATGCTAGTCAGAATTTTGGCCCTATGACATTTCTAGCCTGTTTTTACACTTGTTCATGGTATATTACTTGAAAAACAGACTTTGCAAATGGAATTATGGTTATTGAACATAAAAGGTATGATCATTCTTTCTAGATAATCCACATGTTCCAACTGTAAGTATTTGTGTCCCTAAAAGTGGAGAAAAATAGAATATTAAGGTGGATGTGACATTAGACAAAGACATTCACAATGTAAGCAGTACTTGATGAGCCATTGCTGTTATTTTTATTTACTTTTATTGATATTATTTTCCATAATGTCTACAATGTCATGATAGACAAAACCAATGCAAACTGAATAAAAATTCCAAAAGACAAAATAATTTACAGTATTAAAGAATAAACATCCTTTTTTGTTTTAAAAAAATCATACTTGCCTAGTGCTAAATATTACATTTTTCCTTAAATATTTAGGATAAACAAAGGTTTCTTATACTATGATAAAAAAGTAAGAATTATGCAATGTTTTAAAAATAATGATGGAAGGAATTAAATTTTGTTAATTTTGCTGTTTATAAGACACAATAAAATGAATAGTTGAAGTATAACCTGTGAGAAAAGCATTGTAAAGCACATATATCTAACAAAATATTTATATTCAGATGGTATAAAGATCTTTTTTTCAAAATGTAAAGGAGAGAGAGAGAATCAGACGAAAGTGGCAAAAACTGAACGTAAATTAACAAATGAAAATACCTGAATGATTGGTAAGCAAACAAATATATAGTTTAGTTCATTGGCCATAGGGAAATGTAACATTACTATCCTATTAATATCCTGTTAATGTGCCACTAAAATATAGCTGTTGGAATAGCTAAAATTAGCAACTCACAACATCAAGTGCTGACAAAGACATGAAAGAACTGGAATTCTTATACAAGAGTCATCCAAATGCTGGCAAAAACAGATTAATTCTTTTTTTTTTAAAGATTTATTTTTATTATTTTTTCATTGGAAAGGCGGATATACAGAGAGGAGAGACAGAGAGGAAGATCTTCCGTCTGATGATTCACTCCCCAAGTGAGCGCAACGGGCCGATACTATGCCGATCCGAAGCCAGGAGCCTCTTCCGGGTCTCCCACGTGGGTGCAGGTTCCCAAAGCTTTGGGCCGTCCTCCACTGCTTTCCCAGGCCACAGGCAGGGAGCTGGAAGGGAAGCGGGGCTGCCGGGATTAGAACCGGCGCCCATATGGGATCCCGGGCGTGCAAGGCGAGGACCTTTAACCACTTGCGCCACCGCGCCGGGCCCAACAGATTAATTCTTAATTTATCTTAGTGCAAACAGCTTAAATCCATGTATAGTTGTTCCCATGATTTTTTCACATTTATATAATATCCTTACCATATTATATATGATATCCTTTCTCTTATTTGCACTTGTTCAGTTCTTACTCCCACAACTGGCATAGTTCACCTAAATATCAACTTCTCCTTTACAATTATTTTTGTTATTAACCAGGATGTCATTTTGTAGGTATAAGGATTTTCCTCTTTTGCTTCACTTTCTCCCTCTCCACTTCTGCCTTCCACCACTTCCCCCCATTTTATTATAATAGTATAACCCTTGAGTAACAGTTACAAGTTTTAAATTCTGCTATTTATGTGCATGACTGCATTGTAAGATATAGACAGCAGTAGAAAATCTAGTATCATATTATTGAGGTATGTTTAACTTTCCCACTGGAAGTCCTTTAATTCTGGGATGGAGATGTACACTGCAACGTATCTTCACTTTCTGGTATGCTACTCTGCAATATTCAGGTCAACTATAGGAATATATGTTTAGACCTACTCACCTATACATCTGTTTGTTTTGTATTTCACATGAAGTGTGCTTTATATCAGAAAGAATATATGATAGTTGGCCTTTTGACTGGCTTATTTCACTGAGCATAATGGTTTTCAGTTGGGACTGTTTTACTGCACATGGTACTATTTCATTCTTTTTAGTCGCTGAGCATTATTCTATGGGGTAGATTTATCACAGCTTCTTTATCCACTTTTCTATGAGACCTTTCCCTAGTTTACACATCTTTTTTTGTCTAAACTTTCTAAATTGTATTAAATTATCCTAAGCCTGGAGGCTACTTTTTGAGCAATAAGAAAGTTTCCTGCCTTGATTGCAGTGATGACCACATTGTTGTACAAATTTCTCAAAGCTTCACACAGTATTCATTCAACATAGATGAATTATATAAATATAAACTTGATAAAGTTGGTTTAAAACATTGTTAACATGGGAACACAAACATCTTTAGCAACTTATAAGTATCTAATGCTGGCTTTAAAGTCTCTATCTAACATCTTTTATTTTTTAAACTCTCTCCTGCCATTGACCTGCATACACCAAAGGTAGTTTCCAGGATGCCAATTAGACATGATTATTTGTTGTTCAAATATTTTGACGTTTCCTCAATTTCCTAGTTTCTTTGTTTTGCATATGGTATTCTTTCTCTTAACTCCACTTGCTAAAATCTTACTCCCGCAAGCGGTGTAGTCCATTTAAATACCAACCTTTCTATGAGAGTATTCTTAGATTCTCCTCACTTAGATATAATTTGTTGATCTACCTAAACATTCCACTTCAAATTAAATATTTTATGTAAGCCTCAAAACTGTGAAGGATTATAATTTATGTAGTTAGATTTTATTTCTGTTGTAATTGGCAAAATGCAACTAAACAATTCAGTTAAACATTCATAAATATTTCGAGTATATATGGATGATTGTCATGATACAAAATAGCATCTGTCAAATAATCATAGAGTTTAAATGCAGTAGCATTTTAACTTTTCTTGGAAAGTTAACTGATTGTTTGCATCTCCAGAGACCTTAGTCTATTTCATGGTGAAATGGGGAAGACTGTATGATAGTACTATTTATAATTACATTTTGGTGATTTTGTGCTTTGGAGATTAAAATGCCACACTAATCTCCCTCTTTTCTCTCTCATACCATCTAATTTAAAGATCTATTGCATCTGGAAATTCTTTGCAATTCTCAGTGATTTTGCAAAGCTACTTTATTGTTACCTTTGACAAAGTATATTTCCTATCGCATTAAAAATTAAATGAAGACCCATGGGATCTAAAGAGAATAGATCTCCACTTTTTCTTTCTTGCTCCAAGAATGATTTATGAAATCCAAATGCATTCATAAACTGAGATAGTATGCCCTAAGGAAAATAAGCTAGAAACTTTTTCTCTTGTTCGTGGTTTGCATTATGAGATGATCTCTACCAAATATGCATGATAAATTTAAGTCACAGTTAGCCATGTAATGCCTTCCCAGACAGTGAGAAATTGACAGGAGCAAATTTTCAATTGCCACACAGATCAAAAGCCTTAGAGCAGTTCGGATTCAGAGTCTACTTTACATGGGTGAATCAAAAATTTTATTGCAACTGAGTTCAGTTCATTAGCTTTTCTTTTTAATTTAGAGGAAGAGCATTCATCTTGTTGCACTTCCTATGATTTGAACAATTTCTTCAATTTATGCTTGCACAAAATGACAGAAAATGGTAGCATCACAGAGTTAAGGTTTTTAAGAAAAGAAAAGCATGGACTGGGTTCTCTCTCTCTCTCTCTCTCTCTCTCTCTCTCTTTAATTTCAAACAGTTAGGGATGAACTGGGTCAAAGTCAGGCTCTTGATTCTCCACTTAGTCTCCTGTGTGCGTGGCAGGGATGCCAGGACTTGAGCCTTCAAGACTGTCTCCCAAGATGCACATTGTTGGGTCAGAAAGAGTTGGGTCTCAGTGCCAAGTACATGGTTATAGGTTGCTGGTGTCTCAAGTGGCTCCTTAAATAGTTGCACCACAATGCCTGCCTTGATTGTCAAAACTTTAGAAGAAAAATTCAACAAAACCTGGGTCATCTGAAAATAAAAGCAGTGTGCTGGTCAGCATGACTTTTCCTAAGGAGAGACTTATTTGAATAAAAATGGGATGATATTTAGTTCTAATGTAGGATGAATGTAACTCACAATTTCTTATAAAGCTGGTCTGGTGGTGATAAAGTCACCGTATTTTCTTATCCAGCAAATGCTTTATTTAGACTTCATTTCTAAGAGATGTTTTTGCTGGGCACAGCATCCACGATGTTTCCTTTGTAGGGCCTTGCATGTATCATCCCACTCTTCTCTGGTCTATAGGGTTTTTAGTGAAAAGACTTTTGCTAGCGTATTTGCTTTTATTTTACATATAACTTGACACTTTTCTCTTATTGGCTTTGTGATCCTTTCTTTGTCCTTGACTTTTGACAATATAAATATATGCCTTGGAGAATCTGTCCCTTGATTGATTCTTGGCTTACTTTGACATTGCTATATCTGAGTATTCCTGCCAATTTCAAAATTTGGGAAAAAATTATTTATTTAGATGGTTCTCAATGTCTTTTTCATTTTCTTCTTCAAATACTCCTATGACAGGAATATTGGGGCATCAAATGATATCCCACATTTCATGTCTTCCTTTTTCATTATTTTTCATTATATTCTCTTTGCTTTTGTCTTATCGGATTATTTGAAAGTCTTGTCCTACAGGTATGAAATTCTTTCCTTAACTTGTTCTATTCTGCTATTGAAACTTTCAATGATACATTTATTTCATTGATGGATATTTTTATTTCCAAAATTTCTGATTTCTTTTAATGATTTCAAAATCTTTAATGATTTTTTTCAGTCATTCCACTCATTGATTTCCTCATTTGTTTCTTTTTATTTTCTTGATAGGTAGGTATAAGGATTGCCCCTCTCGCTCCCCATTCATTCCCTCGCTTTTAAAACCCTCCCACTATTTTCTCACATATTATTACAATAGTATAACCATTTAGTAACAGTTACAAGTTTTAAATTCTGCTGTGTATGTGCATGATTGCATTGAAAGTTATAGTCAAAAGTAGAAAATCTAGTATCATATTATTGAGGTATATTTAACTCTTCCACTGCAAGTTCTCCTTTTATTCTGGGGAGGCATACTGCAATGCATGTTCATACTCTGGTATGCTAGTCTGCATTATGCAGGCCAATATGAAAATATATGCATATACTTATTCACCTATACATCTACTTTTTTGTATTTTGGATGAAGAAATATCAGAAAAAAACATATGATATTTGGACTTTTGATATTGGCTTATTTTCACTGAGCTTATATAATGGTTTCTAGTTGAGACCATTTTAGTGCAGATGGTACTATTTCATTCTTTTTAGTGGCTGAGCACTGTTCTATGGGGTAGATGTACCACAGTTTTTCTATCCATTTCTCTTTTGACGGGCATCTGGATTGTTTCCATGTCTTTGCAATTGTGGACAGTGCTGCTATAAACACAGAGTTGCAGGTCACTTTCTTGTATGCAGATTTCACTTCATTTGCATATATTCTGAGGAGTGGGATAGCTGGGTCATATGGTAGATCCATTATTTTAGGCTTCACCCTGCATAGTGTCCTCCACAGTGCTGCTAACCTACACTCCCAACAACAATGGCACAGGGTCTTTGCTGTGCACATCCATGGCAGCAGATGTGTGTTAGTAGATTTCTAAATCTAGATCTTATTTCTTTAATAAACATATTTGTATTCTGTTTTATCATTTGAAGTTTCCCTACATTCATTATTCTGAATTATATTTCTGATATCTTACAGCTTTCTTTCAGTCCAGGATCTATTTTTGGAAGAACTATTATGATCTTTGTAGGTTTCATGCTAGCTTGCTTCTTAAAAAAAAAAAAAAAAAGGTTTTATTTATTTTTGTTGGAAAGGCAGATATACAGAGAGGAGAAGAGACAGAAAGGAAGATCTTCCGTCCGATGATTCACTCCCCAGGTGACCACAATGACGAAGCTGCGCCAATTTGAAGCCAGGAGGCAGGAGCTTCTTCCAGGTTTCCCACGCTGCTGCAGGTCCCAAGGCTTTGGGCCATCCTCAGATGCTTTCCCAGGCCACAGGCAGGAAGCTGGATGGAAGTGCGGCCGCCAGGATTAGAACTGACGTCCAAATGGGAACCTGGGGTGTTCAAGGCGAGGACTTTAACCACTATACAATCACGCCAGGCCCTCCTCCTACATTTTAAACAAATATTTTATAGTTTTGAAGTTTATTTTTAAGGATATGATGCACTTTGAATAATTTTTAAAATATTTATTTTATTTTATTTGAGAAGCACAATTAGAGGGAGAGAGACATCTTTCTCTGCTATCCCAAGCACATCAGTAGAGAGCTGGATGTGAAGTGAAATATCTAGGTCTCGTACCAGTGCCCATATATGCTGTCTGTATTTCAGGCTGAGGCTTAACGTGGTATGCCAAAGCGGTAGTTCTGACATCAATTTTTTAAGATTCCAAATACAAGAGAGATTATGCAGAACTTGTGTTTGTTTACTTGGTTTATTTCACTTATAATTTATGTTGTTACAGTTATAAAATTCATCATTTTTGCTACTGAAAAATATCCCATTATACATGTGCTCCACATGCTATATATATATATTATATATATAATATATATATTTTAATTTGTGGCAGTAAGGTTGTTTCCTTTTCTTGGCTAATGTAAATAGTACTACAAAAGACTGAATATTATTTCCTTTGGATATATACCCAGTATTGTAATTGCTATATATTATGAAAGTTTTGTTGTTTTTGTTTTGTTGTTGCTGTTTTTTCTCATTCTGTATATTGGTTTGTGTATGCTGATTGTTTTCTTTCCTGCCAGGAAGTCTCTAGTCTGATGCAATCCCATTTGTCTACTTCTGCTTTTTTCTCTCATTCAAACACTCTGCCCATTACAGTGTACTGAAGGATATGCCTTATATTTTTCTCACATAGTTACAAAGTTTCTAACTTTACATTTAGGTCTTTAATCCATTTTGAATTGATTTCATGAGAGAAAGGGTTCTGTTTATATTCTTTTGCATGTACATGCATACTTTTCTCAGGATATTGAGAAGGCTGCCATTTCCTAATGTATATTCTTGATAACCTTGCCAAACATGAATTGATTGAAGATGCACAGATTTTGTTTTAGGACTATTCTTTTTTTTTTTTAACAGAGATTTATTTATTTTTTATTACAAAGTCAGATATACAGAAAGGAGGAGAGACAGAGAGGAAGATCTTCTGTCCGATGATTCACTCCCCAAGTGAGCACAATGGCCGGTGCTATGCCAGTCCGAAGCCAGGATCCAGGAACTTCTTCTGGGTATCCCACGCGGGTGCAGGGTCCCAAGGTTTTGGGCCATCCTCCACTGCTTTCTCAGGCCACAAGCAGGGAGCAGGATGGGAAGTGGAGCTGCCGGGATTAGAACCGGCGACCATATGGGATCCCGGGCATTCAAGGCAAGGACTTTTAGCCGCTAGGCCACGCCGCTGGGCCCAAGACTATTCTATTCTATTGATCTATGAGTCTGCATTTTACAGTTTAGTACTATGCCATTGTAATTACTGTAGTTTGGATATGTATTTTAGAAGTTATTTGTATAATTGCTCCCCATTTGATCTTTTATTTTTTATTTATTTTTAATTTAAAATTTTTTTTTTATTTTTCTAATTGCCAGTAGGATTATAGATTTTAATGAGAACAAAATTTCTATAACAATGCATTTCTCTTGGGCAAGGCAAAGTTTATGGTTTACAGTATTATATAAGCAAGATTATATGCAAGAAGATATTTTTGCATCTTTTTTTGTCATGGGAGGCGCGGGGGAAATCCCAGTTCCTATAAAACCGTATCACATAAAACAATGTTATTAACAATAAAAAAAAAGAAAAAAACAATTGAATAGTGACATTTTTGTTCCCATTTGATCTTTCTTGTTTCAATATTGCCTTGAATTTCATAGTCTTTCCTGGCTCCACATAAAATTTCTCATTATATTCAGTTTTTTAAGCATCATTATTGATATTTTGATAAGGATTGCACTAAATCTATAAATTGCTTTTGGTTGACTGGACATTTTATGGTATAATTATCCCAATTTATACAGATGTCGTTCCATTTCTTGAGTCTGTAATATATAGTAAAAACAGTATAAGAAAGAACTTTGTAAGAATTTATACCTGCTTCAGAAATATCACAAAGAAAGAGAGAAACTAGAGCAAATCAGGCTGATAATTAGCCAAAGGAAAGAAAGAACTTAAATTTGATATAATCTAAACGGACTTTTAAAAATACAAAAGAATCAGTGAAAAAAAGAGCAGATTATTTGAAAAAATAACAAAGGTTGACAAGCCCCAATCAGATTAAGAAATCAGATAAAAGATTCAAATACAGCAAATTAGATATCATATGGAAGATGTTACAGCTGATACTGCAAAAATACAAATGATTATTTGAGATTATTATGAAAAATTAAGATATGAACAAATTTGATAATCTAGAAGAAATCAAGAATGTATTTGACATACAGACTTTACCAAAATTGAATCATAATGAAATAGAATCCCTAAAGAGAACTACAATAAGTAGCAAAATTGAATCTTTAATTAAATTTCCAGTCAAAGAAATGCGTAGATGGGACTCACTGTGGAATTCTACCAAGAATTTAAGCAAAGATTAACACTAATCCTTCCTAAATTGTTTCAAAATTTGAAAAGGAGAAAATTCTTACAGACTCATTCCATGAGGCTGACACTACCTTGAGTCATAAAATGCAATTTCCATTCATGGTAACAAACAGGAAAACAAACAAAAACCAAATCAAAACAACAACAGAACTCTAAAAATATTAGTTATCGAAGAACATATCTTAACATGTTAAAACTCACGTATAACATGCCAAAACAGAACAACTTGGGGAAAAGTTGAAGGCCTTGTTGGTTTCTTATAATATTCAAGTTTTTAAAATTGTTATTTGTGTTTGAGATAATATATGTTTTAAAGTTTTTTAAAACAACTCTATTGAAATATTATAGACATCCTATAAATGACACTTATAAAAAATTCACAAATTAGCAATTTTTAACAACTTGTTACTCTTTCCAAGTAGCTTCTCCATTTTTTTAAATCAGAGTTTTAAATTACATCATAATCAAAGAAATAAGGTGCCACTAAATAAAGAGCTCAACAAACTGTCGTTAAGATACAGGACAAATAAGGAAGCCCTCATGTACCTCTTTCATTCAAAATAATGACAGCAGCATTAGTTTGAATCAAGTTGGAATTAGAAGTAAAGGGTATCTACATTGCAAATTAGAATGCCAAATTGCCACCGGTTTAAAATATAATCATCTTATTTATAGAAAACCTGAAATATCCACAAGAAAAAAAAACCTCAATAAAAAATACTAAAATAAAAATCAATAATGTAGTATAATGATAAATAACAATAAATTAGCAAATTGCAGTATAGAAAATGCAGTAGGATTGCTATATATCAATTTGAAGAGAGTAATCTCATTCCCCATGGCTACAATGTCTCTGGATAAATTCCAGTAAAGAAGTGAAAAGGCCCAGCCAGATAGTTCAACTGGCTAATCCTTCTTCTGCAAGAGTCGGCTTCCCATTTAGGTACTGGTTTGTGTACTGGCGGCTTCACTCCTGATCCAGCTCCCTGCTTGTGGCCTGGAATAGCAATGGAGGATGACCCGAAGCCTTGAGACCCTGCACTTGCGTAGGAGACCCAGAAGAAGCTCCTGGCTCCTGGCTCTGGATCAGCTCAGCTGTGGCCACTGTGGCTTCAGTATTCCTGTTGCTTTCCCAGACATGTTAACAAGGACCTGAGTCAGGAACAGAGAAGCTGGAACTGGAACTGCTACTCTGATATGGGATGTTTGAGCTGCAAGCAGTAGCTTAAACAGCTGCACTACAATGCTAGCCTGCATGTATGCTGTCTAGTAGATAATCAAGTTGAAAAAGTGTCCTTGTCCTATTTTTCTCCCTAAGTATTTATCAGGAATAAAAATTGAATTCTTTAAATGCTTATCTACATTAATTGATGTTTTCAAATGATTTTTAAAAATTTAGGTTGGTGGGCCCGGCGCGGTGGCGCAAGTGGTTAAGTCCTCGCCTTGCACGCCCGGGATCCCATATGGGCGCCGGTTCTATCCCGGCAGCCCCACTTCCCTTCCAGCTCCCTGCCTGTGGCCAGGGAAAGCAGTCGAGGACGGCCCAAAGCTTTGGGAACCTGCACCCGCGTGGGAGACCCAGAATAGGCTCCTGGCTTCGGATTGGCATAGCATCGGCCGTTGTGCTCACTTGGGGAGTGAATCATCGGATGGAAGATCTTCCTCTCTGTCTCTCCTCTCTGTATATCCGCCTTTCCAATAAAAAATAATAAAAATAAATCTTTAAAAAAAAAAAAATTTAGGTTGGTAATGCAATAGTGTATCTTAATTGACTTTTGAATATTGAGCCAATCTGGCGTTCCAGGTTCAAATATCATTTGGTAATAACAAAGATTTTTTTTAATATATTACAAAATTCTATCTGTTAATACATGGCAATTTTTATGAGTGTGCTTTAAAAATTTAATGAAAATTGAATTAAAAGATAAGAAAATCTTGGTGAAAAAATTGAAACCAGTATTTTTCTCATAATATGAATTTCATATGAACCTGTCAAATGCATGAATTTTGAAATGTTTTGCAACAAAATTATTATATGTTTTACTACCATTTTCATAAATCTACTAAAACATCTCATGTATTCATGAAGGTTATGGGTCTGTAGCTTTCTTATATTCTTTCTTTTTATATAGAGAGAATGGATTTTCTGCATTCCACAGGGGCAGTTTCAAGGAGTCAACCCACTTTTTACACTGCCCTGATCCCCACAATCTCCCTGACACTCTCCCCTCTCTTCATCACTTTTTGCTAAGATATAATTTTCATTCACTCTGTCCTCTCTTTTTCTGGCTTTGGTATCAGGATAATAATGTTTTGCTAAAAAAAAGTTGGATATTGGCTTAATTCATATTAAACTTTGTTAGATTCCCACACTGAAATCATCCACCCTCAAAAATAATTGAGAGCACTTTTAAATTTATTATTTAAAGTTATCAAATGGGTCCGGCGCAATGGCCTAGCAGCTAAAGTGCTCGCCTTGAGTATGTCAGGATACCATATGGGCCGCCAATTCCAATCCCAGCGGCCCCACTTCCCATTCAGCTCCCTGCTTGTGGCCTGGGAACGTAGTTGAAGATGGCCCAAAGCCTTAGGACCCTGCACCCATATGGGAAACCAAGAAGAGCTCCCGGCTCCTGGCTTCGGATTGGTGAGGCACCGGCCACTGTAGTCACTTGGGAAGTGAAACATCGGATGGAAGATCTTCCTGTCTCTCTTTCTCTCTGTATATTTGACTTTGCAATAAAAATAAATAAATCTTTTTTAAAAGTTACCAAATAAGTATTAGACCAAAAATTATATAGATCACTTAGAGTAACTCATGTTTTGCTTTTAAAATAGTGGGGATTTTGGCCTATTTTTTTTGTATTTATGTAGACAAATATTTGAAAATTCTCACTATGTTTTGACATCCTCGGGGTGTATACTAATATATTGTGTTTCCAGACATTCATGATTTTGATCTTTGCTCTCTGTCAGTCTGTCTAGAATTTTGGTATTTGTGTTGAGTTTTTTAAATATTAGATTTTTTTCTCAGACTTTCCCTAGTTTCAGTTCCCTGTAGCTTTACCATTCTTTTCATCTTTTGAAGATTATGGATTTTATCTTTTTCTAGGGTCTTAAGGTAGGAATTTAGATTTTGAACTTGAGACTCTTTATTTTTCCCCTTTCTTTTAATCTGAAAAATGTACCATGTCCTTTTATTCCCCATGGTTTCTAATGGGAAATCACCACAATTTCTGTTGCTTTTCTGTAAAAGTAAAGTTGTTTTGGATGCCTTGTTTCAAGATATTTTGTACCTGATTGATTTAAAGAGAACAGAATTTGTGTAAGTCGCAGAAAAAAATTTAATCAGATAATCGTCCTTCTCTCTCTTCCTCTCTCCTGTCCTCTATTCCTTTCCTTTCTTCCTTTCTTCAATTTTTGCAAAATCAACAACAGCAACAACAACATAATGTTGGTTATCACAGATATAATGCTCCACTCATTAATAATAATATTTAAAAAATAAAAGTTATAAAGGCCTTAATTGGTCAGGAATATAAGTAAAGACTAAAAATAACAATACATTCACGAATTACCATTTCATTCACACACACACACACATTCGTATTCTATATTAGCTACTACATGTAAGAAAAAACATGGTATTTGTCTTTTGTGGAAGGCACATATTACTAAGCATGATGGTTTTCAGTTTCATCCATTTGTATTTTTTTCCAAGTTTCAACTGCAGGGTACCTCACATTGCTTTCTTTAGATATTTCTTCTTTGTGATGTATTCATGCGCCTGCCAAGTTAGGGTTACTGCCAGCATTGTGACTTATAATGCTTTTTTTCAGCCCTGCGCACTTCTGAGATGCCAGTGGTATGAACATTAGATCTTTTGATAATGATCTCCCTGGTTTCTGAGAGATTGATCACTTTTTACAATTATTTTCTCAGTACTATTCAGATTTACAAGTTCTGCTATATATTCCAGTTCAGTGATTATTCTCTTTGTGATCCTTAAGGTTATTGCACTAAACCACTTAGATTGTTTGTTTTAGCTTTTGTTATCAGTTCTAAAATTTCCACTTATTTCTTCTTCTTATGATCTGCTTCGTTTGGAATCTCTGTTTTCTTCCTGAGACTTTTCTGCGTTTTCATTTGTTTCATATTTGTGTATAATTGCTCATGAATGCTTTAAAATCTTCATCTGATAACTTGTAACACCTATGCCATTTCAATGATGCTATCTATTGATTTTCGTTTTTCCTTTAATTTGAGATCACCCTTGTTCTTTGTATGAGTGATTCTGTGATTGACACTTGAGCAATTGAATATTCTATTCTGAGACTATGATCTTACTTAAAGCTTTTATTTAGTTCCATCTCTCTAGCACTGTTGCCGCAGGGAAGCAAAGGAACACTTCCATTTCTGACAGCTGAAGAGAGAAACCAGGATCCCCAGTTGGCCTCTATAGACACTCAACTAGGGCCCGCCTCATTATTGCCTGGGAGATAAGAACACTCACTTCATACATGGTGTTGATCAACAATGTGATGTGATGAGCTTACTAATGCTGAGGCATGGTGAAAACCTCCATTGACATAAACCCAAAGTGAAGGAAGAGGAGTACCTCATTATTGCCAGACGAGGGTAGCATTTCACACTCATTCTGTCGTGTCTATTAATACTGCAAGCAGGTCAGAATTTGTTATCCTTAATCAGGGCTCAAAGTCATATTACCTTACCTGATCCTGCCTCACACCAGCTTGATGACTATGTTGGAGTGCAATTCTACAGTCTTACAGGATCTGAAAACTAAGCGCTCTGCTTGGCCTTTGTTGGCACATGAGGCAATGGGGCAAAATGAGTATATCATTCGAAAAAGGTTTCAGATGTCAGTGATAGACTTTTTATAAAGAAATCTCATCAATGTTTCCTTTAAAATTATTATGTTATACATTCTCAGATGTAGTTAAGATCCACTGTTGAAATTTGTCACAATATGTATCTGAGGTTTACATGAGGATTTATTAATCATCCAAATCAGTTTGAAAGACAACTGCCAGATCTATTATATTGAGTCTTCTCGTTTAGAAAAACTATATATGTATAAATATACACTGATAGCATATAAACCAATGATATACAAATATACCAAAAAAAAACCCACCTACACTGACGCCCTCTTTTTTTTTTTAAGATTTATTTTGTTTTTATGGGAAAGTTAAATATACAGAGAAGAGGAGACACAGAGAGGAAGATCTTCCATCTGTTGACCTATGCCCTAATGGCTGCAATGACTGGAGTTAAGCCCATCTGGAGCCAGAAGCCCAGAGCCTCTTCTTGGTCTCCCATGTGGGTGCAGGGTCCCAAGGCTTTGGGTCATTTTCCACTGCCTTCCCAGGCCACAAGCAGGGAGCTAGATGGAAAGTGGGGCTGCCAGGATTAGAACCGGTGCCCATATGGGATTCCGGCGTATTCAAGGCGAGGACTTTAGCCACTAGGCTAGCGTGCCACGGCCTGACCCCTAAGTTTTATTTCTTCTTCCTCACTTTTGGAAATTTTGCTCTAGAAATTTTAGTTTTTTTTTTAAATGGACTATGCTTATCCCCATCCATCTATTCATTCATATAATCATTGGATCCACATATACTGAACAGCTACAATGTCCAGGCACTGATATTGTAAGATAATGCATGAATGTCACTTCAACTCCTCATTCCTTGGTGAGGCAAGGACACAGGTCTCTTCTGATTCCACAGCCAATTAGAGTTTCTCAAACAGGAAAGAGAGGCAGTCCCCTCTGAGAGTGTTTGCACTGCTTTGGAAAGATCGGCTTAGCCTTTTCATTTCCTTCCAACTGCTCAGGGAGTAAGATTCAGCAAGGTTGGAAAGTTGACAGCTATGTTCAAGTACTATTACAGTTAAGGAAACCAGTTTAGATACACTACTAAACACACTAAGTGTAGGTAACATGGCTGAAAGCTGATGATGAATTATTTCATTTTAATTAATTTGGATTTCTTTGCCAAGTATCATTAGTGGTCACTCTACTGGACATCAATAGAAGAGGACTTGGATTTAGGAAGCCCAATACTCAGATTAAAGTATTGATTGATAAAGAATGAGCCTACAATCAGAGAACAAAGTTTGAGAAGATGGATCATATTCCAAACTAAGATGAGAGCCAAAACAAGGATAAATAGCAGTGGAGATCACCTAAGGAGAAACATCTGAAGATGTCGTAGACACATGATTTGGTGGTAATGGACAGGGAGATTGAATTAAACCCTGATTATGTCTAAGTCACATCTTAATAACTATACATATAATTAAGCTTATTTCTTTTTAAATTGAAAATTTTGCATATGCTATAATACAAATTTAATTTAATTTTTAATTTACTATTGTATAAAAGTATTATAAGATCTATTTAACTATTTGAATAAGAGTTACACAGAGAGAGATTTTTCGTCTACTACTAATTCACTACTCAGACTGCAACCGACAGGGCTGTGTCACGAATGAGTGGCTTCATTGTGGTTGGTCACATCAGTTTGAGGAGCCCAAACACTTAGACTGTTTTCAGCTACTTCCCAAGCCATTAGCAGTGAGCTTGACAGAATTTGGAAGAGTCAGAACTGAATGGGAACCATATAGGATGTAAGTGTTATAACCAATGCTGGCTGCTTTACACACTATGCTCCAGTACTGGCCCAGCCTTTTTAAGTGTATAGAAACTACGCATATTTCTTGTGCTAAAATAGAACAGAAAATACAATTTTTGAAATAAAATATAAAATAACACCAAAAAATCAAGGAATATATCAGAAAGGATCACTACATCATTACACTGAAACTGCAAAACATTGTCAAGAGAAATTAAAGACATTATCCTTTAAATGCTGATTAGCGTCATCTAGGGGTGCTCTCTAAACTCTACTAATATTGAATCAGTTAAAAATCTCAAATTTATTCCGGGAAAATGTGTACTAATGACAGATTTAGACCTATCAGTTATCATTACAATTGTAATGTATTCCCTTCTTTTTCTTCCATCAAAATGTCCAAATTTATTTTGTGCATAAAATACACTTAGCACAGTGTCATATTTCAGAAACAACTAATTGCGATTTTTGTACGAGCAAGTGAATTAGTGATTTACAAAAGTCTTATTGTTATTGTCACATGATGAATAATTTCCTATTATATATTTGCAAACTGAGTAAGAAACTGATTATAAATTATGCATTAAATATTCCAAATATACTAGTAAATTGATATTATATATTTCTTCTTTTAAAAAAGAGGAAAGACTGCATGCTTATTTTGACAGTGGCAGCACTAATGATTAACAAAATTATAGTGAATGAGATAAATTTTATGGTTAAACAATGAAAAAACAATTAGCCCTTTCCTCATTTCAACTGTGTTTTTCCTCACATTGTTTTCCAGCTGTGAAATATATTTATAAGGAAGTGACAAAAGCTGATGTAGGTGTAAATCATGCATTCCATTTATATATACTGTATGCTAACGGAATATTAGTTGTTTTAGTGGTGACATAGTTTATTTACCTACCTCCAAACTTTAATCCTCATTCTGTTTCCTAATTAGGAGTATGACATGGGTAAGTGTATTCTTTTTTGGTTTCTTTTTTATCATCTAAAAGTATCTACTTCCTGGAAAACAAGAAAACGTAAATTTAAAAAATCAATAACCCGCTTAATTTTATGCATCACATTAGCAAAAATTAAAGTATGAATCAATGTCTAATGTTGGTGAGGATACTCGGCAAAGAAAAATTTTATATGAGATGAAAAAACAATAGTCATTGTTTACATCTACTCTATTTGCCTCACATGTGAGATGCTACCTCTGCAGGTGGTCGACTACATCCCAGCATCAGCCCCAAGGATGCCTATTTTGTAAAAGCCTCAATCCTATTCTTAAGCAAGGAGCCCTCATAGCTTAATCATCTCTTGAGGGCCCGCTACTATTACATTGGCAAAACTTGATTTTGGAAGGCACGTTTTCAGACCTTAACAAAACACATGTGTCATGATGTTTTCATGTAATAGATTATCTAATGGTTAAAGCAGATGTATAGAGATATCATCGTGAGTACATCTTCAGTATAGAATGTTGCATAATAAAAAGGTAAATTATGAATAAGTCCTGAATAGCATTTTTATAAATATTTAAAATGAAAAAAAAATATGAGAGTAATTCTGTGTGTTGTAGATGGAGACAATGGCATGCACAAACCAGTTGTGGCTACAGCTCTGTGGCCTTAGGCAAGTTGCTTACTTACTCTTTTGTGAAATGGTCCTCCGGAAAATAAGGTTTACTGTGAGGATTTCTTTTGATGTTTATTTTTTCAATTCTCAGAAATTTTGTGCGGCAGCAAGATTAGCTACAACTTCAGTTGCTGGCCTCCCATATCAGACTGCTGGTTCAAGTACCACGTGCTCTGACTTCAGTGGGAAATCAACAAGGAATTGCTGGCTTCTGGTTTCTGGCGTAGACATTACTGTTGTGAACATTTGTGGAGTGAACCATCAACCAATACAATAGTGATTCTCTCTCTCTTTCTGACTCTGTTACACAAATAAATAGATAAATTCGTTTTTAAAACAAAAATCAGTCAAATGGACAATTTTACATATTTGCTTCTTTTAAATTTCCTGCACAGAGTATTTCTGAAAGAATTTTAATCCACTATAAGTGAAAGTGTCTGGATTTAAAAAGTCCCCTTCTTAACACTAGGGAGGTACGTGCAGCAAATATTCTACTGTGGACTAGCACTGCTCACTCACTAAGATTGAAAATAAAAATAAAACAAGGCATAGTTTTCCCCCGTGGCTACAGTGTCAGTATGTCATTGCTAAGTTCTGAGTGATTGTGTTGTGTTTATCACTTATGCATATATTAATCTTTACCAGAGGTTAGATGAAGATAGCATGGGACTGGCCCATATGCCCTGGTCTTTGAGTACAAGGATATTAAATAGGAGAGTGGATTTAAGTGTTACAGCAATAATTAAGAACAGCTGTTATTTTGTTTCACAATAGAAACTACCTTTAAAATTCTAGCTGAGAATTCAGAACTAGTGAAGATTAACAGATATCTTGTAAAAATCTCAAGTTAAAATGTAATATGCTAAGCAGAAATTATTCACAAAAAAATACAAAAATACTGGAAAATCTGCTGTTTCTGATTCTTTAATTTCTAATTTTATAACCTGTGTTATAAAACAACACAATTTCTTAAAATTGATAGGTATTGAATCCTGCTTTCTTTTTGCTCTGTATCTTCATCACAGCACTTATTTCACTATCCTGTGGACGGTGTGAGGTAGTGCTGATGTAACTTAACAAGATTTGCCAAAATCAACTTTCGGAGTTGACAGGAAAGAAACAGCAAATCACAGCCCATCAGATGTTCATGGGACAAATGATTCCATGTTCAATTTTGGGAAATACTGAATTCTTTATCCTGCCTTGGAGAGAAGTCACAGCTGACACTATTGATTTGCCTGGCAAAAAGTCTCTAAGAATTTCCATATACGTAATAATTATTTTTCTCATCTTTAGCCTATTTCAAATTTGTGTTCCACTCAACAACATAAAATTACTCCTTTCTTTTTCATCTTAGCCACGTATAAAATGTGTCCTCAGCCCCAGCTGTTGGCAACTGCCTAGTCTGCATTGTACCTAGGCAAGCCTTACACTATTGGGAGAACAGCAGCTAATAGCTGCCAGACATCCTGGGCCTGATTAATGCCAAATTTGTGTTAACTATACTAATGTGCCATCATAATTACCTATTTTTTAAGGCATATTAGGGGGCAGATGCTGGCATGCCAGCAGAGTCTGGGGGCCTGCACCCAAGCATGTGTGGGCCCCGGGCAGATAGGCAGGGCCACAGAGTGGCACCACACACCCCCAGAGGATCAGGCTTGGGGATCTGCATGCCTGTGGGAATTGGAGCGTGAAGAAGCTGTGGATTGCCCAGGGAAGGGGTTCTGGGGATGTGTGGGAGGGAGGACTGCTGAGAGAGAATTTGACAGGTGAGGAGTGACTTCTAGAGATTTTACCAAAAAAAGTACTGAATTTGCAGGTAAATGAGGGAACAGAGATTGGGTGGTTTGGAGGAGGGAAACTGAAGGACCTCTCAGAGCCAAACCAACACACCTACCCACGAGGGGAACCTGAGCTGGGCTTGCTGGTATCAGCCCACCAGACCAGCACACAAGAAGGCTATGTCTGGGTAGCCGGCCTGGTGGGGTTCAACTACAGAATCTGCCAGGGAGTGTCAGGGCAGGGATTGGACAACATCAGGCTGTGCCATGTTACTAACCATTGTGTGAGAGAACTAGGTCTGGGAGCAGATTCTGTGGGGGATTTGTGTGATCACCCCTGTGGGCCTGCCATACCCGCTGGTTTGCTCAAGGGCTGGGAGACGTGACGGGTTGAGCTAGGTATGATCATGGAAATCACCAACACTCATGGGCACTGGTGTTGGGCATAGGCTGGGGTAGTCCATGCTGCAGTACCTGCAGGCACACTCAAAAATTGGGTATGGGGCAGGGTGGGGCACAATATACACCAGCATACACAAAGGTTAACACTGGGGACCAGATTGTGCAGGGTAAAGGTCTAAAACCTGCTGACATGCATGAGATCTGGGTCTGGAAGTGGCCTAATGGGTAAACTTGGGAAACTCCACTGGTGGGCCATAGTTCCTGCTGGTGAGCACGTAAGGGCTGGGTGTTAGTAAGGCCAGGCAGGGCTGCTTTAATTGTTGGCAGGTGTGTGGTTTGACTTGGGGGGAAGGGGAAGGGGCAGGGAGACCAGGCAGAGCTAGGCCAAACCATAGCACACTTAGCAAGTGCAGGAACCAGGATGGGATAGGCCATGCTGTACTAGGGTAGACTATCACACCTACTGATTTGCATGCAAGCCAAGAATGGGGGCAGGCTTGACAGGGTTAGGCTGCAACACCCACTAGTGAAAGTTGGGACTCGGGGTGGGCCAGGCTAGTCCAGGCAGCAGCATCTGAAGGCAAAGGACAAGCCAGGTGATGAGTTATGCTGGGTTGGGTCAAAACAACCACTAGTTTGCACATGATCTGTGACTGGGAGAGGACTTGGTTGGAGAGCTAAGTGGATGCCCGAGCTTGGCAGTGGTTCCCATCTGTGAGTGTGAGAGCTAGAATGGGGACAATGACCTGGACTGCACATGGCTACAGCATCTTTCTGCATTGATGTCATCTGTATCTGGGGTGTGCCAGACTGAGTTAGATTCCAGCACCTGCTAGTGTTCACAGGAGCTAGGGAGGATGTAGGACAGGCTGGGCCAGCTTTCTGCATCTGCTGAACCACACGAGAGCTGAGCCTGGGGTTATGCCAGGAAGGGCTGGGCTGTAGCACCCAATGTTAAGAGTTGGAATGGGTGTGGACCAGTCAGGCAATGCCTCTGTACCTGTCAGGACAGGAAGTGGGCCAAATCAGGTCAGACCAACAACCCACTGGTGTGCGCAAGATCTGCCACTGGGAGGAGACCTGATAGAGGAGATAGAGGAGCTTGGGGAACTCCTCTGTCAGGACGCAGTTCCTGCAGGTGAGAAAACAATAAAAGATGGGAGCAGTCCAGGCCAGGCCAGGTTACTATACCAGCTGGCATACTTGTGGGTCAGGTTTGTGGGTGGGCAGGTGGGGCCACTGGCTGATGTGAAAACCAAGATGGATTGCAGGACAAGCCAGGTAGGGTCACAATACTAGCCAGTTTACGTTAGGACTAGGACTAGGGGCTGACTGGGCTGGACTCGGCTTTAGCACCCACCAGCATGAACTGGGACTGGTGGCAGTTCAGGCTGAGTCAGGCTGCAGCACTCGCCTGTGAATACCGAGGTGAGCAAGACATGCCAGACTGGGCTGCGGCATGCACTAACATTGTAAGACCCCACCAGGGGGACTTAATGTGGGGAACCTGGTAGGGAGGTTATAAGGGCTCCCCTGCTGGGTCACTGCTCCTGCTGGTGAGTGTGATAGCTGGGGCTGGGGCAGACCAGGTTGGGCAGGGGTACAGAATCAGCTGAACTGCATGTGAGCTGGGTTAGGAGGAGAGCCAAGCTGGGCTAAGTGACCATATCCACTGGTGCATGCATGAGACAGAGCAATTGCAGGCTGGTCAGGCTTTGCCGTAGCATTCGCTAGAAGGTGCTGAGATTGGGGGCAATTCCGGTCAGGCTGAAACACAGAATCGTATTGAAAATGCAGATCTGGGGCTGGGAGCTAGCCTAGTAAAGAGTCTGTGGGCACCTCTCTGATGGGTTGCAGCTCTCACCGGTGAACATGGAAACCAGGGCTAGGGGTGAGCCTGTCAAGACAGGCAATGGTACTTACTCGCATGAGTATGGGCTGGATAGTGGGATTGGTCAGGCTGAGCTGGGCTCCAACACCCATTGATGTGTTGCAGAGCCAAATGGTATACAGGATGGGCTGGACTAGTCTGCTGCACACACCAACATGAGCACCTCTGTATGTCTGCCTTTTAATCCAATAACTAAATAATTCTTCCAAATTAAGTAAATAAGATAATAAATATTTTCTTATAGTTTTTCTCCTGTTTAATAAAATGTATGTAATAGAAAATTTCAAAACTGCATAATTGCATAAAATATAAAATCTTCTACTTTACTGCTCCCTAGATAAATGCAGTTAACATTTACATAGGTATATATATATGTACATATATATAGATATATATATGTATATATATATAGTTTCTTTCTTCATTCATTCATTCATTCTAAAGCAGAGTTAGAGAGAGGGAGGGAGGAAAGATTTTCTATCCACTGATTTACTCTGCATGTGGCTCTAATGGTTAGAAGCTAGTCCAGGTCTAAGCCAGGAGCTTGGAGCATACATTCATCTTGGTCTCCCAGGTCTGTTGCAAGGGTTTAAGTACTTGGGCTCTCTTCTGCTCCTTTCCAGGCACATTAGAAGGGAGATGGATTGGGCCCGGAGCTGTGGCCTAATGGCTAAAGTCCTCGCCTTGAACGCGCCGGGATCCCATATGGGCGCCAGTTCAAATCCTGGCAACTCCGCTTCCCATCCAGCTCCCTGCTTGTGGCCTGGGAAAGCAATCGAGGGCAGCCCAAAGCTTTGGGACTCTGCACTGGCATGGGAGACCTGGAGGAAGTTCCTGGCTCTTGGCTTCAGATTGGCGCAGCATCAGCTGTTGGGGGTCACTTGGAGAGTGAATCAGTAGACAGATCTTCCTCTCTGTCTCTCCTCCTCTCTGTATATATTTGACTTTGTAACAAAAAAAAAAAATCTTATACCACATATTTCTTTCTCTCATTCTCCCAATTTATTTTAAAAAACCTGGATTTATAGTATGAATTTGGCTTAAAATTTGTTTCTTTAATGATATCTAGAACACTTCTCTGCACTAGTGCATAATCAAACCCAGCTCCACTATTCCATTGTTTAGAGAAAGGGCAAACTCCCCATGCCAATAAACAGACAGTCCTCCAATAACACTTGTCATTTTAAAAACCATTCCTGTTAATGATATATGCCAAAGCATACCTTGGAGCTTTTGGAGGAAAGTTTTCTGTGAAGTGTGGTTTCTTCTAAATGAAGACATGCATTTGTCACAGCTGTCATCGTCCTTTGGTAAGCTTTCTCATCATTGTCTATTGAAAGATCCTATTTTTTTTTTTGTCAGTATAATTATGGAAGTTCTCCCTCTGGTTCGCTCCCCAAATGCCCACCACAGCCAGACCTAAGCCTGGCTGAAGGCAGGATCCAGGAAATCCATTTGGGTCTCCCACTTTAGTGGCAGGGACTAAAGTACTTTTTTCGTTTTCTGCTGCCATCCCAGGCACGCTTATAGGATGTTGGGTAGGAAGTGAAGCAACGGGGACTCAAACCAACATGCACTCTGATATGGGCTGCCATCATCACAAATGGCGGTGTAATTCCCTACACCACAGCATCAATCTCTAGTCAGTTTGCATATAGCCACCTTCATCTTTGATCTTTGTTATTGATGTAATCCACTAATGGATCTCCTCCTTGTGTGTATTTTCTCCTCTACAATGTATTGTATGTTGTTCATGTAGCACCCACATTTCCTTTTAAAAGCTGCATCCCTGTTCAAACGCTCACTGGATTTGAACTCATTCAAATAAAAATCTTAAAATTGCCTACAGATCTCTACCTGATGTGGCTTCCAATACCTCTTTGATGCTATTATTTTCTTCACTTGCTCTGTTCTTAACCCCACTCTTGTTCTGCTCCTCTAAAATGGGAAGCACATACCCACCTCCAGCTTCTGAACTTCCTAGTCACTTCAGCTCAACTGTCAACTGTCCTTCTAGACTTTCATGAACTGTTTCATTGAAAAATTACATCTCCTCCTGCTTTATGTTACCATGATTTCCTTTTTTCTTAGCATTAATAACTATCAGACACTTTCACTGGCTTACCTGTTCATTGTCTACTTCTCACTCAACGGTCTGTAAGTCTTATGAGGCCATACCTTACTTTTTAAAAAAAGATTTATTTATTTATATTTATTTATTTTACAAAGGCAGATTACAGAGAGGAGGAGAGACAGAGAGGAAGATCTTCCGTCTAATGGTTCATTCCCCAAGTGAGCGCAACGGCCGGTGCTGCACTGATCTGAAGCCAGGAGCCAGGAACTTCCTCCAGGTCTCCCATGCGGGTGCAGGGTCCCAAAGCTTTGGGCCTTCCTTTACTGCTTTCCCAGGCCACAAGCAGGGAGCTGGATGGGAAGTGGAGCTGCCAGGATTAGAACTGGCGCCCATATGGGATCCCGGCGCGTTCAAGGCGAGGACTTTAGCTGTTAGGCTACTGCACAGGGGCTGTCCCTATCACTTCTTTCACAGTTGATGTTTGTTTTTACAGTCATATTTTCTGCGATTTACTGTAGCTACTTCCTTTTTTCCCAATTTTATGTCTAATGCTTTGCTGTATTTTCTAATTGCTGTACCTAAACATTTAAAAAAATATATTAAATGGTGGTGGTTAGTATGGGCTTTGTTTTCTTCCTTATGTTCACAGGAATTGTTTCTGTGTAGAGGATGTTGGTTGAGTTTGAAACAGAACACACACCTATGCACACACACAAGTGCAGACATACATAGAAATAGTAAGAATATATTTCTTCACAGATTACTAAGACTTATATTAGAATTATAGTAGGGTTTCATCAAATAATTCCCCCAGAACTTTTTGACTTGAGCATGCAAGTCTTCTCATTTGACTTAATATAAACTTTGAAACAAAAGCTTTGTAGATAGCAAATATTCCATGTATTCATGGAACTAGCTATAGTTTTTCATGAAAATGCACTAATGTCAATATAACTGGACTTGGGTTGCTCGGCTCCAGTCCATGGGCCCACCTGCAGGGAGTTGCTGGTTTCGTGAGCCCCTGCGACAGAGAATCTGGTGGGACTCTGGTTGCCTGGTTCAGGTCTTTGGCCTGCCTACGCAGCAGGTGCCAGGTTCCTGAGTTCCAGGGATGGAGGATCCAGTGGGGCTTGGGGCGCCTGGCCTGAGTTCCAGTTCCTGTATGGTGGTTGCTGGGTTCATGAGCCCCAGGGGTGGGAGATGGGGTAGGGCTTGGGTTGCCTGATTTGGGTCCTTGGGCTCACCTGCAAAACAAGTCCTCCTCCATGAAAAAGAGTAGTGGGCACAGACCCTGACACACATGGAAAATATGGCAGCTCATTTGATACCAGAGCAGCAGAAGAAGAACAGAACAAACTGGACAACTACTCCAGCCAACGCTGATAGCAAACTATCTTGGGGAATGGAGACTTGAGGTTGACTCTGTCAGGCAATGGACATTGAGAGGACTGCATCTCCTTGGATCAGTTAAATCAACAGCATTTCAGAACTATCCAAACTACTTGGACAGCACCATTGGACTATGTACACATCGGGACCTTGGGTTGATATCGGATAGCGGTTCCCCATCCATGTGTACCGGGAAATTCGGAAAGTCAGGTGTAACTTCCCCCTTTATTTCTCTGCTTCCTGCAGAAACAAAAAGAAAAAATAGCAAATTTGGAAGCAGTGAGTTCTCCTACTTTTCCCAAAACCTCGATCCTTCCCACCCTGATAAACCAGGTAATCATTATAAAAAATAAAATAATTTTTAAAAATACAACTTGAGGGCCCGGTGCAATGACGCAGGTGGTTAAGGTCCTCGCCTTGCACGCCCAGGATCCCATATGGGCGCTGGTTCTATCCCGGCAGCCCCGCTTCCCTTCCAGCTCCCTGCTTGTGGCCCTGGAAAGCAGCTGAGGACGGCCCAAAGCTTTGGGAACCTGCACCCACGTGGGAGACCCGGAAGAGGCTCCTGGCTTCGGATCGGCATAGCATGGGCTGTTGCGCTCACTTGGGGAGTGAATCATCGGACGGAAGATCTTCCTCTCTGTCTCTCCTCTCTGTACATCCGCCTTTCCAATAAAAATAAAAATAAATCTTTAAAAAAAAAAACACACAACTTGAATCAGTTGCTTCTTAGTACTGTTTTTCTTTTTGATTTTTACTCAGGCTTGTTAACATAATGAGTTCTTTCAGAGAAGAGCACACTGTGGTATTTCAAAATTAAATATTCCTAAGACTATGAAATAATTGACTTACGAGAAATCAAGGCTGTGTGTCTATCACGTTTGTGCATGCACAAGTGAAAGAACGGATATAAGAAATAATATTCACAATTTGATAGGACAAATGATATGCTCCATTTTCATATTTCTTCCTGGGAACTGTAGTTTTACGATAGTTTTTTATTTACTTTCTTTTTTCATTTATCTGTGTAATAAATAAATCTGTGCTGGTGAGCATGTTTTCATGCTACTTTTTTTTTTATCATCGTGCTGATGGAAAAATGTACCCTGCCCTGAACATCTGTTTTGCGTGCTGGCAACCTTGGAAAACTGGCAGAGACCTTCACTTGCGGCCTTGAGGTGAGAACTCCAATATAGGGCAGCAGAAGCTGGCACTGGGTGCTTCTCCTCTGCATAGCTGTTTGCCAGCAAGGTGTTGAGAGCAGCGGAGATATTTTGAGGAGCCGTGTAACTAGTCCACGAACAACTTACCTCTAAAGTCCTGCTCTGTGAATTCGGTCTATCTTTACATGCTCCCAGCTAAGTAGCAGTTCAATAAGGGAAAAAAGCTTAATAAGTAAGTATTTAAGTAGGTAATCTGGAAAAAAGAAACTTTTCCTCATGATTTGCAATGCATAATTCTCCAGGTTATTATAAATTTTGCATTAAATATGTTGTTGTCTTAGGCTAACAACGTCAGAACATTTGGGCAGACAAGCAATTTTATCCCTCTGTCTTAATTTTCTTTTAGAATCTCACACAGGCTTTTCTGTTTTGAGTCATTCTGAAAGTTTCCAACCATGTCATAGCATTCACCTTCCCAGAGACAAGAAACCCTGTACTGGTTGGGATATCCAGGGGATTGTTTATGTTCTGTCATCACACAACCAGGCCAAGATGCTTGACCAGGAAACCCCACTAGATCCAGTTAAATAGTTCATTTTTTTTGTCTTAGAAATCTATTCCATGATTATTTATTTGTTTATTTATTTGAAGGCCCATAGAGAGAGACAGAAGGTGTGTGTGTGTGTGTCTTATACTTGTCTTATACTTGTGGGTTCACCCTCTAAATGTCCGCAGCAGGCAGGTCTGGGCAAGGCTGGACCAGGGAACTGGAATGTCAACCTGGTCTCCCACAGGGATGGAAAGAGCCTAAAAGCCTGGGCTGCATTCTGCTGCCTATGCATTATCAGGAAGCTGATCCGAAGCAGAAGAGTCAAAATTCAAACCTGCACTGTGATACAGGGTTGCTCACATTGTAACCTGGAGAGTAACCCACTGTATTACAACTCCAGCCCTCCAAAATGGTTTTAAGATTTTGTTCATTTGGAAGGCACTGTTACAGTAAGTGAGAAGGATGGCCAGATCTGGACTAGGTGAAAGCCAGGAACTTCTTCCTGTTCCCCGTGTGACTGTAGGGACCCAAGCACTTGGGTGGTCCTATGCTGCTTTCCCAGGTGCGTTAGTCCAGAGTTGGATCAAATTAGAGCAGTTTTATGTAACTTATCTCCACCTAAAGTGTAAACGCTTTGTTTTGGTTTGACAATATTTCCTTGCCTTTTTTTTAATTTTCTCAACCTTCTTGACAGCCTGTTTTGTAGTCTGACCACAACTATCTTTTTAAAAAAATTATTATTATTATTTTTTTAATAAAATTTATTTTGACATTCTTTACATAGTTAATTAGGGTAAGAAGGTTCAAGGGCTACAGGAAAGTGGATAATACTAGTATGTTTTCCATATTGTTACCTTCATGTTTAAAGGGGGGTATTAAGGGAGAAGGCCCACCCAATTATTATTTTTAAAAAATTATTTTTTTATTTGAAATGAAAGAAAAACTGTTTTACTCCCCAAATGGCTGAAACTGCCAGATTTGAAGTGACTCAAAGCCAGGAGCCAGGAGCTGCTACCAGGTCTCCCACATGGGTGCAGGGTCCCAAAACCTTGGTCCATCCTCTCTGCTGCCTTCCTAGGCCATAAGCAGGGAACTGCATGGGAAGTCGAGCAGCTATGACACAAACAGGTGCCCAAATAGGTTGTTAGCTGTTGCCGGTGGAGGATTAGCCTGTTGAGCCACCAGGCTGGCCCCAGCCACTAGTATCTTAACTCAGCCACAGGTGGCTCAGGATCAGGTGGATATCAGGCTGGTAAGGAGAATGGAATTTAATAACTCACGGTTAGTAAAACTGTGGTAAAGCAGGCTTGCATACTTTATTCTTGATGGGCTAAGTTGTTAGATAATTTAAGGGTTATTTGACAGTCTATTAAAATGAACTTATCCATTGACACAGTAATTATTGTGTGTCTGGGAGTATATCCTTAGCCATGTTTGCACATGCATATAGGTGTGTATGTAAGGAATCACAGTAAAATAGTTCATAGTCACAGAAAACAAGAACTGCTATCAATGCTCAGTAAAAGTGCAATTGATAAAATACGTTCAAACCCCGCAGTTGAATAATATGTAACAACAGAAGAACTGGGTAAGAAAGGGCCTTTTTAAATAAAATGGCCCAGATATGTACAGTGCGCTGTAATTTGTTTTTAAAAAAAAATGCCTACAAACATGTATTTGTGTGTGGGTATTGGACTATCCTGAATGTATTCTCTATACGTACACCATGCGGATCTGCAGGCAGGCAGGCAGGTGGGCAGGAAACAGAATTCCACAGTTCACTGTATACCTGTGTGACAGTATTTTTAACATATGTAGGAATTAACTCTTTTCAATACCAAGTGATAAATCCTGGTAAGATGTAGCTCTAACTATGATAGTTACACCTGTATGTGGTATACCCCTAGCTTCTCAGATCATAAGTAATATACAAAAATGTCTACGTTAATAATAGTACTTGTTAGAAGCTAAAAGTAGAACAGGTATATCTTTGTATATGAAAAAGTTAAATCAATTTTAGAAAATTAAAACTGACTGCAAGTTCACTTAGAAAAAGCATTCAAGATGGTGTTTAATCTTTCCTTTTAAGATTGATTTGCTTTTATTTGAAATGCAGACTTACAGAGAGGACAGACAAACCTCCCATCCACTAGTTCACTCCCTAAACAGCAGCGATGGCCAGCACTCTGGGCTGGGCTGAGATCAGGAGCCTGGGGTTTCTTCTGGGTCTCCCACTTTGATGCAGGGTGCCAAGGTCTTGAGCCATCTTCTACTGCACTCCCAAGCCATAAGCAGGGAGCGAGCTGGGTGGGAAGTGGAGCAGCCTGGATTAGAAAGGCTCCCATACAGGATGCCAGTGCCAGATATGGAGATTTAACTTGCTATGCCAAGGTGGCAGCCCTGGCATTTTATCTTTTAACCTACAAGTTTCATTTTTGTTAAAAAGAAATGTTTACATAGTTGATGCTAAACCTTCAGTTTTTCTGGAAAATTTTGTTACCCATCAATACATTCCTAGAAACACAATTTTAAAAAGAAATTGTATATTAAGCACCGAAAAAAAAAACTTTAGTCACACAACTGCTGATATGTTGAACATGTTTTATTTATTTTTTTGGTATTACAACACATAGTCTATCCATATAAAAGCCTTATCCCATACATAAGAAAATAAAATCAATACCACCGATGCTAAGCATAGCTGTTGGCCTTTCAAGGTCACTGCCTGGATGGTGTTATCTGAACTTTAAAGAAATGTTTACCACCAAAAACACTCCCCTCAGCACCCTGTGTATATAGGACAGTTCTGATTTATTCTGAAAATCTGTAGCATAAAATGAAACCCAGAGAGCAGGTTTATATGGGAGGGTCCAAGGCCTGCAGATAGTGATACTAACTGGATAACTGAAAGTGTTAAACAATAGCCTATATGCGTTAATAGTATGAGCATTATAACATTTCACAACAAAAACAACGTATTTTCAAAGAATTATACCCACTAATGATTCACAATTAACATACATTCAGATTCCCACATCCAAATGAACAAGTCCTCAAATGGAGTCAATGTAGAACTTGAACTGCAGTTTCGGATTGATGCAGGATTTCAAACGATGGACAGTTCCTCAAATCTGCTCCAAAGACACTTTTTCAGGAGTTTCCCTATATGCCATACATCTATATTGTGAACAATATCTGAATATACTATTGAATATTAAAATATCAGTAAAAAGTTAAGTATCAAATTCTAGTGAGGAACATTAGTACATAATCTTAAAGCAAGACCTTAACTAAATAACTCAAAGAACATAATTAAGGTTTTAGATAACATCAGTCTTTCAGAAGACAGAAACAGCACTATTGCGTTAGGCAGCAGAATCTTTAAAGCCTAGATTTGTTTGCTTAGGAGAGTGTTATCGCTGACTCTCCTCTGCTCCCCCCATCCCCCCACCTTTTCTCTTCTCTTGCTCTCTCTCTCTCTGCCTAATTACACACCAAGCACAGGAAAGCTCAAACGCACTCCATGTGCAAGAATAAAGCCACACAGCAGTGAAAGCCCAAAGATGAGTTGAGGAAAGAAACATATCTGAAAAGCAAATCTGTGTACTTTACGCGGCCATCCTTAGCTCCACAGTCCCGCATAGTTCCCATGGAGACCAGAAGGGAGAGGCCCCCCAGCCACGAAGAGCTTCATCTCCTGCCAGTTGTAGCAGTGGGTGTAGAGCGCATTGGGGAATTCATCCACTCCACCGTAGTAGTTGACCCAGGGGCCATCGTGCTTGAGCCAGCCTCTGCCGCAGGTGAGCTTGAGCTTCTTCCGGGCAGTGCCTGGAGAGGAATTCGGCACATCCTTCTCTCGCTCCTCCAGGAACTTCTGAGCTCGGACATCATAGAAGAGCAGGGAGCCGTGGCCCGTCCCCACGGTGATGATGTGCTGGTAGAAGCTCAGGGAACGCACTCCGGTACCCCCTTCCCGGGAGCACAGGGGCCGGATGTTGTGGTGTGCCTGGCGCGGGTCCACAAAGGAGACGTGGGCTTGCGAGCCAACAGCATACAGGGACAACTCATCGCAGTAGGTCAGGCACACGTTTTCTCGGAAGTAGGGCAGCCGGATGGACAGCAGCCTGGAGAGGAAGCTGCGAGGCTTCCACAGGTGGAAATAGCCATCCAGGGAAACGGACCCCAGCTCCTCGAACCTGCGGCTGAAGGCCAGGGCACGCACCTTGCGATTCCCGGGGTTAATGCTGGCCCTAGGGATGGCTTCCATGTCCCTTGGGAAGATATGGGAGTACATGGGAAGGCCCCGGTGCTTGTTCCGGGCAACACAATCATTTAACATTTTAGGATCCAACCGCCACAGAGCCACCGTGCCATCACGGGAACCAGTCACAAGCACAGTGTCATTTATCCAGGCAATAGCAAAGATCCAGTCCCTGTGGCCTTCTTGGTCGCCCAGGCACACAGGGTCCAGGGTGGGCAGCTGGTAGATGGCCAGGCTATTGGGATTCTCGCCTCCGGTGGCCAAAAGGGTCTTAGAGGGGTTCAGCTCAATGGCATGAATGCCACAGTTCTGCTGAGCCGGGGCCAGCTCTGGCATCATGTCCCGCAACAGCGGGAGGCGCGACATGTGGCCCGAGTGCACGTCCACCACGAAGAGCGTGTTGCACTTGGTGCCGCACACCACCTGCCTGGCGTTCAGCCACTTTGATGCGAACACTTTATTGAGTGTGCCCAGGACCACGGGCTTCTCCTTCAGCAACTCGGGCAGGCTCCGCACCGCGTGGCTGCTCAACTCGCCCTCGAAGCCCGACAGCACCGCGCGCTCCCGCGCCCCCACCTCTCGCTCCTTCAGGTAGTGCACCAGCGAGCGACGCGTCTCCGGTACCTTCTGCTTCTTGGGCAGCAGGCGCTCCTCTCTGTCCGCCCCAACGAACGCTGGTTCCGACGACGCTCTCCGCTTCCTGCTACCTGTGGGCTGCGGGGCCATGGTGGGCGGCTGGCGGGTGGCGGTGGCGCGGGTGGCGGTGGCGCGGGTGGCGGTGGCGCGGGTGGCGGTGGCGCTGGTGGCGGTGGCGGCGCGGCGACGGCGGCGGCGCGTGGCACCCGAGTTGGCCGTGGCGACGGCGGGGATGGCGGCGCCTGTGCGTTCGCCGAGCGCGCGGGGTCTCAGGAGCCGGGCGACTGGACGGCGCGGCGAGGCGACAGCGTCCGGGCGGCCGAAGGGCAGGCGGCGGGGCCCCGCGAGGACGCGCGGCTGGCGGCGGAGCGGCGGCGGAGCGCGGCGAGAGGGCGGTGAGCGGCGGCCGCGCGGACCCGGGCGAGGGCGGGAAGTGCGGCCGGCGGAGCAGCCCGAGCCAAGTCAGCGTGCGGCGAGGCCGCCCCGGGGGCCCTCGTGCCGGGGGCGGAGGCTGCGGGAGGGCGGGCCGAGCGGGCCGCGGTGGGGCGAGAGGCGCGGGCGGGCCTGGAGAGGGCGGCGGGGAAGGGAGCCGCGGGGGAGGTGCCCAGACAGCCGGCGCTGCGGGACGCCCGGACTGGGCACGTGGGGCTGCGCGCTCGCCCGGCGCCGGAGGAGCCCCCGCAGCCCTGGGCCAGGGAAACCCGAAATGTCACTTGAACGCGGGCCTGGGAAGAGCCCTGGTCGTGATGGGTGGGGAGAAAGCAAAGTGCACTTGGGCGCAGTTCTGGGGCTCCCCTGGGGATGAACTTGGCAGGGGCCGAGGCTGTTTGGCAGGGGCAGGTAGACCCCTCCGGGTCAGGTCTGTGTCCTCCAGGCTTGGGTCTCTGCTTGGGTTGTAAACAGTTCGCAACACAGTAGAGGTGTCTGGGCTCCAGGGCTGGGATCCCCAGGAACGCACTCCAGATGTAGCCTCCGGTCCCACGTTCTGCTCGCGGTGGGGTCCTGGTGGAGGGCGGCCCGAGCCCCTGGGGGGGCGCCCTCCTGGAACAGGGGAGGGGCCTTGAAGACAGACTTTTCCTGAACCTCTGAACCCTGGGAGGTGGAGGGAGGAATCCAGGGGAGGGGCGCCTCAGTCCTCAGTCCTCACTCTTAGGAAGAGGAAACAGCACAATTTCAGTCCAGGCCTGTTGGGTGCCCGGGACTGAATCCTGTGTGATGGACAGGGTTAGTACAGAGCAGGTAAGGGACTTTTTGTAAGGAATGACATAGGCAGAGGTTGAGAATAGAGTGTGGTAGAAAGGTTGATATTCTTCGTTTTCTGCCGGAACAGGGCTCTGTAGCCCACACAGGAAATTTAGTTACAGAGTTCTACAGTGGGCTGGGCAGAGGCAGCTGGCTGATAGAAGTGCTGCATACTCCCCAGCTTTCTGCCGCAAAAAGTTTTTGTGAAGTGGTTGCTTGAGGGTTGACAGTACAGAATAAATAACGAGGCAGAGGAGACCATGGTCACCACTTTGTGGCCACTTTTCTCTGCTTTCCCTTGGCCTTTTATGCAAACTTACCCCAAGTGTAGATACTAAGCACATGAATCGTGGATCTTTCCTGTTACTCCCACTCAGCTGCAGCATTCCCTTTACTCCCCTTTTAGTACCCCCCCCCAATCTTTAATGCTGCATTAACAGCCAGCGATGATGCTGGGTAGAAAGTAGTCTGACACCAAAACAAGAGTTGATAACGAGAAATGAGATTGTTAGAGAAAAAGTAACCGGAAGTTCCTTTAAGACCAATGGTAAGCTTTTCTTGTCCTTAAATTCTGACTTCTACATATTGGTATTGCATAAGAATTCATTGCATAGTTTTTAGTGTTGTGATAGAATGGAGTAGGCTGAACATTTTGGAATGTATCAGCCTATTGAGTTATACGTGTGCATATAACAAAATAGGCTGGATATACCCATACACTTGTAAACTAAATGGCGTGTGAACATATTTTTCTGAATCGCCGAGTCATGGACAGGACAGTTGTGCTAAACTCTCAGATGCTGAGTGACTTATGGAAATTCAGTTTCACAGTAACTTCCTAAGTTAGCTTGCTTTTTATTGCCATATTTTAAAATGCAGAATGTGGCTAGAGCCACTTGGAATGCCTGCATCCCATTTGGGTGCTCTTGCAGTTGAGTGTTACCTCTTCTTCTGACCCAGCTTCCAGCTTCTGTGCGCTTGGGGAGGGCAGCATTTGCTAGGTCAAGTATTGGGTCACTCCCTGTCACCCTCAAGAGACATCCAATCAATTTCCTGGTTCCTTGCTTCATTCTGGCACAGCCCCAGCTACAGCAGACTTCTTGAGAATGAACCAGCCTATGGAAGACACTTCTCTTTTTGTTACTGTGCCCTTCAAATAAATGAAGGACTGTACTATTGTAATAATAAAGGGGAAACAGTGTGGAGAGGGGATTTGGGAAGGGAGAAAGGAGAAATCCCAGAGCCTATGAAACTGTATCATAAACATAAAGGGTATATATTTATTCATATATATATATGAATAAATAAAAATAAATAAGAAAATCAAGGCTCATAACTGGTAGCAACCCTCCCATGATCATAGTAGGATTAGAATTCCTAACAACAATGCTTTTGAGGCTAGAACTACTCTGTATTCCCCAAGAAATATATTTTTTCCTGCATATACATCATTGAAATTGTGTATATTGCTCCAATTGCAAAAATTTCATAGATGCTGTGTCTTGTGTACTACTAAAATGTAGCAGGGATTCCTAGAATATGTGAGTAAATACAGAATGTAAATAATGTAAAAAAACACTTCGCATATGATATTGCACACAAAATTACAATCTCTGAGACATGAGTTTCATTTTATGAATTCCTTTTAATTAATGTTTGTCAGAAAATAATATTGATTCACATTTAGTTTTTTGTTTTAAATTTTTCTTTTGAGAGGCATTTATTTGAAAGACACACTGGAGAGAGAGGGACAGAAGAAGAGATCCCTTGGCCACTGTTTGTCTCCTAAGATGGTGCAACTGCCAGGGCTAGGCCATCTCGGTCCAGGAGCCAGGAGCATCATCTGGGTCTTCCACGTGGGTGGCAGGGCACAGACACTTGAACTAATTTCCACTGCTTTGCCTATTAGCAGGCAGCTTAGTAGGAAGTGGAACACTCCAAACTTGGTTCCCGTATGGCATATAGACATCAGAGATGTCGGCATTACTGGTATGCTCCAACTCCAACCCCAAATTTTTAAAAAAATGTTTTGGTAAAAACACTATTGAATACTTTTGATACATGACTCTCCCCTTTTGTTTTAATAAATGAATTGTTTTAATTTCATTTAGAGTATTATCCCTGAAACATATTGCATGTAATTCTATTTTCAGATGTTTCTGTTCTCTTTCCTTAAATTTGTGCCAATAACTTCCACACTGGAGGCAATGATATTGAAAGATATGAAATTATTTATATGAATTTGCACTTTTAAATGTCTTCTTACATCTGATTGCTTCCACTTCAGGGAAACCCAGGTTAAACTGTGGATTGGTTCTGAAATTTGATTTTGCCTACTTTTCTACAGGGATATAGATGTGACTTTAAAACTATAGATTTCACAAATTAGAGATGATTTTCACATGTAGTGACATCTATCTATAAAGGAAAATTTCAAAGCCATATATAATATATTAAAATATGTACATATAAAGGTTCTTAAAAATATTTGGTGACATTTTCTTTATGTTTGTGTATGCACCCTTGCATCATGTCTTGCAACAAGTATAAATACAAGACAGCAGATATTAAAATGTCAATTTGTTAGGTTTGTTTTCAAATAATATATGGCTAATAGTATAGTGATTTTTTTATAACAGACCCCAAACAAACTAGCTTTGCATGATTAAATATAATAGATTTTCACTTAATCTCTAATTATGATACAGTCATACCATTTCAAAGTGTGACCTTGTCGAGTGTACTAAGATAAGCAGCTGTGGCCCTGGCTCGTAGTGGAATGGGAGGATTTCTCAAACTTCATGACGCACAAACTGATAAAATTTGGTAGGCTCTGTTTCTCTCCATGCAGGCAATGCTTAAGGCAGATGCAGTTGGATGAGATAAGAAAGGAACGCTTTACATTATAGCATTTGCTTGAAGCAGAATTACAGAGAATGTGAAAATTCTGACTGTGTAACCCCGTAATATATGCCTCATCCTTCTTCGGCCTCCCTAAGAGAAAAGACTGTGTTGGAGAAGGCTGGAGTCAGTACTCTTTAAGTGTGTTATGTGGACTACTTCAGTGTAGTGGATAAGACCCTGACACTGGATCACCTGATTCAGGTTCTGGTTCCAGGTATTACGGGTCTTGGATCTGAGTCTGTTATACTCCTTTGTATTTATTGCATTTTCTATAAAATGTAGCAATATGTCATGACATTGTTTTGATGGTTCAATAAGTTCAGATATTTGCACAGCTGAGAAGAGTCTCTAACGGATTACAAGAGCTTGATGAATGTGTATCAGGCCCTAACTGCTTTTCCTACATTTCCTAAGTTAACTTTATAAAGATAACTTGGTAGTTTTGTAAATGAGGATTTCTGAGTGTCTCCTGTAGTAAAAAATATATTTATTCACCATCACTAAAATCTAGAAACCACAAATATACATGTATAATATTTTGCACTTGTATAAGTGCATACAGTTTATCAATATCTATCCTGTTGCCAACATGAAGATTTAATATGAATATGATATCAGTAACTTAACAGTGTGCCAGTAGATCATGATGGGTCTGTTTTGAAGTGTTTATTCAAGAACATAACCAGATTTGAGATTCCACTGCTATTAGCCATCACTCTAAATGCATACTCCAAACTGAGAATCAATCTCTTATGTTTAGGATGCTGCACACATGTTGATAGTTGGATTCAAGTGACTTATATAAGGATTTGGATCATGCTGTGTTTTAAGATTGGCACACAAAGGAAGACTTTCATGGGATTATTCCTACAAAATAGAAATCATTATGTCCCATGTCCTACAGAGTGTTAATTGGTTAGATTCCTGATTATTATTGACCCTACCCTTTCAGAGCTACCCTAACATCCCACTACCTCCTAATTTTATCCAAATCCTATGTTTCCAACTTTCTACATCACACATTGCATATCAAAACAGAACTTCAGATTAAACACGTATAAGTCCAAGATCTTATTTTCAACCTCTATTCCCCCTGAACTTTTACTGGCACCTGTATTAAGAGCACCACCATCCATACACAACTGTATAAAGAATCCTAAAAATTATCCATTATATACATCTCTCCTTATATTTGGGTCCAATATCCCATCTTCTAACATTCATCAACCCTAGTCAATTTTCAGTATTTCTATGGACATTGGGTCTGTTGAACCATTATTTGGTTTTGATGGGGCAGCTCTGATGCCCTTTTAAGTGTTTTTCTTAAAACTACTCTTGGCGTTTGTCCATCCAGTTCACCAAACTCCACAAGGAAACATATTTTCAAAATGCAAATCTGCCAATGTCACTGAACTGGTTTAAACAAACTAATGTTTATCTATTATCTTAGGATAATGACTAAAAATCCTTAAAACAGCCTGCAGGGCTCAGGATGCTATGACGTATGTTCTCTTACCATACTTTGCATTATTTTTGTACTTTAGACACACATCCCTTTTTAGCTTTCTCAATCATGTTATGTGACTACGTGCCTCAGAATCTTTGTTTTTTTTTTCTTTTTTTTTTTGCATGCTTCCCCCACCCCCTGCCACAGAGTTCTTCCTGCCTGTGTGTCTTCCCACCTAGCACCTTAGTTTGCCAATTTCATACCACTGAGAAATTAAATGAACTGTCACTTTCTTTGGGAAAGTCTAAGATATTCCCTAGGGTAGATTCTGGGGTAGACCAGATTTCTCATCCCATCATATATGTGGAGATTTTTGCACAGTGTCTCCTGTGCCTTGCACCTCATAGATGTAGTCAGCTAATATTTTCTGAATAATTAATGATAATTCACAACCAGGGGATCCTTGTTTCTTGCTGTATTAGAAGCTTAAACATTATTCTGGCAAATAATCCTTAATTGACCTTTTTAATGTTCATCACATTGTTTCTTAGTCACCAGTGTCAATCATAGTTCTCTCTGGACCACAACATAACATACTCCATCTTTCAAATGGTTAACCCTTCTATTCCTGAAAAACAGTCCAGGAAGCATTACACAGAGTAGAAGCATAGTCCTGTACTGTTAACCATGCTCCCTTTCAGCTGGAGAAACATGTATCTCAAATAAAGTAAGACTCTTTCCAGCTGTGATTTATCACTTTTAATCAAAAGAGAGATATGAGATATGACAGGGTAGATTTGTTTAAAGTAGAAGCTTAGGATTTTATGCTTACCTAAAATGGGCATTTTAGTAGTACACAATGATTAGAGAAAACAGAAAGACTATTGTTTCAAGTGAATCAAATAGTGTTGCATTTGAGCTGCTGGTATCATAAATATACAAATAAGCACATTAGTATCACTTTCAGATAGACTGAGTCTTCCTGTACTTGTTTTTGTATGGAAGAAGCTTATTGTTCATATATATTGTGGATGATATGATTTTACTATCAGGAGCTAGTGTGGCCTCATTGAAGAATTGCTTTCAAAACATGGTTCAATATCTATGAAGTAAAATGTCTAAAGACATTTTTCTTGACAGTTATCTTTCAAAACTCAGGCATCAATTCAGAATGACCTCTGGCAGCGGAGTGACTCAGTCAGTAACTTTTACAGAGTGGGGAATGTTTTGTAGCTCATGTTATCACAGGAAATGCAAAAAGGAATTAATAATATGTATCAAACCTTGCATGGATAACCTACCTTCCTGGAAATGCTCATTAACTTTTTAAAAATTATTTTCTAGAACAAATCTATGCCCTGTTCTGTTGGGACGTAAGTGTTTGAAGGGAATACTGTCCAAGAACATTAGAATTGTTCTGAACATGCTTCCTTTTTATGAGAGTTTCTAAAAACTCAACTAGGGAGAGGAGAGAGGGAGTGAGGAAAGGCTAGAGGGATGGCTAGCATGGCTGTGGCTGTGCCAGGCCAAAGCCGGGACAAGGAACTTCTTCCAGGTCTCACACATGGGTGGCAGGGGTCTGGGTACTTGGACCAGCTTCAACTGCTTTTCCAGGCACATTTTAATAGGGTGCTGGATTGGAAGCAGAGCATCCAGAAAACAAACCAGCCCTCCAAGAAGAATGCCGATGTTGCAAGCACTGATAAAACCCGTTGTCCCACAACCTGTTGGGCCACAATGGTGGCCTTTGAATGTGCTTCTTAATGTGTGGTTTTGCCTGCAGATACTGCAAATACTGTGCTAATGAGAAAGTGTGCTGCTGTTTCATCTGGCAGAGAATACTTACCAAGTCTCTCAATTTTAGAGATGCAATGTTACCATATTGTTGGAGCAAAGTAGCTGGTAACATGGACTTTTTCAGAAAGAAAAAAAAATAATATACGGATCCTTAAGCAATTTAATTGATCTTTAAACTTCACTTTTCATATGGAAGAATTACCCTATTTATTATGATTGCTTAGCAAGTTAGAGCATTTGCATTTCTCAAGTTCATTGGCCTGCTTGTAATCCAGCAACACGTATCAATGCTTCTTTAGATTTTATCAGAGATTGTAACTGAAATGACTATCGGGCATCCCAGCAGACAGTTGTCCACCACCTCTCTGTCTCTGCTTGACAGCTGGACTCTTCAAGTCTTATATCAAGTACTCCCTTCACTACTGTACCTTGTATGGCATTTTCAGGTAGGTTGAACAATAACATTTTTGTGTAATATGTACATACTTCCAATATAAGTTTCTCTTTTTTTTCTGAACTAACTGCAAAGCCCTTTAAGATTGCATCATTTTAAAAATTATAAATGCAGGTCGTCACACCTAGCATAGTGCTTAGAACATTTTTTAAATGAGTGAACAAATAAACTCTATCAAAAACTTGCTGAGAAAATGTAATGCTCTAGCACCCGGCACAATAGCCTAGTGGATAAATTCTCACATTGCATGGGCTGGGATCCCATGTGGGTGCCAGTTTGTGTTCAGACCGCTTCACTTCCCTTCCAGCTCCCTGCTTGTGGCCTGGGAAAGCAGAGGAGGATGGCCCAAAGGTGGGGATCCTGCACCTGCATGGAAGACCCAGAGGAAGCTCCTGGTTCCTGGCTTCTAATTGGCTCAGCTCTGGCCATTGCAACTACTTGGAGAGTTTACCAGGGGACAGAAGATCTTTCTCTTGGTCTGTCCTTCTCTCTGCCTTTCCAATAAAAATAAACATTTTAGAAAAATTAAAAAATAAAATATAACAATATCTTGAAGGCTTATTTATGTACTCTCATTGTATACTTTTAAAATGATGTATTTAAAATCTTGGTTTTGTGTGACGGGGGAGACAGAGAGAGAAAGAATGCTCATCTGCTGATTCATGGCACAACCCCAACCCCCCCCCCCCCAAAAAAAAAGTAAAAATAAGAACAAGGCCTCAAAAGCCTTGGCCAAGCTAGGCAAAGCCAGAAGCTAGGAATTCTGTTTGGGTCTTATATGTGTGTGCCAGGGCCCAGGCACTTTGGCTGTCTTTTGCTGGCTTCTCAGGACAAAAGAAGAGAATTTTATCCCAACCAAAGCAGCAGGGTCTCTGACATGGTATGTTGACACTGTAAGCAGTGGTGTGAACGGTGAAGAATGGCCCAAGTGCTGGATCTTTGCTGTGTGTCTGTGAAATCTAGATGAGGCTCCTAAGTCCTACTTTGTAGCCTGGCACAGTCCTAGCTGTTGTAGCCATTTAAGGGTTGACGCAGCTCTCTGCCTCTTCTGTCTATACCACTATCAAGAGAATGAGTGAATGAACAAATAAATACATCTTTTAAAAATAAAGGACCAAGATAAATATGAGAGCTTTTCATGAAGCCCGTATAGAATGAATACTATGAGAAAAATATTCATGCATTTTCAAAGCCTTTGTTCTAAAACTTTTCTTGCAACTCCATATTGCACAGACTTTTGAATTCACTTCATGTAATACTTAATAAAAACCACTATATCAACTTTTCCAATTGTCTATTGATACTAAGTTCATTTTCCGAATCTTAACTCATTGATTTTTATTATTTTTCTATCTATTTATTTACATTTGAGAGACAGGAAAGGAAACAAAATGGCTCTCATCCTCTGTTTCTCTCTATAAATATCCATAATAGCTAATATTGGATTGGAATGAAGTCAGGAGCTGGGCATTCAATCCAGATCTCCAATGTGGGTGGAAGGAACAAAATTACTTGAGCATTAATTGCTGCTGCTCAAAGTCCACATTAGATGGAGTCGAGCTGAGTAATGAATCCAGCCAGATACTTCAGTATGGGATAGGAACATCTTAGTGGGCATCTTAACTGCTAAACGAAAGATCCAGTTTTTGAATTTTATTTTTAAAATCCACTTGAAGTTAATTGAAAAGAGGCTATAAAATAGCAAGGTGGAGTCAAGTTTAGTTAAGAAGCTTGAAATAAAAAAAAGCTTATAATTCTATGAGAGACTGATGTCAAGCAGAGTAAGAAGTTTTGAAGTGTGTAGGATACAAAAAGGAAACTTCCAATATTTCTGTGCAATTCTTTCCCTTTAAGCGCCGCAATACTGTATTATCCTTAGAAATTATTTGAGGGATTCTTCTCCCCAAAGGACTCTTGAAATATAAATGCATAAAAATAGATTACAGTATTATTGACTTGTTTTCATAGAGATTAATAGATTCAAAGATACAAAAGGTTGCTTAGAGCACAGACATGAAGAAGAGGGTAGCTGACAGGAAGAAAATTGTTATAATATGTTAAAATGAAGATGGGGTAGAATACAGAATATTGATTTTGCCTGTGTCCAAATTTGTTTCAGGGAGACCTTATTATACTGTTCTTACTGTTCTCTGGAACATAATTTAAGAAGAAACAATTGCTTCATTTTATTTCCTCAAAGAGAACAGCTATGGAGCTATGGTGCCTGCATTTGAATTGCTCACTAAAACTCTTATAGCAAAAAATGAAGAAAAGTGTGCTAGATGCTAGGGAAATGTGATATGTTGTAAAGGATTATTAGTACTTAATGGTTGTATTTAGACAATAAGGATTCATTAAATGGCACTTATGTAGTAAGAAGACATTAAAAGGAAGGGGAAACAAAGTTTAATGAAACAAAGTCTTTACCTTCAGTGAACTACCATTCTCTTGTGACAAATGAAATGGAAGGATCAAGCAAGTAGGCTGAACTCTCTCACCAAAAACATATTAGGTAACTTCTATATGTCAAGAACTATGCATATATTATATAATACTATATTTATTGTTAAGTATATAACTTATTATATAATATGCCATAGATTTAAGGATGGTATCTCCATTTGTGAATAATCGATGGTTCAGAACAAGTTTTTGGACAGTCTTTGAATTTTACAAAGGAGGACACTGAAGTTTCAAAAAAGTAAAATAGTGTCATAACTGAGATTCCAAATCAAACCAATACATCTCATCACGTGTTCCCCAGACTTGTAGAATTGGTTGGATCTGGACAATGACTAGGTCACTAAACTGTACAACAATAATGAATGGGCTTGCACTCCTGAAAACATTGAGACATTTAGTGAACATACACCAAACACCACATATATAGTACATTATCTGAGTTCTTTAAAACAATTCTATGAAAATATATATTCAGCCCAATTTCATTGACAAAGAATCTCAGGTACAGAATTTTCCAAATTTACACTGTTAGGAACATGGTGAGGATTTTATGTGAACCCAATAGTGTAGCTTGGAGTGAACATTCTTAAACAGTTAACCATATTGTCTCAGTTATGCTATATAGTCTCAGTTTATGGCTTGGAAGTTTTCTAAGTCCCTCTTTCACTATGGCCTTTTATAGTAAGAATATAAAAAGAATATTTATTGAACTTATACATGAAATTAAGCTGGGAAGCAAAATGACTAATACATAACATAATTCAAATATGTCAATAGATTGAGGCAATCTTCCAAATTTAGCAAAGTTATATTTAGTGATGATATGTACTGCATTTCCATATTTAAAATATGTAGGTATAAAATGCAAATGATAGAAGCTCGCACTTACAAACTTACATTATAGAATTTGAGAATTTTGTCTAATAAATACTAAGAGAGATTTGGCCTTAGACTACTATAGTAGGAATGCAGTACATAAAATGAATCAAGTGACAATTTATTCTTAATAGTGAGTCAAATTATATATGAGAAGTGCTGCATTTAAAAACATCCAACTTAAGGCGCTTTAAATGCACCTGAAGACTACTTTTGCAAGACTACATAGATTGCTTCCTGCTCCCCATTGGACACTGAAGGTTTTTAGTTTTCCTTTCCTTAACTTGAAGTTTAGTTAGACCTTACATACTTCAAATAATTTAATTAAGATCTTTATTGAAGTCTTCAATTTTATTAAACTTCAGGCATTATATGTATCCTCACAGTTGATGTTTGGGTTTATAATATACAAAGGGTCTTCAAAAAGTTTGTGGATATACATGCCCTGCAAGATTATACAGACTTCAAAGACATTTGCACCAAAATAAATCCTTAAAGTTTTACATGAACTTTTTAAAACTTTCATGTTTTCTATGTGTTTTATATTGGTAAATGTGTTTGTTGCACAATATGGACCTTGAGTGTAGAAGTTTGGTGAGAACAATACTGGAAAATATTTAGAGTAGAAAAAGCAGGATGGCTAGGAGATTTGAAATCATACATTTAAGAAGCTAAGGTAGTTGTTAAGGTGGCATGACACGTCAAGAGTGATATTGTAGGGTGGGATGGGAGCGCTTTTATATATTTGATGAATTGATTTGCAGGAAAACGAACAGAATTGGTTTGTCTTGTACTTTTAGGTAAGGTAAGATAAGCAAAAGTCTAGAGCAAAAAAATCTCAGTGAATTAGAAGGGAAACATATCAGAGTATTCTAAGACTGGGCCAATTCGCAAAGTACAGACTTGAGAGTTGCAACATGGAGCCAGGTTCTATCTGCTTGAATAGCTGCTATATGTGAGATACTTTGTGAGTGTGTGTTGAAGGAAAGAATAAATTTTATATAAGACATTCAAGCATTTAAATAATTTTACAGCTTTTTCTTGCTTCAGAGAGTAGATGATTAAGACTGTAACTAAAAATGTGAAAATATTCTACCAGGGTACTAACAAAAATTGATGGAAAATCGAATTAAAAGCTTGTTTGGAGGGCGGTGTCATTGTATAGTGGGTAAACTTGCCACTTGTCTTGCTGGCATCTTTCCTAAATGGAGTCTGGGTTATATTCTGGCTGCTCCAGTTCAGATCCAGCTCGCTGCTAATGGCCTAGGACAAACAATGAAAGATGGTCTTAGAGTTTGGGTCCCTGCCACACATGGGGGATGTCCTGGTGAAGCTCTTGGCTTGAGTTTCTCCAGTGCTGGCTGTTGTGAATATCTTAGAACAAACCAATAGGGTAGAAGAGTTTCTCTCTCTCTCTCTCTCTGTCTCTCTCTCTCTCTATATATATATATATATATATATGCACACACACGCATGTGTGTGTGTGTGTGTGTGCATGTACACTCGTGTGAGTATTTCACCCTGTGTAACTCTTTAAAATGCTTAAAGAGATCCTTGGAATTTTTTTTTTGTTAATAACATTGTATTATGTGACACAGTTTTATAGGTGCTTGGATTTCCCCCACTCCTCCCACAACCCTCCCCTCATGGTGGATTCCTCCACCTTGTTGCATAACCACAGTTCAAGTTCAGTTGAGATTCCATACTTGCAAACACATGCCCAGCATTGAGTCCAGCATCTTATTGTCCTGATAACTTTAATGGCTTCTTGAGGAGACCTTCTCTGGTCTGAAGGCAAAGCTAACAGAGTAAAATGATTTTGAAAATCATACAGGGGCCAGCATTGTGACACAGCAGGTTAAGTCACCACCTATGATGCTGGCATCATATCAAAAAAACTAGTTGGAATCCAGGCTGCTCTGCTTCTAATCCAGCTCTCTGCTGAAGAACCTTGGAAAGCAGCAGAAGATAACCAATGTAAATGGGGCCTACCACCCACATAGGAGACCTCATGAAGATTTGGCCCCTTGGCTTTGCCCCTGGTTGAGCCACAGCCACTGTGACCATTTGGGAAATGAAGTGAACTGTGTCTCTTCATCTCTTTCTTTAGCTCTGCATTTCTTATAAATAAACACATAAAAAAAATTCTGTTCATGTGAGAAATATTAAGATCTCTTGAAAAAAAAGTGCATAGATTTCAGGGCATTTATCCTAAAATAGATTTATATCTTACTTTCATTTTCTGCATTATTTCAAGTACTCTCACATATGACTAGAAACCATGCATTTCAATATGCATGTGCGATAGATGTGAGAATAAGAATTCTGCCTTCCTGGTGAGTACGCTGGGCGGGAATCTAGGCGGGCCTAGGCTCTACCCACCACTAAGAACCTGTGGCAGGTGGGACAAGGAGAGTGCTACCTTTGGGTCTGGATACACAGAATTTCCAGCAACCACTGGCTGCTGGGAGCACCCAGGCCGGGCCAGATTCCATGCTTGGGCCCATGGCTATAGGCACTGAGATCATGCAGTGAGCTGGGCCCAGACAACCCAGTGGCAAGCTCTGGGGTATTGGGAGTGTTGAATTATTGCCTAGGTATGTCCATGTTGAGGCCACTATGCATGTGGGTGAGGAATCAATCCTGAGGGACTCCCAACAATAAGGTAACTTTTTCCTTGAAGGTAAGTGAGGGTACTGAGACCTGGGAGTTTGGAGGCGAGACACCAGATGATCTATATAGGTCATATTGATCCACCAGCCCACTTGTGATCCTGTGTAGAACTTGTTATGGAAAAATGCTGACCATCACACACCATTCCATGTGAAAGCTAAGGCTGGGGCTTGTCTAGCAGGGCCAGATCCTAGTACTTGATAGAATGTTGGATCAAGGGACAGATCACATTAGGCAGGGCCATGACACTAACCAGCACACGAGAGAACCATGTCTGGGGGTAAATTCTGGGGTGTGTGTGTGTGGGCCAAACCCTGTGGAAATACTAGTCCCACTGGTTAGCTCAAGAGTTAGGGTGGTAATGGGCTGAGCTAGATGTGAACATGAAACTTGCCATCACTCACAGGTAAAAGAACCAGCAACAGTATGGGCAGATCAAGGCAGCAGCACCCAAATGTGCATCTTAAAACAGGGTGTGGGGTGGACCAGGCTGCAATGTTCACCAGCTCATACAAGGCCAAAATGAAAGAGCAGATTATGCTGGGCACTGGCTTAACACCCACTGGCATGTATGAAAGCTGGGTCTGGGAGTGCTTCAAGTGGGGGAATGCAGGAAACTCCCCTAGTGGATCACAACTCTCACTGATGATCACATGGTCTAGGCCTGGGCATCGGGTAAGCTCCAAAGTAGCTCCGGTGGCTGACTAATGTGTGGTTTGGTTATGGAATGGGGCAGACCGGGTAGGGCCTAGCAAACCTTAGCTCACAAGCAAGAACAGAAATCAGGGTGGAACCCAGGTCATGCCAAGCTAGGTTCTTACACCTACTGGTCTGCATGAGCCAGGAATGGTAGGCTACAGCATCTAAGGCAAAGGCCAAGACATGTGAGGGCTATGCCAAGATGGGTCAAAGCAACCACTGACATGCACATGATCTATGGCTGGGAACAGGTCTGGTTGTTGAGCTATGATGACACCCTGGCTGGACTGGGGATCCAAATGGTGAATGCGGGGGCAAGAGTGGGGCTGCATTTTAGATATGGCTGGAGTGTCCCTTGACACAAGTGTGGACTAGGACTGGGTGCACCAAGCCAGGCTAGACTCCAGCACCATGTGGTGCTCTGGAGGACCAGGGTAGATGTAGGACAGACTAGGCTAGCTAGGTCTCTGCCCCTAGTGAGCCATGTATGAACTGTGTCTGGATATCGACGAGCCTTGGCTGGGCTGAAACATCCAACAGTAGGAACCAGAATGGGTTGAAGGCCAGTCAGGAAAGGCCACTGCTCATGCCAGAACAGGAGGTGGACTTAGTAGGGCTAGCTCATGGACCCACCGGTATGCATGCGTGTGATCCAGCATTGGGAGGGGCTCTGATGGAGGAACTTGGGAAACTCCTCTGGAAGGACACAGCCCCTGCAGGTGAGAGCAAGAACCACAATAGGGAGCAGCCCAGACCAGGCCATGGGCAGGGCGCAGGCCTGGTAGGGGTTATTGCTGGTCACTCCGACTAGGTTGCAGCTCCCACTGGTTTGTGTGAGGGTCGAATGTGTGCTGGGAAGAATCAGGCTAGACTGCAACACCCATTGGTTTGTGTGGAAGACAGGGCTGGAAACAGAACTAACCAAGCAATTGCAACGACCAGCATGCGCATAAGCTGATTGGGGCAATGGACTGTGCCAGACCCTGTACTGGCAAGCACTCACAAGAATCAAGTCTGGGATCACCTCAGACTAAATTTTTTTTGGAATCCCTCCACTGCACTGCTGATCTCAGAACCCCAACCATGAAGAGAAGCGCAGGTTCCATGGTCTGACCGTGGAGTACAAGTGTCAAAGCTGATCCTCCTCAGAGGCTTGGACGCAGCAGTGGCCAGCATATCCAGGTGCACATGGAGGGTATGGCAGTCCATCGGAACCTGCAGATGACACGTGTTACCGTAACGGAGGACCTCGGAGGACAGAACAAATCAATCAACTACCCCAGGCAGGTGTTGGCAGTGAAAATCTGGGCAAAAGGAGACTCTAAGATGTACTATGTCAGGCAGTGGATTCTGGAGAGATTTCATCACCTTGGAACAGTGAGATCAACAGCAATTCAGAACTGTTGAACTATCAAAATCACTTGAACAGTGCCCTCAGAGCTTGCCCCACCTTGGGGACCTGGGGTGGGAGGCTGGGAGTGGCTTCTCCCTTTATCTCCCACCTTACCTCAGATACAGGAAAAAAAAAAAGGATGATATGGAAAAAAAAAGAATAAAAATAATGACCTAACTGGTCTACATCAGGTACATTGCATCTCTCATCTACGATTGTGCATTGAAGGATAATGACTGTCAATTTGCACAACATATAGAATCACAAAAATCACCAAAGTGTGTTTAAGAAAATGTCAATTATTAAGCTTTTATTATATAGCAGGCTATGTAAAACAAGTAAGCTTTTTCTTTCCTGCCAAATTAACCAACAGAGCAAAATATGCATGGAAAATATGCTTATTTCTAATTGCTGGGTAATCTAGTAACATCTTAAGACTTCAGCAATAATATTTAAGTCTCCTTACTAATAAGAATTGAAGGATCTGATGAGTGTAAAATGATATGGTGGATTCTATAGCATATATGAAAGAAATAATAGGGACCCATGCTCTCAAAGAGCTTCCAATTAGATTAAGAAGAAAAAAAAGAGTTTAACATTTGAAAGCATTCGAAGAACTCATGGTATTAAAATTCAGTGCCAAAAAAGAGACACAAAGAAATCAGACAGCATCTTCTATGAGAGTCAAGATTTACTCACTTTAGGCTGTGGCAGGAAGATAACACGTGGAAGCAATATCACCATCTTGAACCTTCAAGACTATTTAGGTGACAGGCAGCAGAGTACAGGCAGAGTAATTGTGATGGAAATGAAGAAAATTGACTTGAACAACTAAGTTAGTTTTCCAACAGTGGGAAATCTTAAAAGCCATGCAAAGAGGGAAATATCTTGGTTTTCAAAAAGAAGAATGACATGATGGGAGAATTATTTAAAGGAAATTAGACTAGCCATGATTTCCTGTGTGGGCTTAATGAGGGAGAAACAGCACTGCAGCCATGAGGAAGCTATAATGATTCCATCACATGGGAATAATGTGTTGGTGCATGGCATTTTCTCTGAAATTTAAGACATAGGCGTGTCTAAATATTACTGAGACGTCTTGTTTATTGTTAGGGTATAGGAGAAGAAGAAGAAGAATTAATAGAGTTTAAAATTCTGAGTTTGAGATAAGGAGATAGAGATTAACAGGGAAGACAAGGAGTATGAAGAGCGTGATTTCTGACCTCACTCAAAAATGGGAAAAAGACTGGATTTAAGATGACTCAATACAACAGAGTGTAAAAAGCTCATCCTGATGATCTGCAAAATTGCTTTGAAACACACTGATCTTTTGATTTTCTTATAAAAACAACGGAACTTTTAAAATCTGAGTGTTCTTGGCACTTTATACTGCTGGTATAGCAGGTGAAGTCTGTTTTATAATTGGTTTCAAAGTAGACCTAAATATGAAAATGTTAAAATTCCTAAACAAAATATGTTGGTAGGTATTAGGGAAAGTTAAATAACTACTTCAACGCTATCAAAGCTCATTATTTAGCTTCTTAGGAGATGATTAAAAACAGTGAAAGTATTGAGCATGGTAGAACAGTGCTAGCTTTAATTGCCCCTTAGCCAGATGTTGTCATTAACTGTTTATCTGCATAGAAAGATAGAAACTTTCATCTCTGTGGCTATTTTGAAGGCCTTATAGTGGAAGAAGTGGGAGCTGACATGGTTTGGAAAACACTCTTTTAAAAATTGTTTATTTGGGGGCCTGGCACAGTAGCCCAGTGGCTAAAGTCCTCGCCTTACATTCTCGCTTGGATCCCATATGGGGGCTGGTTCTAATCCTGGCAGCCCCACTTCCCATCCAGCTCCTTGCTTGTGGCCTGGGAAAGCAGTCGAGGAGGGCACAAAGCCTAGAGGCTCTGCAACTGTGTGGGAGACTCGGAAGAGGCTCCTGGCTTCGAATCAGCTCGGCTCTGGCCATTGTGGCTGCTTAGGGAGTCAATCAGCAGACGGAATATCTTCCTCTCTGTGTTTTCTTCTCTTTGTATATCTGACTTTCCAATAAAAGTAAATAAATCCTTAAAAATAAGCAAATAAATAAATAGATAATGTTACTGGAGTGGGCATTTTTTGTCACATCTGATTAAACCATGCTTGGTACCTACATATTGCGTCCCAGGTTCTGTCTTCCAGTTTTCTGCTAATACACTTGGGAAGGCATGGATGATGGTTTAAGTGCTTAGGCCTCAACTGCTGTGTGTGAGAGATCCAGGATCCTGTCTCCCATTGGCTTAGCCTTGGCTGTGCTATCATTTGGAAAAATACAAGTAAGCCATTATATGGAAACATCTCCCATGTTATATGGAAACCTCTTTCTGTCCACCTCTCTTTCTTCTATCTCTTTTGCTCTGCCTTTCAAATAAATTAAGTCTTTTAAATAAATAGTGATACTGATGATTTCTAAAACATTAAAATTTCAGCCTATGTAGTTGGCAAAAAAGCTAAAGCCTTATTCCCTGGTTTGAAAAGAAAAAAAACCAGGAAAAAGCAACTAGACTGACGACTTTAATTATACTAGTCACTTCAAAATTCTAACAACCTGCCTGCTCTTTGAACTGTGGTTGGAGAGCTGGTTCATACAAAGGGAAGTGGACAAGAAGTTGCAAATGTTTAAAGTTGACCAGTCTCTTTTCTTTGTTCATATTGGCATGTGCAAGAGTAAGAACAGTGAGAACAAGGTGTATATTGAAACATGTCTTTTGCAACAAGAGAAAAATCAAATGATTTACCTCTAAACATTGAACTAAACAGAGCTTAATTTACATCTACTGAACCTTAAGCACTTAAATGAGATATTTTTGTTCTCTTGCATGCAATCCCTCTCTTCTGTTCCTGCTGGGTTCCAGAGACAATCAAAATAAATTTGCTGTAATTAAATTAAGGGTTTATACCTGCTGTTCCTGTATATGTTCAAGGTGCTTTTTTTTTTACATTTTATTAGTTGCTTATTACTATTTGACATGCAGTTTCAAATATGCTTCACTTACTTTTTAGCAAAGTCATTTTATTAGAAAAATAAAAAGTGACAATTTGAATGCCTAGTAACTTAAAAATTACATCACAGACCATAGAGATATATTTATTAATGTTACTGAATATATTGAGTTAACATATGCAAGAGCAACAATCCTCCTTTCTTTAACTTTCCAGTCAAATGAAAACATTTTTGCAAGTTTTAGATGAAATCATATTCTGAAATTTAAATCATGTGCTTTCCTTGGCACGAGAAGAACTACTGACCTTCTTTAAGTACATAGAACAGGGTGTCTCATGTTGTTTGAAGATACTTTGAGTTTGCCTTTGAGTGTGAGCCCTACATGAATAAGGAGCCTTGCTTCAATGTGTTTTGAACATGGAAAGGAGTGCCAGATCCCAGTTCTCTGGTGGAGAGCTGGCAGGTTGCCCAACTCAATATTCATCCACCGAGAAGAAAAATGCTAATGTTTGTTGAATAGAACGAAATTCACATTTTAATAGTGTAAATAAGCTGCAACCCTTTAAAAGCAATTGAAAATTAGGCAGACTGGGTAGTGTGATTTATATTGACACAGATTGTTATGAGGTTCACATACAGTGTGTTGAAATCTTTATATCACTAAAAATGATATTACAGAAGCATTATATTATCTAATAACATAAAATATGAATGACAATTATACTTTACAACAATAAAATAATGCTGCATAATATATATAATAATTATATATTTATATAATAATATCTACTCTAATGAACTCTACAAACAAAACAGTGATGTCAGGTTAAATATTATGGGTGATGATGGAAACAGAAAACACTTATTGCCGTTATGTATTCCACTATAGATTGATTTGCAAATCTCAGGAAATGAAGGTAGAGCAGTTCACAAGTATTTTGTTTGCTTGACCAAATACACAGAATATTGGGAAAATACGTTTGGCATATATGTATGTTATCATAATACTTATATTTCCTGAAATGTGTAAATTGGCTCAAGAAGTCACATTGAAGTTTAGCTATCGCCAAACTCTGCCCACCTATTAGCAGCCTTGATAAGATTGTGTCACTAAATAAAATTGGAGCAGATGGTGACACTCAAGATACACTCATTTTACACCATGAATGAGTGAAAATAACATTGCTTATGGGAGCATCGAACAGTGATTTTACTAACAAATACTTTTAAGGTGACATGGAACTTTGAAACTGGAAAATTTGGGCAATTAGAGATTTTTAAATGGCATATCTCTTCTTCTCCTGAATGATTTAAGTAATTTATTGGTTATACAATCTCTTTTCCTGTGTCACTTTTCTATTAGATGCTAAATAATTTTTTATACAAATGAAGGAATGAGTTTGCTACTGGTTTCTTTCATATTCTACAAACTCCCCTCAGTCTTCATAGCTCATCAGAATATTTGACAGAAAGTAAGCTGTCAGTAGATGCTTTTCCACGTTTCCTTTGAAACAGAATATATGAATCTATTTCAAACTTATCAGCAAGTTTTCCCCCACGAAACCCACGTTCCTGAGATACTTTTTTTTTACCTTAAATTTCATTTAGAGTTTTCTTATATGTCAAAATCTATATGTGTGAAATAATTAGTATCTGAGAAGGTTATATCAAAATAGCTATATTTTTTCATTATTCACATGCTTTAGAAAAGAACAAAGTCTTCTAAAACAGACAGATATTGGTATCAAGTTTGCTTCCTACAGGTGACAAACTGCAGTTGGAGATAAGTTATGGAATCTGCTTGAGTCTGTTTCCTCATAAAAAAATTGGTTAATAATATTTGTTCCAGATAACTAAATAGTGGATAGGAAAGTTCATTGTGGTATTAATAAACTTAAAAAACACAGATATTTTCTTAAATACATTTCCTGAACATTTTTGGATTTTTACAATTCATAATTATGTGAATATTGCTAAAATGTTGCTAACTACAGTGCTGCTATATGATAAATGGTGTATGAGTTCTCACAAAAATTTACAGACATTTTTCTAATGATAAATTATAAATCCTGATGTTGCATTATATTTAGTGTTATGATCGTTGCTTAGAGGCAAAAATTTTACATTAGAATCCTGCCTTTTGCAGTCCCTAGTTCCATGACTTTGGAAAGGCTATTTGATCTCTCAGCTTTAAATTCTATGCCTCTAGAATGAGCAAAATAATACTTTCCCTTCTAACATTGTTCAGGGAAGCAAATGAAGTGAGGAATGTGAAAATACATCATAACATGAGAAGCACTATGAATCTGCAGTATTTACTCTTACTGCTTTTCCTAGGCTAGCTTTCCTCTGGTAGTTATATTCATTGATTTGTCAGAAGCTATTATTTAGTGCTACAGAAAACTGACTGATGGGCAGTTGTAGTGCCATAATTGGTAAAACCACCGTCTACGACACTGGCATCCTCTATGGACTCCTTCCCTTGAACTGGCTGCTCCACTTCTGATCCAGCTCCAAATTAGAGGCCTGAGAAAAGCAGAGGAAAATAGTCCACATGTTTGCCTCTGGCTCCTGGCTGCTGACTGCTGACTCCTGCTGCTGGCTCCTTGCTTTGACCTGGCACAGCGTTAGCCAGTATGACCACTTGGGGAATGAACCAGTAGATAGGAGATCTGTCTCTATTTCTGTGATTCTGCCTTTCCAACAGTTAATTATTTTTAACATTTGCTAATTTTTTTAATTGGAAAGGGGGATCTACAGAGAGAAGGAATGCAGAGAAAGATCTTCTATCCAATTGTTTACTCCCCAAATGGCCCCAATGGCTAGGTCTCACATGCAGGCAGAGTTCCAAGGCTTTGGGCTGCCCTCGACTGCTTTCCTAGGCCATAAACAGGGATTTGAATGGGCAGCAGAGCAACCGACACCTGAACCGGCACTTATATGGGACGCTGGTGCTTGCAGAACGAGGATTAGCCAGTTGAGCCATAGCATTGCCCCCACAAATCTTAAAAAGAAAGAAAACTGGCTGAGAATAATGATAGAAATAGCTTAGGAATAAGATCAAGTATCACTTACAATGATTTTTTTTTTTAAATTCATTCTCCATCATCAAATGCTATGTAATAGTTAAATGATTGTTTTGTATTTCCCAACTCTAAAACTGGGAGTAAGAACCACTCCAATTATTTCAGGTTAATATGTGGATTCAAGGATGGTCACACATAGTGAAAAACTAGATTAAGGGGAACTGTGTAGTTGCAAATGTATCAGTGTGTTTTTCTTATTGACAATAGGATTTTTTATTAGCGACCCTTTTCTTTGGCTAGCAAAGGAATTGAGTCAGAATTTTGCCTACTGTTAAACTACTACGTTACATTTCATTAAATAGAACTGTAGCAGTTACATATGTCAGTGTGAGTAGCTTACTTGCAGGAATTGGATGTTATACGAGAGCATCTGGCTGATTCATTCATAATAACCTTCCACGATTGAAGCCTTGACATTAACTGTCAGTATTTCTTCAAGTTTGTAACTATTCAGAATTGTCATACATGATGTTTTCAACTTCAGTAATTTGTTCAAACTAAAGATATTAATTTAAAACAATTGCATAACAAAAATACTTTATTTTGAGTAATATTTGCTTTTTATTATTGGCCAAAAATAAAAATGACCCTACGCCACACCAAAACATGAAATCGTGTTTTACTGCCAAGCGGAAATTTTCATAACAACAGATGAGTGAATTATAAAATAGATAGAAGCGGGGAAGCTTCTGAAGGACTAGGCTAGTGTTGATTCTCACACTCTATGTAGATATGGGCTTTGCATGGGCAACAGAAAGATTGAAATCACTAGAAGCTTTCAGCCATGAAGGAGCTGTTCATTGTAAACAATCAAATCAAGATCTTTCATCCATGACATCATGACTTGTTACTTTGCACAAAAGACAATAAACTGGCTCATAAGCAAAGTAAGTAATTTTTTTAAAACACACCACTGCATCTTGTAGAATGTTTGTCGAACATATCATTATAAATGCAAAAGATTTAAAAAGAAATATTAACGCCAGAAAAAAATGGAAAAACTTTGGCAGTAATTCGGAGTTCTTTGTCTTTTATTTTTAAGTCAAGTACATGAAATAGATAATCACAAAGTCTGAAAAGTTACATTTCGTCTTTCACTTAATGGTGTTGAATTTCCAAAATGAAAACGAAAGCAATAAGGAAAGATGGTTGCATTTATTTAGCTAAATGGAGAAAAACATTCAGGATAGAATTTTCTGTTTTATTATTCTCCATTTTGCAGTAGAGATCCGATTGCTATCAATGACATGCACATATATTTTATTTTCTTTACATCTGAATAACTCACACTTAATGGCACAAACACAAACAGATTTTCTAAGTTGTTAGATTGTTTCTGTTACATCATTTTGAACTCATATGTAATGTGTTTTCCTTTGAACACTGATTTTCTTAACTACATCAAAAGAATAAAATTATAGCAATAATACGACTAATAATACTATCAAGAGCAAAAGAATGTAAAGACTTGTACTTCTCAAGAGTCAATTCACATTTTTTTTAAAAAAAAAATCTCATTTCTTGTTCATCTTCAGCTGATACAAAGTTATCTGTGAGATTTTTTTTAACTGGAAAGTCAGATCTACAGAAAGAAAGGAACTTCGTTCACTGGTTCACTCTCCACGTGGCTGCAATGCAGAGCTACTCTGATCCCAAGCCAGCAGCCTCCTCCAGGCCTGCCGCTTGGGTGAAGAGTCCCAAGCCTTGGGACGTCCTCTACTGCTTTCCTAGGCCACACTCAGGGAACTGGATGTGAAGTGGAGCAACTGGGATCTGAACCGTTGTCCATATGGGAACCTGGTACATGGAAGGCAAGAATTCGGCCACTGAGTCATCTTGCCAAGCTGAGTCAATTAACTTTCATATGAATTCTGACAAAAGTTGTTTCAAATTTGAAGAGCTCAGTTATGCTTGAAAGAAACCGCATATTTAGTTTGGTTTTTAGTTGTTGTAAAAGAAAAAAATACTAAGACTTTTTCTAAAGCTAGTCTGAAGTTTAAAAACATTAAATGTTTAAAAGTTTGCCATAATCTTTATCTTGGCAGTTAGGATTCAAGTGAAGAGTTGCCAAGCACTTCAGTGAGTACATCCTAAATAATAGCTGTCAATAACTGCTGTAAGGGAAGACTTAAATGTGTTATGTAATCTTTTAAGTAATTTTTAAAAATTGTCATCACTTTAAAATAATGATTTATTTATTTATTTATTTTTACTTGAAAATGGGATTAGAGAGAGAGAGAAAGCAAGAGAGGGGGAGAGACATAGAGATCTTCCATCTTCTGGTTCTGAATGGCCACAGTGGCAGAACTGGGCTGGTTTGAAGCCAGGAGCCAGGAACTTCCTCTGGGTCTCTTATGTGAGAAGACAGAGAACATATTTAATTTGTTCTCATATCCCAAAATCTAGTGACATTGTCCGGCATGGGATAAGTGATCAGCACATATTCAGTAATTTGAACTGAAAGAATTCTAGGTCCTAGCTGCAGGGTAGTCCTTTATACGCTGCTAAAGAGAGGACAGTCACATACTACTTTGGCATTACAGATAATTGTATTAGTTTAAACTGCTGAATTGAGGTGTTAAGACCAGATGACATACAAAGAAGTAGCATATATACTAGCTTCCGCTTTACCTGCTAAATATCTGAGCAGTGATAATGTTTCTTATAACAGTATGTTATACATCATGAAGATGGATTCATTTTTACAATACAAATACTGAAGAGGCCATAGTGAACTTACAAGATGAAGTTCATACACAGGACACCTTTTCCAAACAAGTGTTTATTCAGCTAGAAATTAACATGACATGCTGGCTTTAAACTTTTCCTGTTGGTGCTCCAGGTAGCTATGAACTGAAACTTAATCGCAAGTTAAATACAGTAAAGATGCTGCTGTTGAATTAATGAGGAATGTTGGCACAGCTCGTTAACAACAACCTGTTATATGGAGACTAGCGTATGAAAGAGAATCTTAAGTTGAAACGCTTTATTGAGACCTTTAATCCCTAGCAATATAGATATAGAATAAGCCATGTTTAAGCAAAGTGATAGACCAATTCTTTGGTTGCTATGAAGCATAACCCTTCTTTCTTGATTGCTCCTTTCTCTCCTTTCATCATTCAACTAACAGATACTGATAGATCTTAAAAGGAAAGTTGAGTTGCAGAGATTAATAAAATGTAGATCCTGAATCTTCATGAGCGTGATGAAATACACAGGAAGACTCACATATTTTACTTGTTTAAAATTTGATAATATAAAATTAACAAGCTACCTCTTGTCTACAATAATTCAGTATTATTGGTATGAATGTCAATATTCATATCAATATAATGGAAGTGATTTCACAGAAAATAGTTGTCCAAGTTGTTTTACTTTAATAAAAACCTACTAATAAATACATGGAGAGTGTAGATATATTTATTTTCCAATTTCTCTTCTCATCTATTTTTTAGGAACTGACATTGCATCTTTAAATAAAATTTCTGATTATATCTTCTCTCTGATATACAGTGGTCCTTAGACATTAATACATCAAAGAATAGTCAGATTATGTATTTTTGTTTTTTAAATCCTCCATTAGGTAATGAACAGAAAGCTATCCACTGTGATCACATGTTATAAACAAATCTGGAATGTTGTGTTATGAAACAAATGAGAGAGTTGTGCATACTTAACATTAGCACTTCGGAAGATTAATTATGCTAATCATTTCATAATCAGAAATTCATAAACTTTTTTGGATAAAATACAAGATTCATTTTAGAATCTGCATACCACTTCAGATATACCAATGATATCAATAAATGTTTCCTTAGGCTACTGCATCAGCAAGAGAAAATATAACTCTGTATTTGGTTCATTTCATAATGTAAGACATAGAGTCCTTGGAATTGAGATGCCACACTTGAGCACTTTTAGTGTTCTGCAAATAATTTCTGAATGTCACTGATCCTAGATCATTTTTAAAAAGCTACTTTTCCTTACTTTGAAAGATGCGTTATGCTGCATTTCATTACTTTTTTCCTTACCTCGTTCTTCTTTTGTTTTAAAATAAGTGATGAGGCTTTCTGTGAAGATTAAGTACTAGCAGGCAGTAATGCAATGGCCCAAACACGGTTTTAATTGGAACCTCAAATCCTGTGGAAAAAAAAGAAATTAAAATCATCAATAAAATGCACTTCCCAGAAGACACTATGTTGATATGCATTATGTTAAGAAGCTCCCATTATTTTTCCTGTAAGATTCATATAGGCATAATTGTAAAATACAAAATTCTTCAGCCATACTGTATTAGCATTATGAAACTCAGGTTCTCCCAAAGTTGCAAATATACAGCAATTCTTACAAAATTCATAGCAATATTTCTTTTACAAAATACTAGCATTATTATGTAAATATCAGTCTTACTGATTTCTTAGGATATTACAGTGCATTCATTGCCCGAATTCATAATAGAAGTTGTATTTCAATATGAAATAAGAAGATGTATTTCAATATGATCCAATCAAAATCAAGGCCCAGAGTTAAGCAATTCAAGCTGCCAAATACCTAAAAGTTTACATGCAAATGTTATTTCTCTGGGTATTGACAAAAGTGAGAGAGAATTCTAGACTCCATTACTGAATGTTCAAAACATCTGCATTCATTCACTTAATTAACATTTAATGAGGATACAATATATACAAAAAATTAACAATACAAAGATAAATAATACATTGTCCTTTTCCACAGGGAGTCATTTTTCATGTAACAGAGAGATACAGTCATCTAGTAATTATAATTAAATATGAGAAGTTCACTAGAGGTTAACAGCCATGTAATCATACATAAGGGATATTTGATATGTTTTGAAAGAGTCATAGAATCATCCTGAGAAAAGGTGACCAACAAATTTTGAAGGATGAGGGAGTATTTACCAAGGAAAGTGGTAATATTTAAAAGGGAAGGAATAAGAAAAGCAAAGACACGAAGGCAGCAAACCATGTGTGTGTGGATATCTTAACAATTTTGCTAAGGCAATAAGGAAAATGTGGAAATCAGAGCACGAATAAAAATTAGATCTGCTTAGTCTATGTTTTTGACATTTGAAGTAGATATTTAGATTTATAGTATTCAATAGAATTAGTGAAGGCTCTTAGGTGCAATGATTATTTATTATTTTTGATACAATTTAGTTGGCAGTGGGCTCTCCCCTTCCCAGTTTCCCTCCCCCCCCCACCCCCGTTCTCTCTAGAATCATAATGTGTTTCGTGAATTTTCCCAAGTCCATCATGCTGCCACTGGAGTATCTCCCAGCCATGTAGAATAACTTTTCGTTGTAGGTTAATTCTTGTATCCTGGCCCTAATGTAGGTACAGTGAGGATTAGGCTCCCATTGTTTATGGGCCATATCAATAACAATTATATGTGGACACTGACAATCACAGGTGGTTATAAACAATCCACATCTTGTGGATGGTTAATTAATGAATTACATCACAAGTTGTTACCTTAGGCACAAGTAAATACGAAGTAACACTGATTAACATAGAGTAATATTCACATGTGATATCACTAGATTTAACATCATATTATATTACATTAGAGTAAAAATATGCTATCTGAATTTTGGGATTGGCTCAATTCCCTTAGCATTATAGTCTCTAGTTTGGCCCATTTGGTCACAAAGTAATGCATTTCATTTTTTTAATTGCTGAGTAGTATTCCATAGTGTAGGTGAACCACAGTTTCTTTATCCAGTCGTCTGTTGATGGACATTTAGGTTGCTTCCAAGTTCTTGCGATTGTTGATTGTGCTGCAGTGAACATTGGGGTGCATGTTGCTTTGTCATATAACAAGTGTTTCAGATTTATTCCTAGAAGTGCTATTGCTGGGTCATATGGTAGGTGAATTTTTAATTGCCTAAATGTTCTCCATACTGACTTCCATAGTGGCTGTACTAGTCTGCATTCCCACCAGCAGTGGAGTAGGGTTCCTTTTTCTCAGCAGCCTCGCCAGCAGGTGTTTTTGGTAGTTTTCTGTATATGGGCGATTCTTTCTGCAAAGCAGTCAAGAAATGGGCACAGGAAATGGACAGACACTTTACAAAGGAGCAAATTCAAATGGTACAATGGTTATTCGATTACATTTGACCTTTCAAAAGCTTCTTTGTTAGTGGTGAATACAGTTAATTAGGATGAATAAAGCTAGTAGACAGAGTAGACAGGGAGTAGTAGAAGGTTCCTTGAAAATTACAAATATGAAAATGATGAGGGTCTTAAATTCAGGTACTAATATAAGTAATGCAAAAAGGGAGAGACATTTAACTGATATTATAGAGGCAGGTTTGACTGTAGTTGATTTCTTTGATATGATAGAACGCCACAATAGTACGGTTTAGAACCACTTCTCAAATTACAGTGAAATGACTTCTCTATCCATCTTTAATATTGGTTAACTGATGTGTCAGACTACAAGGTTGCATGACTAAGCCTCTGTTAATAAACACATGTTATATGATACCTAAAATCACCTAGTCCCCATAGCACTTCTCTACATGTGCATATCTTGTTATAAAATAATGAACTTGGAATTCATGAATATATGTTATAACTACAACTTTGTTTTTCTTATTTTTATCTTAGATTTAATGTCAGAGAAATAAAAGTGTTGGTTTTAAGCAAGCCAATTTTTTAAAAAAAGTTTTATTTTGAAATAGTTTTAAATTTACAGAGATAAGCTGTGATGTAGGAATACGTATTTCCCATATATCCCTCACTGCACTTCCTATGATATTAACATCCTCTGTTGGTATATTTGGCACAATTAATGAGCCACTTCCCACTTCCCTTAACTTTTATCTAAATTTATTTTATTGCTCTCATTACTCCCAGCATTCAGTATTCAACATTTGTTTTCAGGTTAAATATGTATGTATGTATGTATGTATTAGATCTCACATCCAATGGGGAATACTCTGTTTTTGTCTTTTTGCTGGTTGGATTATATCATTCAACATGATGTTTTCCAGTTCCATCTATTTTGCTGCAAATGACAGATAGTTTTTTTATTGCTGAATAATGTCCTATTGTGTATGTACATGTACACAATGTGGTGTGTGTTTGCACATTTTCAACAGTTCATCTAATGATGGAAACCCTGGTGGATTCTACATTTCAAAAAACCACCAAAAAGACAAAAAGAATATTCTCCATTGGATGTGAAAGCTAATAAATAAAATTATCTCCCATCTCCTGATTCACTTCCCAGATGGCTTCACCAACCAATGGTGGTCTAGGCTGAAGCCAGGAGTTTCATCTGTTTCCCACATGAGTGCAAATGCTCAAGAACTTGGACCATCTACCCTGCTCTACCAGTTGCATTAGCAGGGAGATGAATGGAAAATACAGCAACTAGTTCTCAAACTAGTACTCAAAGGGGATGATGGCACTAAAGGTAGTGGCCTTACATGGCATGTCACCATGTTGTCCTCTAAGTTCTTACAGCTTTTTGCTGAAATATTTACATATTTTCACTTACAATATCAGATCAGCAAACATGGATTTTTTTACTTTCTACTTCCCAACTTTAATAACTTTTATTTATTCCTCTTCCATAATTAATCTTTCTAACACTTCAAATACTGTATTGACTAAGAGCAGTAAAAGTGGAATCCTTGCCTTGTTCCAGATCTGAGTGGAAACTTTCATAGGTTTTCCACATTGAATACAATATTACTTTTTGGTTTGCCATCTACACCCTTTCAAGTTTTGAGGTGTATTTCTCCTTTTTGAAATGAAAATAAATAAAATAAAAATTTAAAAAATTTGTTTGGAAAGGCAGACTTACAGAGAAGGAGAGACAGAGATTGCATATCCTGGTTCATTGTTCACTCCCCAGGTGGCTGCCATGGCCAGATCTGAGCTGATTCAAAGCCAGGAGCCAAGAGCTTCTTCTGGGTCTCTCACATGGGCACAGCGTTCCAAGACTTTGGGCCTCTACTGCTTTCCCAGGCCAAAATCAGAGAGCTGAATGGAGAGTGGAGCAGCCTGGACATGAACCGACGCCCATATGAGATACAGGCATGTGCAAGTTGAAAATTTAGCCACGGAGCCATCATGCCAGGCCATGAGGTGTGTTTCTTCTAATCTAATTTGTTAAGATCCCCCCACCCCACTTTCCTGCAGGAAGGTGCTTAGAATCATACCAAGTGCCCAACATGATGCCTCAGTGGCTGATTTCTCTTCTCGCATGTGCCAGGGTCCCTTATGGGGCCAGTTTATGTCCTGGATGCTCCACTTCCCTTCCAGCTCCCTGCTTGTGGCCTGGCAAAGCAGTACATAGCCCGAATCCTTGAAAACTGCAACCACATGAAAGATCCAGAAGAAGCTCCTAGCTCCTGGCTTTGGATCTGCTTAGCCTTGGCCATTGCAAGCAGTTGGAGAGTGAAACAGAGGATAGAAGATCTGTCTCTCCTTCTCTGTGTAAATCTGTTTTTCCAATAAAAATGAATAAATCTCTTTTTAAGAATCTTATTAAATGCTTTCTCTGCATCTATTAAGTAATCACATTAGATCTTATTTTTCATTTTATTGACATGATGTGTGTTTTATTGACTGGTTAATATTGAACATTGGTCATATTTCTGGCATATATCCTACTTATGATATGTTTTTCAAGTTGTGTGGGATTCCATTGGCTAATATTTTGCTAGTTTTTCACATCATTGTTCATGAAAAATATTGGTCTGTACTTTTCTTTTTTAAAAGATCTTTTTATTATTTATTTATTAGAAAGACAGAATGACAGCAAGAGGGGAAGGGAGGGAAGAGGGAGAAAGTAAAATATAAAGATCTTTAACTGCTGGTTCACTGGCTCGACCCTCACATGACAACAATAGCCTGTTTAGGCCCAGGCTGAAACCATCAGTCAGGAATTCTATGCAGATCTCCCACAGGTGGTCGGGGTCCCCAAGCACTTGGGTATTCTTCCTCTGCTTTCTCAAGCACATTAACAGGAAACTGGATATTTTTTTGCAGAGTAGCTGGTATTTTAACTTTCCTTCTTATGTGGGGTGCAACACAAGTGGCAGCTTAACCTGTGCTATAATATTGTGTTGTGCCGCTACTTGTTTTAGTATCAGAATGATGCTGGTTTTATAAGAACAGTTCAGCAGATTTCTATAATTTCCAATCCAGCTCTGTGCTAATATGCCTGGGAAAGCATTGGAAGATGGCTTGAATACATGGCCCCCTGCCATTCACACGAGCTATTCAGGTGGAGTGTCAAGCTCCTGGTTTCAGCCATTTGGAAAGTGAACCAGCAGATTGAAGACTGAATATCTCTCTATCTCTGCTCTGTGGGTGTCTGGTTCCCACCCTCTCTCACTTTCTGTATGTAATTCTGCCTTTCAAATCAATCAATCTTGAATCAAAATTGAATTCCACTTGGGCTCGGTCTGTGGAACTACAGTGGAATCAAATGGTCACTTGCTTCAAGAAACACATCAAAATAGATACATAAAAACTGAAAGGATTGGAAAAAGATGTATTATGCACATGGAACAAACACTGGCAGAATATATACTATACTCATCAAACAAGCTTCAAGTCAAAGATAATAAATAAGATTATATATGTATGCATTTGAAAGATTGATATATTCATTTGAGGCTGGTCTGAGTGTAGTGCTGTTTATGCTGAGCTGCTTTTGGTTTAGTTTATGTCAACTGAGAGTCATAGTTCCCTGACCTTTGAATAAGGCGTCTATGATGCAGAACTCCTGATTTGCTCTTGTGTTTATGTCTATCTCTTTAAAAATATTTAAAATATTTAAATGGTGTATGTAATGTCTCAAATTCTTTCAATATGTACTTCATATATATATCATAATAGTGTATACTTTTCTATATTTATGTCAATCATTGCAGATTTAATGATTTTGTCCAAATGAATTTCATCATAGATGAAGCACCTTTTCATTTTTGAATTACCTTAACTATTTTGGATCGGAGTCATTCTAAAGTAGATTTCATGTTCATGGACTTTCCTTACACAGGGTACAACACATATGATTCTTTCCCAAATGGTTCAAAATCCATTGTTTTAGCATTCTCTATTAGAATATTTATTATAACTAAGGGTACTATTGACAGATGACAGTTTGGGGTTAGGTATTAGCGAAATAGACTAGACTTTAAAAAGGTTTATTTATTTTACTTGAAAGAGTTACAGAGAGACAGAGAGTCAGAGAAAGAGAGATCTTCCATTCACTAGTTAATTGCCCAGATGGACGCAATGGCCAGAGTTGGGTTGGTCTGAAGCTGGGAGTCAGGATCTTCTTCTGGGTCTCACATAAATGTGTGGCTTGGGTAATCATCCACTGTTTTCTCAGGCCATTAGCAGGGGGTTGGATTTGAATCAGTGCTCAAATGAGATGTCAGCGATACTGGTGGAGGTTTAGCCTGAAGTGACACTGTGGCTACCTTGGTTTTTAATCCAATATATTACATTTCATTTTTAGTTTTCTTTTTTTCCCAATAACATTGTTAAATATGTTATATATATATAAAGTCCAATGAAAGTAAAGGTCAACATCACTTTTGTACACAACAAAACTTGAAAAAAATGGAAACAAAGTTAATGATTTTTTTTGAGGCACAAAAATATTGAAATACATTCATATGGAGGATCTTCAAAAGTTCAGCACAATACATAATATAAGGAACTATATATACACACACATGTATATATTATAAGGAACTATTCTTTAAGATTTATTTATTTTTATATTTATTTATTTTAATTTTTATTTATTTATTTTTATTTATTTATTTTGAAAAGGCAGATATGCAGAGAGAAGGCGACACAGAGAAGATCTGTCTGCTGATTCACTCTCCATGCGGCCACAATAGCCAGAGCTGAGCTGATTTGAAGGTAAGAGCCAGGAGCTTTCTTCAGGTTTCTCAGGTGGGTGCTGTGTCCTAAAGCTTTGGGCCATTCTCTGTTGCTCTTCCAGGCCACAGGTAGGGAGCTGGATGGAAAGTAACACAGCCAGGATTAGAACTAGCGCCCATATGAGATCCAGGCACATACAAGATGAGTATTTTAACCACTAGGCTACTGCCCCTGGCCTCATAGATTTCAATATACATTTCACTCAGATAAAAATCATTCAATTCCACTGTTGTATGAACATTTTGGAGTACCCTTCTGTGTAGAGTACATGAATCATTGTGCTGTATTCTGACTCATGTGTATTAGTGGATCTGCATGTAGAAATGCGTTCATATTAGGCCCCCTTTAGTTTGGTGCTATTGTTTAGATGATGCTTCCATTTTTATATCCTAAAGTCATTACTAATATAATAAAAACGTCAAGTCCGAGAATGGGGGACATATTCCAGAGCCCATGCTTACATTAGTGTTCAACTGATCTATGCACTGCATACACTCAACAGCCTTTAAAAAACGTCTAAGGAAGAGGAACAATAGCATAGCATGATCCTATACCTGCAAGCACAGGCGTCTTATATGGGCACTGGTTCTTGCCCTGGATGGACCACTTCCTGACCCAGCTCTATGCTTGTGGCCTGAGAAGGCAGCAGAGGATAGCCCAAGGCCTTTGTTCCCTTGTACCCATGTGGGAAGCTGGCATAGGCTTCTGGTTTCCTGCCTCAGATCAGCGTGCATACATACATGGCCATAGATTTCTCTAGCTTCCCAATGCAAGGATTACAAATATGGAGATTTTTTTTTTCAAAATTTGAGTTTTAGCAAATATAGATTTTTCTGCACACCTTCTTGTCCTCTGTAGTTCTCAATGCTTCATAAAAATATAAGACATTAAGCTACATGGACTGTAAGGCTGCTTCTGGTTCTGAATCTGGATGAATGTAGTTGTGAAAACACAGAAATACTCAAAACCTGTTCTAAACTATCAAGTTTGATGTTTTGATTTGAATTTTGCTCATTTTAAATGAAATAACTAAAACTTACAAGGGAAACCTGGCCTTTCTGAAATTGGCTTCAAAATATGTCAATGGTGCTTAATTAACCTATCAAAGAAACTTGTCCATTACCTTCATTCTATTTAAAGGCCAAAGGTACTAACTAGATGAATTATGGGATAGCTTTTAGTGCAACAAATGAAGCACATGGTCAAATTCGACAGTCAGTAAAACAAAAAAGCCACGCAATGACCAGCAAAATTGAGGTATTTTGTCAAATGTCTTAACCCCATCAAGATATATTAAAGAAAACATTGGGGTGGGGGGAGATCATAAGCCTTGGATTTCCCATCATTACTTAAATTGAAAAAATATCTAAAATAATTATAGAGATATCTCACCGAATAATTTTGAAAATTCCTCTGGTCTCGTTTTACCGAATAGAGCTAAAACTGAAATTAAGCTATGATCATTGATTCAATATGGTTTATGTTTCCCAAAAGGCTTTTGTCTTGGAAATTTAGTCTATGAGATGGTGGTATTGGGAGAGATCAGAATCTGTAAGTTCAGGGCCTGATGGGTAATTTGACATGTCTCATTGGAGTCTTGAATTCTTGGGTTTGTTAAACAGGGAGGTTCTACCTCCCTGTTTATTTGCTTCCTGTTTTTGAGATGTTTTCTGTTTATGCTGCACATTTACCCCATGATTTTCTGCTAAACCCTACAATCTAGGTGGTGCCTTTATTAGCATTCAGTCAAAGCTAGTTCTGTGCCCTTGAATCTCCAAAACTGTTGGCCCATTAAGTCCCTTTACTTATACATTGAGTCTGTTCTGGGTATATAATTACGGTACTGAAAAACTAATGTGTTATTAAATTTTCAAAATTATTGAAAAATAATTGCAAATAGTGATCAATAGTTGTTGAATACTTACTAGCAATTGGTTATTGTCCTAAGTACTTTAGATCAATGTAATAATCTACATGAACCAGTATTGTCCATGTTATTTTTTATTGGACTGATTTTAGATGACAGCAAGGGCTTTCTTACCAGAAAACTGATGTTCTTAAATTAATTAACCACTTGATACTGACTGTTATTATTAGATCAGCTAAAGTTTATGATCATGTTTAGGTAAAATTTGAGCAAGTTAAAAGTGTAAATAAAGCAGAAGGAATACTTAAATAGCAAAGGGTGTTACTTAAAAGTAATTTTTCTTAACTTCACTGTTTATTTGCCTGGCAACAATTAGAGCAATATTAGTTGTCTTATCTTTTTCTAAAGCCTAGCATTTTAGAGGGTTTGTACATAAAATCTATTGATTAAGACATGATTTTTAATATGTACCTGGAAACTCTTGTACACAAAACTATCTGCTTATTGCTAGCTATCAAATTCACAATGCTATAATTCAATATTACTGATTTTAATGAATTTTAGCCTTTATCACTCAGCAAAGTTATGGTTCTCCTTTGAATACTCTTCACAAAGTTATTTTTCTTATTATAATATTTCCTTCAACTTTGCTGAAATAAAATAGCATTCAATAAGCTCTTTAGTACACATATTTTTGACAAATTTAATATTTAATGGTTAGCCTCAAAGCAAGTTAAATCACAACGGTCTCAATAAATAAATCTGTATTTCTATTATTATTCAGGCATCAAGAAAACTATCAGTCACATAATAACCTTATATATTTCCTATTTATTTCCTAGTGACTGATTTGGACATACCCTAGTCAATATTTACATCAACTATTTGATAAGCAACATAATCCAAGTTATTTTTATTCTTCAGTTAGTAAAAAGTTAGAGTGACGACTAAACATTAAATGTTGCACTCAAGATTTACAAGATGCTCAAGAACCTGTGATTAGATGATGAAAATAAAAAAGGTTTTTCAACTCAATATTCACATTTAATTAATTTTAGGAACTACAATTATGGACCCAAAGTTAAAGATACAAAATAGAATTAGAAGAAAATTAGTCAGTGGAAAATGCAAAGTCATTTTCATATATTTGTAAAATGTAGATTACAAAATCTAGATTTACAAAAAAATATTTAGATGTGTAGAATCAGTGTCATGTATTTTGCTTAAGTTTGCCCCTCTGGAGAGTAGCCTTGGGATCTGGAGTTTAAGAACATAAACTGATGAAGAGAAATTGCATCAACCTTGGATATATGATAAATATGTAGTATTAAGACTGAAATAAGGTTGTGGACATCAGCCCACCACCATCTATGTGGTCTGAATCTCACTTGAAGTGGAATGATTAGTTGTAGATGCTGTATGTTAAATAGTGCTGGCCAGTATGGTGAATGGAACACCATCATGCCACTTGTTCTGTGCTCATTACTGTCACACAAAAAAATATGTTCAAATCCTAACCTCTGGTAATTCATTTGGAAACAGAATCTTCACAGAGACAACAGCATCGAAGCTGATCAGGTAGGTAGTACTCCACTACCATTGATATCCTTAAAAATGGGAACATTTTGAAACACCTAAGCAAAGAAAAAAAGCAATGTGAAGAGATTCAGGCTAAATGCCATAGGAAAATGGAAAGAAGTTTTGATATCAAATTCTCAACTTCCTGAATTAAAATATAACAAATATCTGTATTTATAAACCATCTAGTTTTTTATAACCTATTGTGGCACACTTATAAAACTAACAAGCTACTGAGGAAGACTTGGGCAATTTGGAGAAAGAGCAGCTTAGTGGACAGAATAGTTGAGATAGTGATTGTTAATGGCAGCTGTGGTGCAGAAAAAGAAAGTTACAATACACTATCATAAGAAAAAGATAGTCTTTAAGCCTCTTGCATTGGTTAGTTATTTTTGGCTCAAGCCGAGCAGTGTAGAACTCAATGACTGATAGCCAGGTAGCACAAGGAAGTATTGATTTGTTCATTATATTCTGTGTTTAATCTTCACCTGGTTTTCTGTATACTCTTTTCTTGGTCATACATTTTGTATTTGTGTCACTGACATATTTATATTTTATAGTCATTTAAAGAAAATACTTAGTACTTATTACAGAGTTGTGTGTATTTATACTTCTATAATGAACATTTAAAACGTATTTATACAGTTCTAGTTTTTGGCAACACCAACAAAGGATGCTTTGTACATAGTGGGAAACTTGTGGCAGCCTTAAACATATTCAGTAGTTCCACACATTTTAGTAGTTACAATTTTGGTCTGTTTAGTTTTGGCACTTGCATTTTGAAAATTTTCCTAGATAAACATGGAATGCAGGGAATAGCAGGCAGGCAGCTGGTCAGCAAGCCAGTGACATCTATTAAATATTTATTCATCTTGGCAGTAGTTGCAGTGCCATGTTTGTCCTCTGGGAATGTGTGTCTGATTGACAGATACTCTTTTGATGTGACCAGTGAATATGATGGCATTGGTAGACACTAAGTCATTCGTTCCTTACTAATTAATATACCACAGTGAGATCTGTGGATCTGTATATATGAAGGCAGAGTAGGTCAAGATTAAAATAAGTGGTTTCTTAATAATGTAAAATTAAAACACAGAATTAATTACTAGCCTTTTTGAAACATTTGCCTTAGAAGACTAATATATCTGATTATTTAAAAATACTAACATTTTTAGAGTTTGTCAAGGTTTTTCAAAAGAAACATTTTGTAAATAGTGCTAACTACTTCTCAAAGACCTTGTTGATGTGCATTACCAATGTGGAACCTTCTAGACCCACAGTCTAGGGACAATATGGAAAGGTTTCATACATAGCCTCCAAAATGGTTTGCAGGATTTCAGGACCTAATCCAGATGACCCATTCAAGTATGGAAAACCAATATTATAACTTTCATTTAAGCTAAATCTTTTGCATTTTAACTCATAGTTGTGGAAAATTATGATGTGTAGCTAAATATCAATACACTAATAGAAGCATGCAATATACCAATGAATGAAGTGGATGTATTATAATACATGTTTATTTCTAAACTACAGAAAATTACAATATCTAATTTATAGAAATGTGTCAAGATTCAGTGAATCACACAAACATATGAATGCTCCTAGTATCTATTAATTACTACAAAAGGATTGCCTATTGATATAGAATTCCGTTGCATGAGATTGGATGAACTCCCCTTTCAGAGCAAATCAGCAGTCAATAAACATTAGTTATTATGATTGAGAAGATTGTTAAAACCTCTATATCCTCAGGTACCTTCGAACTGAGAGCCTAAGTATGTATATAAAAGAGTAAAGCAATACATGGAAACTGGATAGGGGCTATTACAGAGCCAGAAAGAATGGGAAATATGGATCTCCTATCAAGTAGATGACAGAAGGTTGACAGTGCAAACTCACAGGCCCAAGCAACTACATTGCCATGTGAGAGGAAAAAGATTGGTAAACATGATCATGAACATCTGGACAAACCTTCAATTTAGGGACAGAAGAGACTAGACATGAGGGTATAGACAGCATACGGGAATAGTAAAAGGAGTAAGTTTTTAAAATGCTGAGATGAAGGGGTTTTCACTTTGTAATATTCTACTGGGGCTCAGAATCTGCACACCCAGAAGGCAAAACCTGCACACACACTAAATGGAGACCCGTGTCGATGTCTATCCTTCCATCAAGCAGCAGTTTGATTCCCTATTAATGAAAGTGTTAATTTTACAGATGTTTGAAAAAAATATTCCACTAATTACATCTGGCTAAATAAGACACTTGTTTGCTAAAATAAACACAAGGCTAAGATTCATTAGACTTTTGAAATAAAACAACAGAAATTTGAAAAGCATGCTCTGATAAGTGAAACCAACTCCTAAGAAATCAATGTAAAGGATAAAACATATAATCTTTTGAATCATAACTATGCCCTTATATTTAAGAAGCTATTGACCCCATAAAAACAAATATGAAAGGTCACTGAGAATTATGGGAGATTAAAACCATGAGAGTTAATAATTTTAAAAAGTTAGTAAAAGGTCTAGAAGGGAAAATTGGCATAACTGTCTACCTAATTTATGATCAAAAAGACAACTAAATAATTCTGGAATACATTGCAAATGAATAATTATTAAGTCATAAGAGAAATCTAAAAAAAAACCACAGAAAGTGTGTGTCACATCAAAAATAAAATGCCAAGAAGTACATAGAAATCAAGGAAAAAGCAGTGTTTCTGAAAGGCTTTTTTGAACTTGTAGGCAACAGTGCTCACCCTCTTCCTCACTTTCGGGTATTGCGGGATCTTGGAGCTCAATGCTCAATCTTCTTTTCTGTGTCTGATCTCACATTACAAATTTAATCACGTCCGTTGGTTTAAATATATAGTATATACATGCATATGTCATACACCTACTTACATATGATATATAAAAATGTATAACACATATACTTACATATAACACATATGTGTATTTATATAAACAATATGTATTTTTATGTTGAAACACAAAGACTATATTGTTTTCTAAAATAGTGAGATTATATGTGTGTGTGTATATATATATACAGTATTATTTATATATATACATATATATTAAATATATGGGTCTTCTAAATTTATAGCTCTATTCCTATTTAATTGGCCACAGACAGCATGTGTGGCTGAAGGCATGTTGATCATGGAATATTTCACATGGCCAAAGTAAATATTTGTTTTGCTCATCCAAAAGCACTCCTTTTGCACTGTTCGTGAATTCAGTACATTATACTTAGTAAGTATCCAGACTTGGAGGTCTACTGCTTTCTGCTTTTTTCTTCCTATCTGCCCCAAAGAAAACTTTCTGCATATCTAAGGGATTCTAGATTTGAAACTTGCTGGTAACTCAGTACATGGATTGGTTCAAACCCAGATTTAGCTTGCTTTCTTTCTTTCTTTCTTTCTTTCTTTCTTTCTTTCTTTCTTTCTTTCTTTCTTTAAGATTTATTTATTTATTGGAAAGTCAGATATACAGAGAGGAGGAGAGACAGAGAGGAAGATCTTCAGTCCCATGATTCACTCCCCAAGTGAGCACAACGGCTGATGCTATGCCGATCCGAAGCCAGGATCCAGGAACTTCTTCCAGGTCTCCCACACGGGTGCAGGGTCCCAAAGCTTTGGGCCATTCTCGACTGCTTTCCCAGGCCACAAACAGGGAGCTGGATGGGAAGTGTAGCTTCCGGGATTAGAACCGGCGCCCATATGGGTTCCCGGGGTGCGTTCAAGGTGAGGACTTTAGCCACTAGGCCAGTGCACTGGGCCCTGTTACAGTAGTTTTAAGAGTTAGCCACGACATGTCTGTCAAATTAATTTATAAAATATTATAAATGGATGTTAGAACCGTTTGTTGAAATTCTGGTTATATAGCATATTCACATGGTCTAAAAAACCGCAGTAAGGTATGTATTAATTAAAGAGGATAGATTTCTTTTCTGATGAGGGAATTGGTATCATTGAACCAAATGCTCAGGATGCTCCAGTGGTGAAATAGCCTGACATTTAGTTCCTCCCTATGTAGAAAGTTTGTTTACATTATTCAAAATATGCAATACCAACAGCAATGGAAAAACTGATGGGACTTTAGATTGAAGGATATGAAAGAGAGATTAGAGTCAAATGCAATGTGTGAAAATTATGCAGATCCTGACCTGAAAAAAATGAAAATACATAAAGGTCACTTTGGAGTAATCTGAATGGGAATTTCATGTTGTGTAGTATTTTTAAATTAACCTTAGTTTTCTTAATATGTAATGCTGTTGTGTAGGATGTGTTCTTTGATTTGACTGAAACTTTGGGAAATGATATTTATTAGTAAAAATTTGTGCTGTCTTCAGCCTAGTTTTGAGGGATTTGACAGAAAGGAAGCATATATATGAAAAGAAAGAGGAAGAGTAAAATGTCAAAATGCCGCAGCTACTAACTCTAAGTTAATGTTGTATGAATATTCATTTACACACTTTCAGTTATTCTTAGAGGTTGAACATCCCTAAGTAAATAAGTAACACAACATATCTACAATCCAACATGTCTCACTGCTTCATTTGCCATCGTCTCTTTCAAACTGCCATCATTAGCATGAAGGTCGTTAGCCTCCTGTCTGGTCCCATTGCCTCCAATCAATGTTCTCCACAAAGCTGGGAGAACACTCCATTAAAAATATAAGTCACATAAAATGACATCTCTACTCACAGTCTCCCACTGACTTTCCAGGATAAAAGTCAAATTCATTAAAATGCACGTTTGGGTACTTTTTATGATTTTAAAAACAAGGATGACTCTGGGGGTGATTAGGTCATGAATTCATCAGGTCATGATTAGATCATGAGGTGGTGCCATGGATGGTATTATTGCCTTTACAAAAGAAAGCCTGAGAGCTCCCTCATCTATTCTGCCACATGAGTGTGCAAGGTGATGATAGCCCTCACAAAAACCTGAACGTAATGACACCCTGACGTAAGATCTCTTTCTTGTCACGAACTATTTTTGTTCTGTGCCAGCTGTCATATTATAGTAGCCTAAATTGGATAGGAGGGATTCTTAAGAAAAATAAAAATTGAAATGAATTTGTGCATTCTTTGTTTTATTAGATAGTATGTGTTTGTGTTTAAATTGGTGATGCAGAAATGAGTTATCTAAATCCCCAACATTGAAAGCCAACTCAAAATGATTTCAGCACAATTTAGTAGAAAGTAAGGGAAGTGTGGAAGCAGTAACTCATAATTCTCCAGAATGGCAGGAGATAGCCATTTTTTTTAAAGATTTATTTATTTTTATTGGAAAAGCAGATTTACAGAGACAAAGATCTTCCATTGATTGGTTCCTTTCTGAGGCACCTGCTACAGCCAGACCTGAGCTGATCCTGGGTCTCTGCATGGGTGCAGGTTCCCCCAAGGCCTCTACTGCCCTCCCACACCTTGCACAGGGAGCTGGATGGGAATTGGAGCAGCCTGGACCAGAACCAGTTCACACATGGGATTCTGGGCGTGCAAGGCAAGGATTTAGCAACTAGACTATCGTGCTGGGCTCCAATAGACATATTTTGTCTGACCTCTAAATGGTCATCCAACTGTTTAAATCCTTATAATTGCCAGTGAGGATTATGTATTATAGAAGAGATTGTCTGATTAGCAACATACCTACTTAATATTTCCTGCAAACACAAGTTGTCATTTCCACTGCTAAACCTCCCAAGTAGTTACAAAAATAGAAAAATAGGAGGCAATATGGAGTGGAAACCTTTAAAAGCGTTTCCTTTTCCTTCACTGTAGCTCAGTTTACTTCAAGTTCATTTCATCGTTGTTTTCTTTGTTTAGCTTCAGAGGTATTATAGGTCAGTGATCTTCTCAGATGAAATCCATTTGCACAACTGTGCTGATGACTGCGCAGAATTCTCCAGTGAATAAATGTTGTTCACCATCTACTACCCCCCTCTATGAAGCATAAGCTGGAAACAAGAGCAGAATCAGGTATCCAGCCCAGGTATTCCAGTAAGGGACATGGAAGTCTTAACCAGCATCTTATCTGCCACTTTACAAAAACCTGCCGCTTATAATGTGTATTGAAAGTCACTACCTAGTAGATACTGTGTTAAGTCCTTTAGCATTAATATATCTAATAATATATACTAAGATCTGGGTTGGTATTGAGAATATAAAAAAGGTAGTATGGCTACTACGTAAAGAATAGGAAACAATATGGCATAAATTAGATATTTGAGGGACTGATGTGCTATGAATTTGAGGGTTTGATGTGATGTGCATGTGAATTTCAGCAGTAAAGTGCTGAAATTCCATATTTGAGTCCCTATTCAAGTTCTGGCCCATCTACTTGCCATATATGTCTCTGTTACTGCCCGGGAGCCTGGCTCCTGACTTGAGCATGCCCCAGACTCAGCGCTTATAGCCATTTGGGGAATGAATCAGTGGATTAAAGATCTTGTTTGCTCTGTGTTTCTATCCCTGCCCCTTTACCTTTCAAGTAATAAATAAATGTGTGAGTGAGTGTTGGCATTGCAGTATATCTGGAAAAGATGTCCCCTGTGACAACAACATCCCATATGGATGCTGGTTCATATCCCAGAGCTCCACTTTTGATCCAGTTCCTGTTAATGTCCTGGATTAAGGTGAATCAAATGCAAAAGCCCCTGTCATCCATGTGGGCATTTGAATGAGCTCCTGGATGGTCATGGCACCCACGTGTGGAGTGAGCCAATGAACAGAAGGTCTTTCTCTATCTCTTTGTAACTCTTTCAAATAAATGAATAAATCTTCTGAAAAATAAATAAATCAGTATATAAATAAATCTTTTTAAAACTCAGGTACTTGAAATAGGCAAATTTCAAATCACGTTCTCAATAAACTGTAAAAGATTTAGGATTTTTTTTAAGGAATCACACAAATCCTTTGAATGATATTAAACCAGAAATGCATTATGTTTCAAGAACAAGTGTATCTAACTACATTAAAGGCTTAGAATTCTTACCAAAATGAAAGCCAGAAACGCACAATGAATTTGACTAATATAGAATAGGAAACTTTGAAAATAGCGGTTTTTAATACTTAACACTAAAACCTCTGTATTGTCATGCCTGAAGTACCTAAAACATAATTAACTGGGATTGACTTCGATGTTGTATTCACCTGAAGAGAAATCTATTAAGTGAGTTCTGTACATCTTGTATACTTTTTATGTTTATACTTTTCTATGTTTGGACTTTCTTAAACCAAAGTGAAATGTGAATCACAATATTTCTGTGTTTGGTTATAAAACAATGATTACTTCCATTTGCCAAAACCTAGCTGGGGTTTATAAATTTGATGAACATTTGGTGAATTGTTTTTCTTTTTTCACACAATTTTTATTTCGGTACACTATGGACAGGGTCAAAGTCATACAAAACAAAAATTCATAACACCCTTTGAAATGATAATTCTCAATTATCTTCCATCTTTTTTGCAATCTACCCATGCCTTCTATTTTCTTGTCCTGCTACTATTCACTGTTTGGCAGTTTCACTGTTCATTAGCACTTCTATCAGATAGTGAACAAGAAAAGCAAAGGAAATAAGTTGAAAGAAATCAAATTGTTTTATTATTCATCACCAGATCTGAAAAAGCAGCTACAGGAGGAGATTGAAAATTAATTTCTGAACAGATATTTACATTCTCTCATTCTTAACTGATGTTTATGTTGCCCAGGGATAATCAACTTTATTGTTGACAAAACTAAATATGCTGTTATGCATCGTATATGTTTTTTAGTCTCCTCCTACAGCAGTACCAAATAACAGAACATTCTTAAAGTATTCATTTCACTGCATTCAACTCAGCAATATGTACTAGGCTTTTGGTTTTATAAACTATAGAATGATTACAATGAAACCAGAACAGAAACTTTTGATTTGGTCCCTACCTTAAAGGGAGATCTCAGTGCCATAGAGTGCTCTCCTATGTAGTTTCCCCAGCCCGAGTTATTGATGATACGCATTTGTGTCCGGGTCCTCCCACCCACTGCACTTGGGTTTATGTGGTAATCTCACTTATAAACGTGCTCACAGATACATCCAACATAACAATTTTCTATTCCTTAATCCAGTTAAGATATCATCATAAAATTAACCTTCACAGACACTTAATCTATACCTCAATTCTGAAATTAATTAATATGGTACTTTCATTCCTCTAATGAGTCCATTAATAACAGACGGAGGTGATTAGCAATAGTTTCTTTGCATTTTACCAATAGAGTCAACTGGAACTTTACTTCAAGATTCAAATTTAATTTTATTATGGAAAATATTGACTCAATAAGCTTAAATATGTAAGAGAATTAAATGATCTGATCTGTGTTTTTTTCTCCAAGAGATAAAATTTGATGAATAAAACAAAGACAAGCATTATTAATATTCTATAAATACTCATTTTCCTTTGAATTTTTCTTTTTTTGGGGGGGGCACTTCTTAAATAATTTTGTTTTTCAAGGTAGATTTTCTTAGGCTCAGATCATCCATCTTCTGGTTCATTTCCTCAAATGGGAACAACAGCCAAAACTGTGTGGCTCTGAAACCAGGAGCCTGGAGTTCTTCCGTTTCCATCGTAGGTACAGGTGCCCAAGGACTTGAGGTGTCTCCCTCTGTTTTCGCAAACTAATTACCAGGTAGCTGGATCAAAAGAGAAACAGCTGGGACTTGAACCAGCACCATTTGATATGCTGGCAATAACAGATCAAGGCTTAATCTGCTGTGATATGACACCATCCCAAGATGTTAAGTTTTGAATGTTGTGGTTTCTTATGATTTTTCTTTTAAAAGTGAATGCGAATATATAAGATGATAATGAGAGCCTGTTGATGCATTCTATCCAGATATTTGTCGCAAACAGAAACATCTGGATATCTAAAAAGCTTAATTCTTTGCTTTTTAACCTTCATCAGAAACAGGAAGCAGTTTGGCTGAAATTCTTCCCCAATACTTCCTACAATAAAAGCAACTCACAGTTTGTGACCATGCCAGCACCACTTACTTGATGAAAAAATAAAATAAAATAAAATAAAAACCATACAAAGATTAGCAAAAACAAGCAGAACTTATTCACTAAAATTTCACTCCTTAATTTTCTTCATCCTTCTATAAAAATCACTAGTTGGTTTAGTTAAAATTACCTGTTTCATTCCACTCAACCAAAAACAAATCTTAGATGTATCTGCTACTACTTCTGAATCAGTCTACACAAACTCTAAATAATATACAGCAAAATGAAGAATATAATCAATTCACTGTTTAGGCTGCATACCTACATATCACCAGTTTTACTTTACCCTCACTGAATTGGACAGATATTTTAGTATTTTGTACACATAGCCTAAGAGTGTTTTTAACCATTCACTATCCGATAATTATATCAGAGAACGGGAAATCACAAATCTATGTGATCAACAATACACATTTTGCATTAAGCAAAGAATGCTTATTCAAATGAACAGTGGTGTATAATAGTAATATTTCATTTTTCATTGGAATTATGAGGATTTTCAGAATTTATATAGTACAGAAACTTGATTTATATAAGCTTGGATGAATTAAGGAAATTTGTTGGGAGTAGTTTTGTGTGTGTGTGTTTAAAATGCCTAGACCATGCAGTTATGTTTGTTTGAATTCATGATCTAAAGTTTTTTTAATAATAAAATTTTGAACTTTAGATTGAAATTTTAAAAGTAACTTTGATGTGATGATAGATTCATATTTCAATTGAATAGAAATGAATTGAGATTTGCTAAAGCAAAATTTAAGTTGTCTGATTTAATAGAATAAATAGCTAAAACAACGTCAACTAAAACATTGTTGCAAAACTCGTAATTCTGAATACAGTGACTTTATTTCTTTTTGTGTTTATTAAGAACTTGGGGAAACTGTATCTTGTATAAATATTTAAATGTGACAATGGAGAAGCGAAAAATCAATGGTTTGGCATCCAGTAAGTGCTAGGAGAATCTCTGGAAATGTTGAGGCTTCAAAGAAAGCTTACTTTCAACTTGCAATTGTCCTTTCAGAATGTCGGCAGGTACCTCTTTATATTTAAGTTTCTACAGAACTCAAACAATACATTCAGGGTTTTTGTGGAATATAAAGGGAAAAGAAAAACATATGAATGGCAAAGAGAAACAAACAGAAAAATGGCGGGTGGGTATCAAGAATGATGAGGGGGAAGTAATGGAAGAAAATGGAAGTGAGAAGTAAAAGAGAGACCCTAGGAAAGGCATTCAGCAAGGAATGGTAGAATATCATTGACATGATTGAAATGAGGTGTAATAAATAGTCACAGCCTAAGCTGTCAGATGAAATCAGATTTACCGTTCTCAAGACAGTCAAGGAGTATTAGATATAAAGCAAGGTAAAAAGATTTCCTGTGACTCTCCATGCCAAGGTACTCAACTTGCCAACATCCCTTTTGAATTTAACACCAAGGCCCAATGTTTTACTAGCTACACACACTTGCTAGCACCATAATATATGAATGGCAGGGTTTTAAGTAAGTCTTAGAAACCTCTCTCTTTAATAACACTGCTAATAAGCGAATAAGGAAGCTTTTAGAACAACAGAAGTTAGTATTCGATTAGGCATGTTTACTATTATTCTTCAACATTCTGGTATGAGCAAATGCCATTAAGGCTTCTGTTCATATTCACCATATGTAGCTAACAAATAAAACAGTAACAAGTATTGCTGCATATTTTTATTCAGCAACATTTAGTCTGTGGAGTCTATGATACTTAGGAGCACCAAACCATTACTTTTTGTTTGGTTCTTTGTTTCTTTTAAAAAAAAAAACTGACATTTGCCAAGATTTATAAATGTTTTACCGTAATTAAGGAAGGGGAAAATCATCAACAATCCATAATTGATTGAAAGTTGGTCATGGGAGTGGGAGAGAGATGTCCATTAAAAAAAAAAAGGTAGAATGATAGAATAATTCTCACTTTCTGATAATAGAAGTGAAACGAATTTTTAAGTTATATTTGGGGTAAATATTTATATAATGTCTCATGTAGAAAGTATCAGGTAAAGCTGTCTAGGGCAATTTTACGGAATGAAAATGTAAGGACAGTGTTGTACACTTTTTAATAAACTGACTATGGAGAAGAGAGAAAATATTAAACTGTGTTTATTGAGATGTTTGTATGGGAAATCAATATTACTTAAATATCTAGTCATATGACAATCTGGTTTGACAAAGAACTATATCAGCACATGCATTTAATGGCTTCTGATTAAGCTAATAACCACCTGGAGATCTTTAAAAATACATATGTATACATGATTCTGATTTTTAAAATGATCTATTTATTTTTACTGGAAAGGCAGATGTATAGAGAGAAGGAGGGATAGAGAAATATTTTCTATCCACTACTCCACTCCCTAAGTGGCTGCACTGGCCAGAGCTGAGTCGATCCAAAGCTAGGAGCCAGGAACTTCCTCTGGATCTCCCATGTGGGTACAGGGTCCCAAGGCTCTTGTCCATCAACTGCTGCTTTCCTAGCAGAGAGTTGATGAGAAATGGAGCAGCTGGGACACTCACTGGTGCCAGGGTCCCACGACTTGAAGGTGGAGGATTAGCCAGTTGAGCTATCACCCTGGGCCCTGCTTGTGATTATTCCATACACTGTTTCTATGTTTTGGGGACTGGGGCTAAGAAATCTATAATTTTAAGTATGCTTGCATGTTTGGATACCTACAACTATTTTACACCCCTATTTTCTGGATGTCTACTGAATGCAACCAATATGTTTACCTGATACAATTTAATTAACATGTGTTTTTATTTTTCCTCGGGTTCCCAAGAAAATGCTTTGTAGACACTGTTTTTCATCAGATAACATTCTAAACTATACAAATATTATAAACTAAATTGTAAAGAGCAGTCATATCAACATCTTGACTTCCTGGAAATCGTACATGGTGACTATGGCTATAAAAAGCATTTGGACAAATACACGAATTAGAGGGGAAAGAATAAAATGGTATCAGAAATCAGAGCAGGATGTTGCCTGAATAAGAAAATATTTTCTTCCCCTACCATAAAAGCAAACACACAAACAAACAAAAACACCCAAAAACCCTCACAGAGATACCTATCTGAATGTCTTCATACACAAAAGCTTCTGTCACAAGACATAGTAAGTCAAATGAATGACCACAATGCCTGGTTTGGGTGCATTAATAAGAAAAACATATTGAAGAAGGCAACAAGTGATCCTGCCCTCAGCTTTATATGGCACAAAGGGAAGAGAGACGTTTCATCTGAAGGCAAGAAAATTGAATCCTACCCTTAAACTTGAAATTCAGTACCAGGCCCTCTAGAGTAAAAGGCAGAGTGAGACAGAACTCCACATTCTCCTCTGTAAGACTAATATCACAGATGAAACTTCTGTATCTCAAGGAAGCAGTCCAGAGACTAAAACCACAAACCTCTCCCAGACCGCAGGTAAACAATGAAGAGTAAAACTTCAGCAGCAAAGACGTAGAATAAGAAAGTGAGATCTGAGACCCAGGACTAAGCAGAACCACAGTCCAGTATCTGCAGCTCAGTACTGCCAGACTTCCACCCTGGTAGCATAGGTGAGTGTTTTGGCCTAAATTTCCCCCTCCCTCATGCAGATATGACATACATCTTTGAGGCAAAAGAAGATCTTGTGGCTGAGAGATTCAAGTGTAAGTTTATTTAGTGAATTGCTACCTTTACCAACTTTCACAAGGGCTCAACTTAATGAAGGACTGGCTTCACCAACTTTCCTGGGTCCTTGAGCAGAGAGCAAGGAGATAAATTCCAGTCACTGAGGAGTAGTGCAAAGAAGTTAGCATAGGACTACTCTGGGCACTCGGGGGTAGACTGATAAACCCAAACACTGGGTGATTTCTAATTGTCACTGTCTCCCCGACTGTGATCAATGCCTCTATATTTGCCCCTGTGTCCCAATTTGATTGGACTTAAATCCAACTTGTATCACCATTGACTGATTACCGTGGTTTTGGGTCATGAGTCCACCTCGCCAGTAAAAGGTCATAACATTTTGGCACTTTTGTTGCAATGGTTCCAATGAACTGGGAGCTTCAGAAACATTCTAGAATTGTGATATTAGTCCTCATGAAGTGGCACATTCCATCCTTTACTCATCCACAGGTCACCATATGGAGAGAGCAATAATCTACTTGGGGCTATTTCTATGGGGAAGTAAGTATTGCTGCTTGATTTGGGGCCTGTGCTACATCAACCCCAGCCACCATTCTGGCTTCTCAAGAAAAAAAAAGGTGAAAATTGTGGAAATGAACAACTTAAATGATTCATATAAGCAATATATTTGAGGACAGTGTGGTAGCCTAGAGGCTAAATCCTCACCTTGACACCACTGGGATCCCATCTGGATGACAGATTCTTTTCCTGACTGCTCCACATCCCATCCAGCTCCCTGCTTGTGACCTGAAAGGGCAGGAGACAATGGACCAAACTTGGGACTCAGCACACACAAGGGAGACCCAGAAGACACTTCAGGCTCCTGGATTCAGATCAGCTCTGCTCCCCTGCTGTTGGGGCCACTAGGATTCATTCCCCAAGTGACCACAATGGCAAGTGCTCTGCCAATCCTAAGCCAGGAGCCAGGAGCTCTTCTGGGTCTTCCATGAGGGTGCTGGGTCTCAAAGCTTTGGGCTGTCTTCAACTGCTTTCCCAGGTCACAAGTAGGGAGCTGGATGGCAAGCAGGGCTGCCAGGATTAGAACCGGCACCCATGTGAGATCCAACCGCGTTCACGGTGAGGACATTGACTCTAGGCCACCACGCTGGTCTCAGACCTGTCTTTCTAATAAAAATAAATAAATCTTAAAAAAGAATTACATTTGAAAGCTACCACAACTAATTCAATGGAACAAAACAAGGAGTGAACTTGAAGATAAGTGTTATTAAACATCGCAAACAAACAAAAATAAAATAGAAAAGTAATGAAGACAGCTTTAATAATAAATAAATAATGGAAAACTTCATAAGCAATCGGAAAGCTATGGACATCCAGATAGAGGAGGGTTACAAGGAAAAAAAATCCTTTTTTTGGCACATTATAGTTATTTTCTCAAAAGTACTTTCCAAGAATAAGTGCTTGGTCTCAATTGAAATGGCCCATGAGACACTTGCCTCCCTTATCAGAGCCTTAATCTGAAGCCCAACTGTGCTCTAATTCCAACTGCTTTCAACATTGAGAGTCCTAAGTTGAATTTGAAAGTCCTGGCCTGAGTCTGTCCCCAAAAGAGTTGTTAATAGCATTTGGATAGGACTCTCTCTCTGTCTCTCTCTCTCAGTCTCTCTCTCTTGCTTCCACATAAGTTTTAAGCACAATACGAAGAATTCTATAAACTACAAGAGGAAAAAAAAAATCAACTGACATTTAAGGGAACTTCCATTAGATTAGCAGGAGTTTGTTCAACAGAAATATAACGGGACAAGAGGAAATTGAACACAGTGTTCTAAGTACTGAAAGGAAGTTAAAAACTGCCAACCAAGAACACTATGTCCGGGAAAGCTATCCTTCACAAGTAAAGGAGAAATAAAGTCTCCAAGACAAGTAGAAATAGGGAATTTATCACCACCAGACAGCTATTACAGAAGATTCCAAAAGAAATATCTTGCTTACAAAAGTAAGGAGATAATCACCACCACAAAACATATGCAAGTACAAAAACTGTACCTTGATTATAAAAGAAAATAGGCTCCCAAGTAAGAATATACATATTAGTTGAGTTACAAATAAATGATGACATGTTGGCCACAATTAACTAACTGAACACCCCCACTCCCACCGGTTCTTACGAAATATCAACAGAGGGGTAGAACAGTAGCATGGCAAGCTAGTCCTTTACCTGCAGCACCAGCATCCCGTATGGACACTGGTTCATGTTCTAACTGCTCTGCTTCCAATCCAGCGCTATGCTTATGACCTCTGTACACATGTGGAAAACCCAGAAGATTCTAGTTCCCAGCATCAGATGAGCTAGGCTCTGCCTGTTGGGGCATTTAGAGATTGAGCACATACAAACTCAATTTACAATAACTAAGACGTGTAATTAGCCCACATGTCCACCAACTGATGACAGGCTAAAGAAAATGTGGTGTGTGCCTTCAAGAAAAGAAGTACAAGCATTAAAAGCTACCAAAAAGATTTGAAATTAACATGCAATAAAGTCAGAATCCCTCACTACCCCTCTGCCCTCGCCAAATTGATTCAAAAACAGTGTGTGGCTACTGTGCGCCAGAAATTGTATTTTTAAAATCTATGGTGTCACATTTACACACCAAAGCAATTTTGGGATAGAAGAAATGCACATTTTACAGATCGGAAAAAATGAATTGTGGTTAAATCTAACCCCCCCAATTCTATAGCTAATTATTGATGTTAAGGTTCAAGTGTTTTTATAACAAATATGTGTGCCGATGTGTGTGTATGTGTGTTCTAGACCCCATGCTGCTTTTTTATTAAGCAATATGCTATACTACATACTGTATACTTTGTTATAATAAATCATGGCATGATTTAAAAATAGCACAAATATGCATGTAGTGCTCAATTGTGTTAAAGAAAAGCAAAGCTGAAGTGTTTCTTTGAATGTTAAATTTATTTATGGATTCATTGCTTTTCAAACCTACTGTAACTATGGTTGTTTTTGCATAATTGTCTTTGTGGAACAAGCTTGAAAAGTTATACTTTGATCATGTTATAAGAATAAAAATTATCTTGCTGTCATTAACAAGTGGGTCAAATAGATAAATCCAGATATAAAAAAATGAAAACACACACAAAAAAGCAAAACAAAAAATAAACCAAAGAAATCCTGATGAAAAGGTTTTGGAAAATAAAAAAACTTTGATATCCCATTAATAATTAATGATCAAAGAGCCCAAATTTAAGTAGATCACATTAATAGAGTTTATCTCAGTGTGAAATCATGTCAGAAACATGAAAACTCATGCTTGTTTTTGTTGTATGAGAGAGTTAACTATACTCCCATGTATATAGCAGCTCAATTCATAATAGCTAAGATGTGCAGTCAACTCAAATGTCTACCAACTGATGGCTGGCCAAAGAAAATGTGGTGTGTACACACACACACACACACACACACACACACTATGGAACTCTCTAGTCATAAAACAAAATAAAACTAAATTTAAAAAATGAAAGCTTGTCTTTTGCAACTAAATACACCCAATTTGAAACCAATTTGTTTAGTGAGATAAGACAGTCTTACACAAACATTATATGGTTTCCCGATCTGTGGTAACAAATACAGAGTGAAAAAAAGTATTCTAAATCCACGAGATTGACTCCTGAGGAACAGCAGGGGGGATTTTTTCTAATTGTTATGCATTGATGTATTTACCTAGTGGAATATTATGCCTGGGGTTGTGAAGTAAAATGATAGTAGGCCATTGTAAAACTTTGGGGGAAGAAGGCGGGAGATAGGAAAGGAGGAGTGAGTGGGAATTATAGGTAGGAAGGAGTGTGGATGGAAGGTGTCACTTTTGTCTTAATCGGTATCATGAAACACATGAAATTTATTTACTTTATATAAATATTTTTAAAAAGTAGAACTTCTGCAACACTGAGCTCTAATTTTTTTAAGATTTAATTTATTTTTATTGGAAAGGCAGATATACAGAGAGGAGGAGAGACAGGAAGATCTTCCAACCAATGGTTCACTCCACAAGCAGCTGGAGCTGAGACGATCGATCCGAAGCCAGGAGCCAGGAGCTTCTTCCAGATCTCAAGGTTTGGACCATCCTCAACTGCTTTCCCATGCTACAAGCAGGGAGCTGGATGGAAAGTGGGGCAGCTAGGACATGAGCCAGCATAAGGGATCCTGGCACTGCAAGGCAAGGAAGGACTTTAGCCATAAGGCTTCTGGTGCTGGGCCCAAAAGTTCCCACTTTCATGAAAATTGGATAAAGTTATGTAGAAAGAGTAACCCAAAGGAGAAATTTTAAATTGATTAAGAAATTGTAATACCAATAGCTTATATTCAAATCAAACATAAATTTGGTTATAAAAATGTCAGCAGTAACAGAAATAAGGAAGTTTATTGTTGAGCAGTTAGGATAATTTTATAGAATCATTGGGAAATAATAAAAGGAATTCATTACACCAACAAACAACTTCGAGAAAAGTGAAAAATATAATTACATAAGATGTATATTACAAAGGAATGATGTATTTAAGAAAATATTAAATCACCCTTGGGGGAAAAAATGAACGAAATGCCCAATAACCTTTGTTAAAAAAATCTTTTTTTCAGAATGAGAAATTAAAATGAAAAGTAAGAAATTCCGAATATTTTCTTATGATTCGATTTGTTTGGGGAAATTCTGCACCAAATTTCCACTAAAAATCAAATGTTGGGGCTAGTCTTTGGCTTAAGCCACTGTTTGGGATGCCTGCAGCCTGTACAAGAGTGTCTGCTTTCAAGTTTGACCTGTTTCTGATTCTAGCTTCTCGATAATGTGGATTAGATGATGGCTTATGCATTCAGGTCACTGGCACCTAGATGAGGCTCTCAGCATTCAGTTCCAGGCTGCTGTGTTCAGGCTGACTCAGCCTCAGGGGCTCAGGGCATTTTGAAGTGAATTGGCAGATGGGAATTCCCGGTTTTTCTCTGTGTATCTCTTTTCTCTCTCATATAAACACGCAAGTTGTTCTATTTTTTTTAAATCTAGCTATGACTGTAGTGTTATGGTTATTTTGTGATTTGATTTTTTTTAAGCACCATTTTTGATATCCACATAGGTCACCATATAGGATCTACTTAAAGTTGCTGAGCAGTACTCTGGGGAATAAAAAGACTCAGGGCAGCCATTCAACGTGGGTGTGGCTGGTCAGTGTCTTAATTATATTGCTCATGAGTTATCATTACTGAAATAAGCACAGTCCTTTACAACAATTTATTATTGTTGCACATTCATGCTACTATGATTCTGAAAACACAGAGACACAAACACACATGCATTTGCAAATACAGACATCATGTATACATATCAATATACTTTTTCTGGAGTTGAGATTCCAAAAATATTACTGACCAGACCAGGCTGTATAAACTTATAGTCTATTTTAATAAGTATTGCAAGAGTAATTTTCTTTAAAAAGTAACATTTCACAATGTGTTCAGTAATAATAGTATCGTAATCATGTTGGGCAATACTGGTTGTCCATCTCTATACATTTATCTGTCATGGAAATTTCCTACAAAATCAGTCACAAAATATGTAGTATTTTGAAACTGGCTTCTGTCATTTAGAATATTTTTGAGGTCCTTTCATATCATAAAATGTGTCAGTTTCTTTCTTTCTTTCTTTCTTTCTTTCTTTTTCTCTCTCTTTCTTTCTTTTTCTCTCTCTTTCTTTCTTATTAGTATTACATCTTATAGCTATGTTGTGTACTATTTCATTACTCATGAGCCCCTGAAATTTGGAATCATTCCATTTTTGGTTATTATAAACTGCTTGGTTCTGAGTGGTCATATGTAAATTGTGTGTGGATTTTTTTGTTATGATTTTAGATGAGTAGAATTGCTGAAAAATAGGAGTATGATGTTGATATTGAATTTTTTGTAGATTGCTTTGATTATGTTGTAGAATGTTCCCTCTATGCCTATCTTGTTTAGGGGCTTTAACATGAAGTGGTATTGGCTTTTATCTAATGCCTTCCCTATATTTATTGAGATGATCATGTGATTTTTGTTCTTCATTTTGTTGATGATTTTTAGATTTTTGTATGTTAAACCGTAACGGAGATGAATCCCATCTTGTCTGGGTGAAATGATCTCTCTGATGTATTGTTGGCTAGTACTTCATTGAGGATTTTTTTCATCTGTGTTCATCAGGGATATAGGTTTGTAATTTTCTTTCTCTGTTGTGTCTCTATCTAGTTTTGGTATTAAGGTTCCATTGGCTTCATATAAAGAGTTTGGAAGGACTGCCTACCTTTCTGTGTTCTGGAATAGCTTGTGAAGGATTAGGGTAAGTTCTTGAAACATTTGGTGGAATTCAGCAGTGAAGCCATCCAGTCTAGAGCTTTCTTTTATTGGAAGGGATTTTATTACTGATTTGATCGCCATCCTGATTATTGGTTTATTTATGTTTTTAGTTACCTCAGTGTTTCAGTTTTGGTAAATTGTATGCATCCAGAAATTTGTTTTTGCTAGGTCTGCCAATTTGTTGATCTGGAAAAAATATATATAACAATGAATGTGACAACACCAAGCATTGTTGTGTTGTTTTTGATCATGAGTCTGGTGCTGCCTTTAATCTTTCACCATTGAATAAATTGCAAGTTTTTTGTATGCTCTTAATCAGGCCTAGACTGCCCTATCTATTTTCAGTTAGTCAAGTCTTTTTTTATTGTGGTGTGCTGCTGGTTTTGCCAAAAACCTGTTTTCATTCTGTTCTTTTTAATGCTGTATTTTGTTGATTGATTTCTGTAAGTTACACATTGCTGAGATCAATTTCACTTGTTTATAATATGTAATCAGTTCATAATTCTCTATATTCACACTTTTGATAAGGATATCATTCAATAAAGTAGTCTAGTTTAACTTCTTATATATTGATAGATTTTATTTTCTTCTGATGCTTGGTATGATTTTAGTTGGCTTTATAGTAAGTTGGGAATTGATGTTCCTATTTTGTGTTTTAGAAGATTTGGTGAAAAATTGTTACTTCCTTAATATTTAATAGAATTCATTATTGATGGCAGCTTGACACTGACGTCTTTGTGTAAAGATTTCCATAGATTTTTCTAAATTCTTCTTGTGTCAGTTTTGATACTTGTGTCTTTCTAGGAATCTGTTCATATAATCAATATATTAGTATTGTAAATATTTTATTTTTGTCGATTCTAGTTTACACTTTCAATAGCATGCGTGAGCTTTTTTAAGAACTGCATTTTAGTATGTTTTTATTGTTATTGGCTGTTTCATTTATTTCTATTGTAGTGTTTGGTTTATCTCTACCTTCTTATTTTCGCTAAGTTAGGCTTTATTTTTCCAGATTTTTATCATGTTCAATATTGGATCATTGGGACAAACGTGGTGTAGTGGGCAAAGCTGTTTCCTAAAATGTCAATATGCGATATAGGTGCCAGTTCCTGTCTATGCTGTTCCATTTCTGATTCAGATATTTTAGCAATATATTATCTAGGTTTCATATGGATCAACATTGGTCATTCCAAACGATTGTTACATACTTATGGTGGATATGGTTAAAATGGAAAGTAGAGTGTGAATGCTGTGGGTTTCGCTGCTGCTTGGGATGCCTTAAAGCGCATAACAAGATGCTGCTTTATCCATTTTAGGGTGAGTTTCACTGCTGTTCCATCCGGGATGGAAGTACATGATGGCTTAAGTATTTGGGTCCCTGCCTCCCATGCGGCAGATTCAGATGTAATTTCTGGCTATTGTCTCCTGGTTTCCCAGCCTCCTCAGTTACAGCCACTTGGAAACTGCACAGCAGACAGAAGAGTCTCTCTGTCTCTTGCTCTTGCTCTGGCTCTGTGCCTCCACAAAACCTAAGCAGTATGATGCAAATTATTCTAATGTATTCCACTATGAATTATTTGAATAGAATGAGCTTGCAATTGATTCCTAACATAATCTATTAGATTAGAGAATCAACATAAATGTTGAGAACTTGTGTTTCTCTTGTCAGTCACAGAAAAGTGACAAACTGTGTTGAATCTGTAAATTTTCTTCACCTAGCTTCCTCGAAGATTAAAATGTTCAGCAGAAACAGTAAAATGATCAAAACCAAGAAGTTCACACTGCAATGATGCTATTAATATGCTGCAGAAATTGCTTTGATTGTTCTAGTTTTCAGTTTAACACACTGCTTTTTCCTTTCCAAAACGTTATTGTCTCACCTCCTCCAATCTGTCACATTTCCTCAGTCTTTCCATCTCTTGCATGACCTTTGACACTTCTGAATTACAATGGTTGTTTTAACATGTATGTATTTGTTTTTCATTGCAAAGTTAGAAAATTAAATAACAGAACATTATGTCCTTCCCTTTATGTTAAAGAGTACGTATATTACTTACAAGGAGCTCCCAGGGTAAATCATTGATGTCATAAGTGGGTGTTTATGTGTCTGTGTGTGTTTATGCGTGTGAAAGAAAGGCAGAGAGAGAGATTGCGGTGCAGGGTGGGTCTTAGGGTGAAGAAAATGGGAAGAGATTAGAAATGAAAATGTATTTCATAATTACTTTTGGTTCATTATCTTGAATATTCACCTGAATAATCAAAAATGTAGTCATTTTTTGCATCTGAATTGAGCAACTCAGGATTGATCTGAATCCATAATAGTTCTTATTCTCTCAAGATTGAAATATAGTAATTAAATTCATTAGAGAATAATTATTTAATTTTTGAAAGTATGAGAATGAAATGAAGATAACCATGTTTGCATGTTCAGAGAATGACCTATCTTGTTAGATTACTCTCAGGTAAATAGCAATGCTACTAAAAGAACTATCATTTTATAAAGAATATCTTAAAAAGAGAATAATAATGATGAATTATGAAGAGATTTCATAAAAGCACTGTGATTACATTACTGTTAAGATGGGAAATTACTACCTGTGATAAAAAATAAATTAGAATCATAGAACTTAAAAACAAAAACATAGCAAAAAAATTATTTTATAGAAAGTACATTATTAGAAAATTATCTGCAGGCAAATTCCCCCCTCAATTTAGAAGAGTAAATTTGTTTTTCTTTGCTCAATGTCTAGTAAGCAAGCTAAATTAAAATCATGTGAATATTTTCTTGATATTAGCTAAATCATTTTCTGAATCTAGATTTTTCACAAAAATTTTTGAGATATTATTCACATAACAATATGTATCCTTTTAAAGCACAGGTGTAAGTGATTTTCAGTATGTTAACAAGACTATGGAACACTAAATCTCACTCACCATATTTACTCACACCCTTAAAATAACAAGTCTAATTTCTGTTACTAAGTATTTCTTCTTCTGCACATTACGTATAAATATTTGGTTTATTTGATGAAAGATGATGATTTCTGGGCTCAGCAATTCTGTCTCATGTAAAAGCACTTCTTTTATTTTTATGAATAAGTAATATTCAATTACACGTAAATATTCTGTTACCCATTCCTCGATTAATGGGCATTTTGAATATTTCTATTGTTAGATTATGAGTAATGCTGCTAACATTTCTGTACAAGTTACTGTGAGAATATATTTTCATTCTTCTTGAGTATAAGCTTATTAGTGGACTTTATATTATATCTTAACTCTACATCTGAAGCTTTGAGGAATTACTAAAATTATTTCCATAGCAGGTGCATTTTACGTTTGTATCAGTAATGTATGAAGAGTATGATTTCTCTATATCTTCCTCAGTACCTCTTTTTGCACATTTTGTATTGTACTCATTCTATTGATTAAACAATAGGCTGTCATTTTGATTTTGATATATAGTTTCCTAATATTGATGCTGGCCATCTTTATATGCATGAAATGTATCTATTCTTTGTAAAAAAAAATGTATTCACTTTTTTGCCTGTTTAAAAAGATTTTATGATTTACCTCTTTCTAACGATTAAGGTACTTTATGCATTCTGGATGTTACAATCTTATATCAGTTGAAATCCAACATTAAGCCAGTCTGAAGTTCCATATAATGTACATGTAAACTACAAAATTTCTTTTTTCACATGATTGCTGTCTGTTGATATTTATTAGATGAGGTATCACATTCTTAACCTTTTATGGATTTATTTATTATTATTGCAGTCAGATACACAGAGAGGAGGAGAGACAGAGAGGAAGATCTTCTGCCCAATGATTCACTCCCCAAGTGACCACAATGGCTGTTACTGCTCCGATCCAAAGCCAGGAGCCGGGAACTTCCTCAAGCTCTCCTTTGTGGGTGCAGAGTCCCAAGGCTTTGGACCGTCCTTGACTGCTTTCCCAGGCCACAAGCAGGGAGCTGGATGGGAAATGGAGTAGCCAAGATTAGACCTGGTGGCCTGTGGGATCCCGGTGAGTTCAAGGTGAAGACTTTAGCCACTATCATGCCTGGTCCTCTTACCTTTATGTTTTTAGCATGACTCCCTACAGGACTTTAGATGTGTTTATAATGACTACTGTAAAGTTCATGTCTGTTAAATCAGATATAAGTTTGCCTCACAAGCAGGCTTTCATTTAATAGACAGTCTTTCTATCCTTTCTATTCTCTCTCTCCGAACCCTCTACTTCAGTTGCCACTGCACTCCAGCTATTAAGCTTCACTGCCTATTGCAGAATTCTGTATTTTAATATTGAAATTTCCATCATAATTTGACAATTTATAGTTGCATATGTCATTAGGGTACAAACTGATGTTTCCGAAAGAATAGTCTTACCCACTTTCCTATATCCCTTGAACCTTTTGGTATACCCCAATTAACTATGTAAAGAATGTCAAAAATATACCAAAAAAATTAAAAAAAAAAAAACCAAACTGATGCTTCCATTTAGGATATTTCCACTGAATACTTATCTTTTTTTTTCTCCAGGGGAATAACATTTGATAAATGCCCTGAGTCATAAATTTTTCAACAATTTTACAAAACTAAATTGAAGAACAGTAGGCCTGCTTCAAAGACATATTTATGTATTTATTTGAAATATCGATTGACAGAGAGGGGGAAGGGAGAGAGGGAAAGAGAGAAGAAAAAAGAGAAATTTCTAATTTGCTGGTTCACTTCCCAAAAAGCAATAACAGCTAAGTCTTGGCCAGGCTGATGTTAAGAACCAGGATCTCGGGCCCGGCGCGGTGGCGCAAGTGGTTAAGGTCCTCGCCTTGCACGCCCGGGATCCCATATGGGCGCCGGTTCTATCCCAGCAGCCCCGCTTTCCTTCCAGCTCCCTGCCTGTGGCCTGGGAAAGCAGTCGAGGACGGCCCAAAGCTTTGGGAACCTGCACCCGCGTGGGAGACCCAAAAGAGGCTCCTGGCTTCAGACCGGCATAGCATCGGCCGTCGCACTCACTTGGGGAGTGAATCATCGGACGGAAGATCTTCCTCTCTGTCTCTCCTCTCTGTATATCTGCCTTTCCAATAAAAAAAAAATAATAAAAACAAATCTTTAAAAAAAAAAAAAAAAAAGAACCAGGATCTCCCTCCAGATCCCTCCAACATGGATAGTACAGGTCCCAGCACTCAGGGCATCGTTTTCTTCCTTGTCAGGCACATCAGCCAGAAGCTGGTCAGAATCTGTGCAGCCAGGACCTGAACCAGCACAGAGATGTATGATACTAGTGTTGCAAGCAGTGGCTTAACTCACTGAGCCACAATGCTGTCCCCAAACACACACTGAAGCCAGTTGTTTTTTGTTGTGCTTGTTTGTTTGTTTCATTATTTCTCATATCCGTTTTTGGTGATCAGTTTCCCTTGCTCTGTCTGGTAAGCCAGCTGTTCCATGGTTTAACATGTTCTATTAGGTAAGAGTGACTTTTATAAAGAGTTATGTATTTATTGTAAGGTAAATTGAGAGAGAGAGAATCTTTTACTTCCTGGTTCACTCCTGCAAATGCCCCCCACCAACAACCAGGGTTCAGTGGGGCCAAAGCCATGGACCAAGAACTTCATTCTTGTCCACAAAAGTGTCAGGAATCCAACCATTTGGACCATTTGGACCATCTTCTGCCACATTTCCAGATGTATTAACAGGCAGCTGAATCAAAAGGGGAGTAGCCAGACCTGAATCTGCAATCTGACTGGAGATTTGGGTTTTACAAATTGTAGATTTAGCTACTGTGCTAGAATACCAATTGCTGGCTATTACCTTTCATCGTATTCTTTGGCTTGTCCTTCTCTATGTTCTGTTTCAAATGAAGTAAGGTCTTTTTGAAGGTATTTCACAGCTTCATGTTTTAAGTAATGTTTATCTCTCCTGAGAAAAATCAGGAAATCCCTGTTTTAAGCACACAGTCAGGTAGTAACCTCCCATATTTTGATCTTCCTCTTCTGGTATGAATCTTTCCTACAAGTAAATCAGGCAAAAGCACGAAGGGTAGCATAAGGGTGCTGTCCTGAGCATGCCACATGTAGAGTTGAGCCTCTCTCTTTAGGTAGGTTTAGGAGGAAGGGAGCCTCTTGTAACATAAACTAGGGGCTTGCATTTTCAAGGGAGCAGAAATGTTGGAAATTTGACATTTTCGGTGAGATATGGGAGTTTCCTTAATTGAGACTTGGGGGTAGGGGGAGATGGAGTGCTGTCTTTGAGCCTCATCTTCTCAGAGTGGTTGTTTCATCATTTGAGCTATGGGATTTTGGTGTGTGGATGGTTCAATGCCACAGAACTCCTCTGTTCTGAACACATTTTTGTGTAAGTTTCCTTGATTTGTTTCAACAAAGGACCATAAACTCAGTGGCTGAAGCAAGAAAACTTGTCTTTTCACCATTCGGGAGGCCAGTAGTTTAAGATCAACGTGTCAATCTTCTTTCCTAGCTTTTAGAGCCTGCTGGAGATTTTTGTCATTCTTGACATGTAGAAACATCTTCCCAATCTTTGCCTTTGTCCTCAAAAGGCATTCTCTCTATGATCCTGATGAGCTCATCTACATAATCGCTTCTGAAATACTTTATTTGTAAACACGGTCACATTCTGAGATACTAGGGATTAAGACTTCAACCAAGGAATTTTATGAGGACACAGTTCAATCTATAGCAATAGATTTTCCTGAATTAATGTTTCTTTACTTACTGCTTGCTTTGAGGACAATCTCTTTAGACAGTGAGTGGATGTTTGCTGGAATAATTGTGACCATCTTTGCCTTTTATGCTCAAAAGAGAAGCCAGCCACAGTTTCCCCATGCTACCTTCCAGAAAGTGAAACTTTGTATGTGAATTTTAAAAACACAAAGTGTAAACATTTGAATAGTGTGACTAAGACATTTTGGGAGAATAATTATTCATTCAATATTTAACAAACACAGCATAATAGGAAAACTTTATATTAATAGGGAATTGTTTGTTACATGCTTTGATCATTAGTTAAGATTTTGTTGACTTATCTGTACATTTGTATTAATAAAATGAATCTATTTGCTAGATAATTTTAAATTTATTTAAAGCTAAATTTACTTGTTTAAGAGCTGAGAAAGAATATCCCCTACAGTCTTTCATTGCAGCTAACAAAAGTTGGTTCTACCCAAGTTTTCATTGGTTCCAAGGTTGTGCTACATTACATAATTGAACAAAGTGCTTTCAAAAGTGCTTTATGATAAGAATTACAGAAGTGTTGCCTACCACGATATAAATTGAAATACACACGTAAGATATATGTTATTATATATTGTACAGAAATAGTACTTACCAAGTTATACAGTAAATAGATACGACAATGGATGTTTCACAAAATAAGTACAGCAGAATACAAGTTAAATATATGAGCAATCTTCAAAACACTCAAGGAAAACACATTTTTAAAGACTGCATGATTTCATTTGTTTGACTGAAATAAACTTACTTTTGTAAATCCACATTTTCATGGTTGTTGAAGGGTCCTCATATGCCATGTAAGTACTGAGTAGTAACAATAGTAAGTGGTGTTCAGGGCAATTATATAATAAGGATATTGTTTTATAATGAACTGCCTGATAACAGCTAAGGGATTTCTCTGTCCACCCTCCTCATTAGTCATTTATTCATGTAAATCTATCAAACAATTACTATGTCCCAACTATTATATTCCTGTAACATACAATTCAAAATGCAGTTTATTTCTTCAACTTACAATCAATAAAACCATGCAAAAATACTTCAGACATGTAAAAGGCAATGAGCAGAGAGATCTAAGAATCATTAAAAAGTTTTTCAAATGCAAAAGGAACTAGAGGAATGTGAAATAACCAACAATGGTAGAAAAGGAAATTTTCACTGAGGAAAGGATATTTAACCTGAGCTTTAAAATAGGAAAGGGAATTTAACAGGGAATGGGAAATATGTTTAAAGTAGAAAAAATTAAAAGTAAGTGAAGCACATGGAAAACACTGCAGAAGTGGGACATGGAAAAAAGCTTTATATATCTATAATGTCCTACCTTGGCCAACTAGATCTGTTACAGGGAGATAAAATGAAGTGGAGCAAGCATTTTCAAGGTGATGACTTACTTTTGTTTACTTTTGAAGACATTTGTCTATTATTTTTATTTATTTGAGAGGCAGGGACAAGGAGAGAGAGAGGAAGAAAAAGAGAGGCAGGGAAAGAGAATCTTTTATCCATTGCTTGATTCTCCAAATTCTCCATTGTCCAGGGCTGGGCCAGACCGAAACCAGAAGCTGGGAGCTTCTGGGTTCTCCATAAGAGTGTAGTGGCCTGTACATCTGGCTCATCTTCCAGTGATTTCCCAGGCACATTAGCAGGTGGCAGCTTTAATAGCTACATCAGAACTCTGACCCCCAGACCCAAAATTAAACCATTACATGCTGCTTCCCAGGTTAGCAGGAAGTTGCAGACAAAACTGGAGTGGGCGGCCTGGCACGGTGGCCTAGCAGCTAAAATCCTCACCTTGAACGCACCTAGATCCCATATGGGCAGCAGTTCTAATCCTGGCAGCTCCACTTCCCATCCAGCTCCCTGCTTGTGGCCTAGGAAAGCAGTCAAGGATGGCGCAAAGCCTTGGGATCCTGTGGGAGGCCTGGAGGAAGCCCCTGGCTCCTGGCTTCGCATCAGCACAGCACCGGCCATTGTGGTCACTTAGGGAATGAATCATTGGATGGAAAATCTTCCTTTCTGTCTCTCCTCCTCTCTGTATGTTTGACTTTGCAATAAAAATAAATAAATCTTAAAAAAAAAAAAAAAGTGGAGTGGACACTTGAGGCCTGTAACTGATGTGAGTTGCAGCTTTCTCAAGTGATGTCTTAATCTCTAGGCCATTAATGCATCTCAAATGATAGTTTCCAGTATATTAAATTGTGTTGTACATGCCCATGAAACACTACCTCAAAAAAGCCCAATAATGAAGGACACTTGTATGAATGAATGCATATAAACGTAAATACTGGTTTGAGTCCCTGCCATCCAGGTAGTAGACCCGGATGAAATTCCTGGCTTCTTGCATTGACTTGGCCCGGTATTGGCTATTGTGGTCCTTTAAGGAGTGACAGAGCAGATCAAAGATTCTCTCAATCTCTCGCTCTCCCTCAATTTCAAATGAATAACTGATTGATTAAATAAACAAACAAATAAAAAACAAAAAGATCGTATTCATCTACTCCTGCACTCATACTATCTCATCTGTTTCTACCAACACATTTACAAATTTGTATCCATGTGTATCTTCTATTACAGTGGAAAGGGTAACTCTTTTTGTGTAAGACTAATGCTTTCTTCAACTGTAATCTGGCTATCATTCCTTCTTCTATCTCAGATAACATTTTCTTTAGATTATCCCCTGCTGCTTAGATATCTTTAGTGGATTTCTTTCAAAAGCATTTTCCCCCTCATACCTTTTAATAAATGCATCTTTTTTTCAATAAAATAACTTCTTTGGCTGATAATCCTTCTCCTTTATGTAACAAAACTCTTGAACAGATTTATTTCTTGCTACATTTATATTCTTCCAGCTTCTGCAGTCTGCCGGAATCCAGAAAGATGCGATTGGAATTTGGTAAACATCCCAAACCCTCCTGTTTCTTACATGTAATAGTCACATTCTAACTTGTAGCTTCCTTGATCCTCTAATGGCACTTGAATATTTAACAATCTCTTGCAACATCATCCTCATTTTTATCATATTTCTGTGAATTCATATTCATATAATTCCATTTCAGTTTTCCCTCTAATAGTACTTGATCATTTCATGCTTTAGGTTTCGCTTAGAGTGGCTCAGTTTCAGTGATCCAATTGTACATCTCAAGGCCAGACCTTTATCCACCAAGTCCAAGATTTAATATTTAGCTGCCTGTTATTTTCTTCACCTGGATGTCATCCTATCATCTAGAATTCAAGAAACCTGTCACTTTGACAGACTTATTTTGATAGGATTGGAGAAAAGGGGTGTGGCAAGTGCATCCCTTTTAAAAATATTTTTAAAACAGTTATCTTATATCCAAAATATGTATAAAGTGTAGTCCATACAAATCATGTGTGTATATGCATTTTAATAGTGTCAAGTTGCTAATTTAATGTGCTTGGATAAGAATATAGTATTCCTGTGAGGATTTATAGTAAATTTACTCTTGCCAAGGTAGAAGAATAAGTAGCTAGGGAAAAGCAAAGTGAAAAAAATCCATATATCTCTCTCTATATATACATATATGTGTGTGTATGTAATTTTCATATATTATGTTCTCATACATTATAAATTTCATTTCTCATATATAATGAGAAAGTAATGCTCTTTTCCATGAATTTATTTCTCACAATATGAAATATATCAGTTTTATATATTCATTTCTCACTATGCAGAAAAATATATATATCTTTTGCCATATATTCATTTCCCTCCTTTTCCCTCATTCTTCTTCCCTAGGAACAAATACTTTATGCATTTATTAAAAATTCTTAAAGATACTGTTACTTGTGTTTGAGAATATTCAATCGAAGAGCTTGATACTCTCCTCCTAAGTAAATATTCAGTTCTGACTTGGTATGTGAGTTCTTTTTTTTTAAGCCTTGCATACATTGACTCTTACTCCAAGCTCATTGTCATTTATTCCATACTGTTTATAATAATTATATGTACAAGTAAAGTGAAAGGAAAAAAGTGATATCATTACTTTGACACAGTTCACCATGCTTATGGGAAATGTAGAAGCTGAGATCACAAGCACCCAGAAGTACAGTCTCAGTAACTAATGTGGTAAAGTAACAATTTCAGGAGTACCCTGACAGTGAGAACTAAACCCAATGAAATGATGACAAACATCAATTTTCTTAAGAAAGCGATCTGAATTGGCCGAGGTGAGATGTGTTTGATGTTTACCTGAGGCATCTGATTAAACTTGTCTTTCTTCTTCATTTTTCTTGTATAATTTAATTTACTCCTATAGTCACAAATGTGAAGAAAAATTGCTTTAGTACTCGCCTGATTCTTTTCAGGTCACTCAGGGAATATAAGGCTATAATTCTAACTCAAATGGCCTCAGATAATAAACCTGAAGAGCACAGGTGTTTGTAGGCAGTTAACCCTCCACTCTTCCGACTTCCTAACTCCCCATAAATTCTCTACTTTTAAAATACACTGTGTTTGCAGAAAAGTTTATTTTGAAAGAAATACATGAGGGGATAGGCCAACAGCATCCTCAGAAGGAAGAAACTGCTGTTATTTGAGGATAGAGTACCCTTGGAAATACAAGATGTACAGCTGTGTCTAATGTCCGAAATGCATTAAAAAATTGTTCATGTTACATGAAGCTTCCAAAGTTCCATGGAGACCTAGTCCCTGCAGGCCAGACATTCCATTGTGCTGTATGTCATGCAGACACAGTACAACTTGACCTCGTTCTTCATTACAACACTTGTGACTTTTCGAATGTAGACTCAGCTCAGTTTTTCGAAAATGCTAATTTCTATTTTAACTCATAGTGGAAGGCCTAGAGTGCAATGATTATTTTCTAAACCTCATGTTCCTTTTCCCAGTTCCTTTCCTTCAGCTTGACATTCACTTATGTAAATCTGTACACATAAAGAAATAAAACATTAGGAAAACACATATGAAAGGATATCATTTGTGCCTGAAAATTGTCATTTTAACTTGAGTTGAAATTAATTTTGGTATTCCTTATTTTTAAAATACTGAATTGGAATATCTTCTTACTTCTTAAAGAAGTGAGTTAAATGATAAAGGATTTCCACGTGTTTATGAGCATGCACCAACAAGCATTGTGTTTTTTATTTTTATATGTACTCTTAAAATAATTCAAATAGCATACATTGGAGTGTGGTCAGAGTTATGGTGCACTGGGTTAAGCCTCTCCTCCTGGTGCCAGACTCCTGTATTGAGATGTCAGGGTGTTGGCTTGACTCTAGACTGCTCCTGCTTCTGACTGAGCTTCCAGTTACTAGACTTGAGAAGGTGTTAGAAAATGGCCCAAGTACCTGGGCAGTTGTCACCCATGTTGAATACCCAAATGGAATTCCTATCTCCTGATTTAGTCTGGATCAGATTTGCTGGCTGTTGTGGCTGTTTGAGAAGTGAAGCAGTAAATGAAATGATTCATTCTCTCTTCCACCCTGTATCTCTCTTTACACTCCATTTCTCACTGCCTTTCAAGTAAATAAATAGATTAAAAAAACTCTTAGAGGTATAAAGCATTACAGTATCATCCTATGTGACTATAAGAGAGTAAAAGTACCTTATTCTCCATTAGTCACAGAGATTTCATAATTTATATTAGTTTACCTGGATACTCATTCTGTATCATGGACTCGGTTGCTTTTCTCAGACATCTATTGTTCCAGCATTCTATCTATAGAGATTTAAATTCTATGTGACCTATTAATGTTAATTACAGTCTAGAAAATGGCTGACGTTTACAAATGTGATTCTAAAAAGAATCATTTTAGAATTCATTTTAGAATCACATGAATTTTAATTTCTGTGTGCATTTTGGTGCACTTCTTGTAAAGGAGTTCCCCTAGAAAATTCTCGGAGTTCCTGTTCCTTTCTGTGATCCAACTACTTGTTATTCAAGTCTAAAGAAATGCCTTGGAAACAAATTAATTGCTCATCTCCACAGATAAATAAAGGAAAACAAAACGTGCCTTTATGTTATCTGGACATTCCTGGGCACATGTCAGTCTCCGATTTACGCAAATCCTACTCATTACCACATCTGAAAATGCTGCAGGGAGAAAAGTGAAGGACAACTAAAAAAAATATTCCAAAGGTGTCTTCTTAGGTAAAGAAGTAGATTACTGCTGAAAATTAATTTTTAAAAAATACACAATAATTCAAATTTTTACTGAGAGAAGTAGGTCTGACATTGAGTTGAGAGATTATTGCAAATATATGAATGAATGATGAATATGGCATGGACAAGAATGATAGCACAAGTAGAGCAAAATGCTTATATTCTGTACATAATGTGAAGGAACAACCAATATTTACCATGTGATTATCAATGGAATAGGAAAGGAATAAGAAAAATTAAGAATAACCCCAAGTTTTTGGTCTGTGAGTTTTAAATAATCATGTTGTTGAGTTATGTGTTTTAATTTTTGAGCATCCTCCATGTTGTTTTTCCTAATAACCGTGTGAACTTATTTTCTCAGCAACAGTGTACCAAGTTCTTACTCTTATATATACTCTCACTAACATTTACTGTCTCTTATCTTTTTGATAATGGTCATCCTAACATATGTGGGTTAATATCTAATATGCTTTGTATTTTCATTTTCATTCTCAAGGAAAATGAAATTAGCACTGTGTGGAGGTGTTTGTACTGCCATGTTTATTATAACATCATTCATAATAACCAATATATGGAGGTAACCTAGGTATTCATCAATAGAATGAACAAAGAAACTGTGATGAATGTCTGTCATATATATGTAATTTTGTATAAATAGCATTATGTGAAATAAACCAGAAAATGAAGGAAAGCTAGTGTATTCAAGTCATTTATAGGTGTATTTGGAAAAACAATGTGTTGACTATCTAAAATAAAGTGCAACTATGATTGACAGATAAAGAAGTGGACAGAAATTGCGAGATATATAGGTCAAGGGTACAAAGTTGTGCTTACATGGATCAGTGTATCTAGAGATTTATGTAGCATGAGGACTATAGTTATTATTGTGGGGTATATTCAAAATATGCTAAGTAGAGTTTAATTGTCTTTGCCACAAAATAAGGTAAATACTTGAAACGATTACATGTTAATTTCCTTGAATAAACTGTATATAATATATGTACATATATGCATGTGAAGACACCTGTGTATGTCACAAAGCATCATGTTAGGAACCAGTTAGATGGCTCAATTAGCTAACCATCCTCCTGCATGCATTGACATTCCATATGGGCACCAGTTCATGTCCCAGCTGCTCTACTTCGCATCCAGCTCCCTGCTTGTGGCCTGGGAAAGCAGTGGAGGATGGCCCAAAGCCTTGAGACCCTGTATCCATATGGGAGATCTGGAAGAAGCTCATGGCTCCTGGCTTTGGATTGGCTCAGCTCAGCTATTGTAGCCATCTGGGGAGTGAACCAGAAGACAAAAATCTTTCTGTCTTTCCTTCACTCTGTAAATCCGTCTTTCTTGTTTTGAAAGAGCTACACATAGAAAGAGGGACCAGAAGGAGAGAGAGAGTGAAAGGAGCTTCTTCTTGGGCCAGTAGTACACATGAAAGGGAACTGCTTAAGAACACCCAATTGCAGAGTTTGAGAAAAGACATCGAACAAAATGACTAGGAAGATGCATCCAGTAAAGTAAGAGGAAAGCAAGGAGAATTTCATATTCTAAAATCCCAGTGAAGGAAACAGATCTGTGACTACCTGTATTGCATATTACCCATCTTTGCAGTGGAATAACGAAAACATAGAAAGAACAAAAATGGAGTTTGGTCTTGAGAAGTTAAGCCTTGGTGTATTGAAGTGGGTAAATATCTGTTTTCAGGGAAGTTACACATGAATTGAAAGAAAATGAAGACATGAAAGTGTAACTCCTATGAGAGTTTTCCAAGAAAGGTAGAAATAATGAGGCCATAGGTGATAGTCTGTGGGATCAGGTAAAACATTTTTTTTAACATGAGAAACAGAGCCTTGTGATGCAAATAAGAAATAATTCATTTGAATGAAATCATTACATCTAATTATTTTTCTGCATTCTTTAACTTTTAAAGCTAATATTTGGCATGTGTAGTTGAATGTAAATACGTGTTATCCAGGTTCAGCATATTTATGGATACATTCTACATGGAGCTGTGGTTTAAAATATGTGAATATAAAAATGATCTCATATTTATTGGGAAAAATATGAATTTCAATGAAGGCAATGTGTCACTAAAGCATTATTTTGACCACATTGTCTTAGAAAAGAGAGGTGACAGGAGATGATACCTGGAGCAACACTTTGAAGTTTCCTCTTGAAGAACATATAGCTAGCAAATCATGTCAGTGCTCTCAGTACAGTATTTCGAAAATTGTTCTTGCCTGGAGTGGAGTGTGAGTGAGCTCATGATAGATCATTTCCTTGCCTCATCTCCTCTGGAATGTTTACAGTTACCTGCAGCTATCACCTGGACCCTGCGTCAGCTTGCCTTGGGGAGCACCTGGAGCTCTGCCTCATAGGCATGAGCTACGCATGCATCTGGAGCACGCACACAACATCCTCGGGGCATGGGCAGAACAAACCTCCATTTTATGCTATTTCCTGCCGCTTGTGCTCAGCTTTACCAAACCCCAGTGCCTTATATTCTGGGTTACCATTTCCCAGGAGGCCACCCTGTGTAGAGTGATCTATCACGCTCTTCCTTGACTATTGCCTGGACTAAGAGTCTTTCTCACTCAAATGTGTGTGAGCACCCCCAAATCTAACAAATTCCACTTTCACGCTCTAATTCAGAGGTTCTTAATCATTTGCCTGAGTTATTATAGGAAAATATTTACCATCTCCCAGCCAGTCCACTCATATTCCTGATTTTTAGTACTCTGCAGGGAATGTATCTTGCCTATAAAATTTCCAACTCCTATGTTTTGAAGTTGCCACAATTTTCCTTGTTTGAATTGTTAGCTATATCTCCCACTAGATCCCAAAATTTAACTCCTGTACTATATATTTTATTCCAGATATCATGACTGTTAAGTTCCAAAATTATCTCCTGACTCCATGTCTTTTCTCATGCCAAATACATTAAACTGTGATATAGTGTAGGAAATGAAAAGGAGGAACATCTGTCACCTTTTTTTCATGATAAATCTACCACTTAAAGGCTATGGGCTGGTTGTTTTGTTTGTTTTTGGTTTTTTTAATTGCTATGAGCTTCTATTCTTCCTATGTAAAATAGCTTATTAGCATAGTTTTAAGGCATTAAATGGTGTGGCTAAAGAACTTCATGAGTATGTGGCAAAGCAAGCTTGTTCCATTGACTTTAAATGAAGGCTTACCCTTGGAAATACTGAGTATAAAAGTAGTCATAATCAGTGTGGTTATATACTTACCTGTGATTGTAAATTTGAAATAACTATGTGCGAGTTTTAGTAAATTAAGCAATTATAAGGAGAATAAAATAAAAGTTGTGAAAATAATTCATTTCTTAAGACAACCGTGATACATCTTGCAAACTACTAGAAGATTAAATTTCCCAAATTATAATTGTAGTCACAATACTATCATTCATGGCTTCATTCATAGCTTCCAAAATCCATCTTGAACAACTATCATTTGCATGATTGCATAAGCTCTGGAGTAAAGAAAAAATACAACTGAAAGAGCTCATAGTCTGGAGCACAACAATTAAACAGACTAAAATCTCAGGAGGATATTGAGTTAGCGACTGATACTGGCATATCCTAAAAATAGTAGTGGTAATTGTAGAAAACAGTATTTGAAGATCTCCAGGAAGAATATAAAGAAAAACAGCAATCTTTTAAGGATGAAATGATAGAAGAAAGGTTGAAAAGACAGTGAGTTTCAAGAAGGAACTTTACAACTAGCATTCTGGCATAGCACATTAAACCACAACCTGTGGTTTCAGTTCCAACTGCTCCATTTCTGATCCATTTTCCTGCTAATGCACCTAAAAAAGCAACAGAATGCTGTCGAAGTACTTAAATCCCAACCATATAGGAGATCTGGATGAAACTCCTACTACTTTGTAATAACCTGGTCCTGCCTTGGTCATTGTGACCATTTGAGGAGTTAACCAAAAGATGGAAGATTTCTCTCGCTGACTTTTCTCTGTGTAAGTCTGCCTTTTGTTTTTTAAGGAAGAAATCCTAGGCATTAACAAAGGCATCAGGGATAAGACAAATAAAATATACAAGTGGGTTGGGTTTTTGGCCTAGTGATTGAGAACCCGGGTTTGGATATCTGTGTCCCATACTCTCATATTGAAATGTTGAGTACAAGTGCTAATTCCTTTACTATTCGTTTCCTGTTAATACACAGCATCTGAGGCAGCAGGCGATGCCTCAAGTGACAGGCATCCTGACACCACTGTCGGAGATCCAGATTAAATTCTGTATTAAGTGGCTTCAAGCTTTTCCAACCTCAATCCTTGAAGGAACTTGGGAAGTGAGCCAGAAAATTAAAATACCCTCTCCCTCTCATCTGGAATCAATGATTTTACAAAATATGTAAAGAAAAACATTAATGGTTTTCCATGTTACTACAATGAATCAGAGGGTTTCCAAGAATCATGGAAAAATGAAATGACATAAAAGTCATATTTGGTGCAATTAAAAAAAAAAAACATTATGCACAGACTGACATAATTTGCTTTATCCAGAGGGTTTTGAAGGTTCATTTTGGGTCTTCAAAGTGCTCCTCAAAAATGAATGTAAAAGAATGTGCATTTTCTATGAGCATGTTGAAGCTTCCTTATGTATAAGCTCATCAGATGAACCCAAATTGTCCAGGTAAGGCTCCCAGCATACCTTCACACATGCATTTCACCATTAGTTTTCTTCACTCTTACTTACTTGGAACGCTAGTTCTATCATGAGCATGCCCAAACTCTACTGCCTTTGAGACTTTAGTTAAGCTGTGCATCCTAGTGACTTCTTCTGGATATGCTACACCTGTCCACATTCTAACTATACTTTGAATCCCATGTCTCCTAGGAAAACACTCCTTACCTCCTTTCCAACTTTAAAACTCATGCATTGCTCCTTTTTGAATATCTTATTTGAAACATCATGCTAAGTATTGAATTATAATGATTGAAATGCCATAGATACTCGGCCTCACACACACCAGTGGGACCTAGAGCCAAGTTTGAGCACACCCCCAAAACCCCCACCAAGCCTGTCCCCAGTCCCGCTTCCCATACATGCTGATATGTGCAGCAGACTGCTCTACTATTATCTCTCTGACTTTTAAGGGAACAATCCATGAGACACACTTACTCAAAAGCTTACTGTGCATAATATGAATACTTAAAATATATCTGCTGAATGCTGAATAAATAGATGTGTGAGTATCCCTAGAAATCAGTTCAGCAAATGACATATCCAGAAACCAGCACAGTGAATTACAAATTTTGCATTCTTAAATATTTTGGAAAACAATAAGAGAAATTTTCCAGTTCATTATCCTTCACAATATTTCTGATTATCTTTCAAATCTGAAGTATTAATTGTCATCACTGACCAATATTCCCTTGAGAAAAACTTTGTTGGTATAGGATACTCTGACTTATTTTTTAATATTGACAACAATAAGTATTCATATTAATTGAATTATTCATCTTTATTGTGTGCCAACTTACATACAGGGCAGCTATTCCATTACAGTGAAAATATTCATTGCTAAAATAATTGTATTTATGAAATACATTAAATCTGCTCTCTTATATTAATAAAACTGCTTAAAAACTTCAAAGATAAAATGTAATGCTGAATAAACCAGTGGTCTGGCTTGCTCTGCAACATCCTTGTGCATTTCTTGATTCTAAGACTAAGACAAAATGTCCAGAAGGGTGGAAGATTATTCCTTATCTAAAAAACAATATAGATTATTTTTGCTCATTTAAGCTGAATTCTTCTTCTTTCTTCAAGAAGGATTAGAGGGATCAGTGTTATGAGGTAAGCCACCATCTGCTATGTCAGTATCCCATATGGGCACCAGTTGCTTTCCTGGCTGCTCCACTTCCTATCCAGCTCCCTATTAATGCCTAGATAATCGACAGAGGACAACACAAATTGATGGGTACCTGTAACCTGTGTGGGAAACTCAAGTGAAGCTTCTGGATTTTAGTTCTGGCCTTTTTCTACTATGCCCATTGTGGCCGGCAAGTGAGGATCTCTATCTCTGTAATTCTGACTTGCAAACAAATGAATACATCCTTTTAAAAAAGAGTATAATCTAATATTCCAGATGCTGAAAACAAATACTAATGATTTGATTTATTGCTATTTGTTTTAAAAGATCTATTTATTTTTATTGGAAAGTCAGATTGACAGAGTGACGGAGAGACAAAGATCTTCAATCTGCTGGTTCACTCCCCAAATAGCCACAATAGCCAGAGATGAGTCAATCCGAAGCCAGGAGCCAGGAGCTTTCTGCAGACCTCCCATGTGGACACAGAGTCCCAAGGCTTTGGGCCATCATTGACTGCTTTCCAAAGCCACAAGCAGGCAGCTGGAAGGGAAGTGGAATAACAGGGATTAGAACTGGCACCCATGTGGGATCTTGGGCATGCAAGGCGGGGACTTCAATCACTGAGGTACCGGGCCAGGCCCATTATTAAATTAGCAAAATACATATTTATGTTGTTTTTCGATCGGAAAAGCCAGATATACAGAGGAAAAGGAGACACAGAAAGATCTTCCAACCAACTGTTCACTCCGCAAGCGGCCGCAATGGCTGAACCTGAGCTGAAGTCAGGAGCCAGGAGCTTCTTCCAGGTCTTCCACACAGGTGCAGGGTCCCAAGGCTTTGGATCATCCTCTACTGCTTTCCCAGGCCACAAGCAAGGAGCTGGAAGGGAAATGGAGCAGCAAGGATATAGACCAGCACCCATATGGTATCCTGGTGGATACAGGGCCAGGATTCAGCCACTACAATATGGCACCAGGCCCGCTATTAAAATTTTTATCTAAAACACAATAGAAGACATAAACAATCATAGAGACAAATTTGGAAGTTGTTGCAGAATGTATCCCTGCTATGAATTAGATGTGGAATTTGAGGTTAAAAGTTTTTTAATTTTTATATTTAGGAAGATTTGTGCAATTCTTCTTTTAGAAAAAATATTTGCAAGTAAAGGCTAGAATATTATCATCTAAATGAGTCTTCCATGAAAGACTCAAAGATAATCTTTTTTTACAGTTCAAATGATTTTGCTAAAGGAAGCTATAATTTTCATGGGGTTAGAAGTACCAATAGTATAGATTATAAACAGCCTAAATATAATTAAAAACTCATTTTTAAAGGTATTAAAGAAATATTATGAAAGGTAGGCTATTTTTTTTTAGAAATCTCCATGATAGGTATGTACATACAACAGGTTATGTAAATCCCAAACTAGACATGTGCATTGGCACTTTCTTGACAGATTCAGAACCCTATGATTCCCCAAATTTTAATGTTTAATAACATTTTGTTAGTATACTCTAGTATATTTATTAGTATGCATTATTAATACATATATGTGCCTAGGAGATGTACAGTTTGTAATTATTTCTTTTTCAAAACATAATAACTCCACACTAGGCTTATTGTAGCTACAATATTTCATCGCTGAATTCTCCTTCAAAGTTTCTGAGGCTGTGGCAGAAATTTGTATTTGAACAGAAAAGCTGTCAAGAAGGTACTGTGGTACTATCCATCACATTTTTAATCCTGACCGTACTTAGATGCTAGTGAGTCTGGCTGCCCAAGACACTAAACAAAGACTGAAATTATGCCTTCTGTTCTTACACATTAAAGTAACACTGTTCTACTAAATTCAATAGACCTGCATTACACTCTATTAATTTCCTATTAGTTCTCAGCCATGCAAAATCTAACCATAGTGTCACTATAGTTTAGACATGCAACCTTGACTCTAGCATGAAAAAAAAAAAAATGGAACCTGTCACTTCTAATAATCTTACAGGAGATTCTACAAATGTAAATCCTTTTTCATCTTGTCATCCTTTCATGTCTTTAATGAGTTTGCTCACAGTGTAGAATCTTAATTTAACTTTCAGAAATATTAGCAGCTATTATAATTGAGCATTTTTAAGAGTATACTAATTAAAGTGTAATAAGGTGCAATTTATAATACCTGAAACATTTATCTTTAACCAATCCTATCAACGTTTAACTATATAAAAGTAGGAAAGTCAAAGACAATTAAAGACACAAGATTCCTGCTAAAATCCCATAGTTTGAAAGAAGTATCACTTAGCTACAAATTAAACCCAATCATGAGTACAAAACAAGCAAATGTTGTGTACTTGAAAATTCAGTTGCCTAAGGATTATCATGTTAAAGCTGCATCACAGAATAATAGTTTAAACTTGAGACTAGGTCTCCTGATCACTCTGACAAGAAGTGTCTACGAAATATTATATTTTACCAAAGAAGCTTATGCTATATTTAGTAATGTTGACTTTTTCCAATTACAGCTGACCTTTAAGTCTAATTAAAGTCCTTTAGAATACAGATCCTCACCTTTTATCTCTTCTGATAGATTTTAATTAGAGCATCTGTAATAAAACTCACTAAAAACCAGGTTATATTAGTAATAAAAATACCATTTGTTTCCCTAAGCTTAAAATATAACACTTTAACTTGAAAAGGACTCAAATTTTTTCCATTTTGTGCTACAAACTGTTATTGAATTTTCTGCAAATTAAATTGAGAGTTGTGCAGTGGGTTTAGTAATAATTTTATAAACAACATCTTCATACTGTGTTTGTGAGCATGGGCACACACCCAGGCACTGCCGGAAAGCTGCTGTCCAATGGTTTATTCTTCACATACCCACAACAACTAGGACATGGCTAGCATCAAATGCAGAAGTCACATGTCTATTAAGATATCCCATTTGAAAAGGCATGAACTCAGTTCTTAAGTCTTAGATGTTTTGTTGGTGAAGTAATATGCAAGTCTTTCAATTCATAACTACTCCAGCATCCTAAGTATTGACCTTCAGATTTCAGTAGTATCTCAATTGCTAGGAAACAATATTCTTCATGACACAAGACAACTTTTTGTAGGCATTGGAACAGAACGCTCTATTCATTTCAAACTTTTCTGTCCATTACAATTTGAGGCAAGTCGATTTGCAAAAACTTTGTTATTACCTTAGTATTAATTATCAGAGTAGCTGGGCTTCGGCATAAAATCATGGCTTGGAAGAATTTAAGTAGTACACACCTTATTACAATGTTTATTTTACTATTTTTAAAAATGAAACATATTTTTTCCTACAATTTGAACCTCTCTAATTTAACATTGTTTTAGGATTTTTACTGGTTAAAAAAAATAGGTAGATATCAAGCATTTAAAAGTCAGATTGTGGGGCCCGGTGCGGTGGCGCAAGTGGTTAAGGTCCTCACCTTGCACACCCGGGATCCCATATGGGCGCCGGTTCTATCCCGGAAGCCCCGCTTCCCTTCCAGCTCCCTGCCTGTGGCCCAGGGAAGCAGTCAAGGACAGCCCAAAGCTTTGGGACTCTGCACCCGTGTGGGAGACCCGGAAGAGGCTCCTGGCTTTGGATCGGCATAGTATCGGCCCTTGCGCTCACTTGGGGAGTGAATCATCGGAAGGAAGATCTTCCTCTCTGTCTCTCCTCTCTGTATATCCGCCTTTCCAATAAAAAAATAATACAAATAAATCTTTAAAAGTCAGATTGTGAATGAAGTTTTAACCATATCATTACATTTAATTTTTGTAATGTTTTATGTTTTCCATATGACATTCTGAGGAAATGGTAGAATTGAATAATTAATGACTTGTTCAAGACCATAAAAACTGGACAAGTTATAATGAAGCTCAATCATCTCTTATGTGCATTTACTATTGTTTCTTAGCACTAACCAAAGAGAGTAAAATAATATATTTGAAGAAGTATGTACTCAGCAATGGCAGGACACACTTAAATAACGGGTGGATGCAATTATAACTTCTTATGAGGGACTATGGTATCGTAACAATATGTATACATTGAGAAAATCAGGCAAGGGGTGGTAATTTGTGTGTGTGTGGGGGGGGAATCCAACATTCTATGAAATTGTACCATAAAATTCAAAATTCAAAATAAAAATTCAGAAAAATTATCTACTCTGTTTTCAATTGTTGTAGTATAATCTACTACATAGATGAATACATAGTTAAATACTGTGCATTGTATTGTGTATGTATTTTATACTACTCAAATATAAGCTCCATCTCTAAATGAGCTAAATATATGTTGCAGAGTTGATAAACATATTTTTCTCAGAAAATCTTCTACTTGTTTCTATTTCTTATTACAAGAAGGAATCCAAGTAAGATTCATCTGCATTCCAATATAAAGGTGATTATGACAATGTATGTGCCTTCTGCACGAGGAAAGATTGTTTATAGTCCTCTATACTTTCCCCTGTAGCTGTAAGAAAAACATATCAGTGGATATAAACAATGTTCTGATGTTAAAGCAGAAAAATATCAGTCCTTGAGTAAATGTCCGTTTTATGAAAGAATTTGTTGCAGAATCACAAATTATGTCATGCTTGCTTCTTAAGAGTTCTGATGTAAGATTTGCTGCATCATTTCTGGCATTGTGGACCAGTGTGTTAAACTGATACCTGTGGTGCTGTGATTGGGACACAATGCAAAGGAAAGCTACCTCGATTTTTGTCTCACATGAAAGAAGAATTTTCATAAAGAAAATCACTGAGCAAAGCAAAGTTTACTCAAGTTAGAAACCTCTTGCTACAGTAGCCAAGTGGGGGGGCTTCCAAGAGAGGAGAAGACATGACAATCTGATTTAAGTGACATCTTTCAGCTACAATTTTGTGGGAAACAAGGAACAACTAATAAACGAATAGAAGGTGGAGACAAAGCTCACTAGAGGGCTAGAACTGTGATGTGCTGTAATTTGCTCATAATAAAAAAAGCCATCAAAAGAGTGTGATGCTAACTTCTTTCTAGTCTCAGGATAAGCTAAGAACTCAGAAGGGTGGAATCACTACTTCTGTGCTATTTTCATGATAAAAGTAGAAACTCAGGAGTGGGATTGACATTGTGTCTTTCTAAAAGCAGCTTGTGGGGATGAGCAAGCATCTTGTACATGTTCAAAGGTACTCCCCCATTTCTCATTCCAACAGGGTATTGACCCTAAGTACACACTAGCCAATATATCTGTTGCAACTCCAGTATCCCTATTGGACCAGTAACTGGAGTCCTTGCTGCTCCACTTTCAATCCAACTCCCTGCTAGTATGCCTAGGAAAATACCAGAAGATGGCTCAGATATTTAGCTCTTGCCAGTCATGTGTCAAACAAAGATGGGGTTCCTGGCTCCTGCCTTTGGCCTGGCCTAGATATTGAGGACATTTTGGGAGTGAGCCAGTGTCACTTTGTCTTTAAAACAAGTAATTATTTTTAAACGTTTGTTTTATATATCCTTAAATTGCACATTATGGGTGATAAATAATTGATAAAAATGATGTATAACTGTAGTTCAGTTAAACACATATGTTTCCTTCTTGCAACTTTCCATATGTATATTTTATTATTCATAGCATTTGAAATAATTTGAAAATTATAAACACATATGTATATAATTATATGTATAAATCTAAAACCTTGGCTTTTAGTCCTATTTTTTTTCATAACAACATCATATTTAACATCAACACCTAGCCATGTAGTTCCTGGAGAAAGAGGATGGAAATTAACTGTTCATTGAGGTATGAATGGGAGGTAGATACCTTGAAGCAGCAATTAAAGAAAAAAGCCATTTTATGAGCAACTGGAGATGAAAGTATTGATGCTTAATAAGAATTAAAGATACTAACTAGAGTGTGGAACCCCGTATGATACTGAAGCTAGAGAAATAAGCTGACATATAGCACCTGTGAAGATGGAAGTATCATGCCCACCAGTTTGAATTTCTCTGCCTTGAAGCTTTCCTTTATATGTAGCCAGCTAGGAGAACTGCTATGTAGAGAGCAAAAAGTCTGCTTTGCAGCTGCATTAAGAGGGTAACAGTCATTTACTCAGTGGTGAACAATGCATTTTAGCACTTTACTTTGAGAGGCCTTTTTAATTGAGAAAGTTAGTATCCAGTGCTCTAAAAAGTTCAACTTGAGAGTGCTAAGATAGTAGAAGAAACAGGCTGGAAGAGAGATAAAGGACATCGATGTGCACATTAAAGTAAGCAAATTGCCTCTGGGGAAAGAGAAATCTGGAAATCTGAAGGAAAGAATGCAGAAAGTAAGCAACTGGTAGTGGGAAAAAAAGGTTCAGTAAAGTTTCAGGACATTGATATTTGATGGTATATTTTCAGGTACACTCATAACGCTGGGTATTTTATATTTGATAAGTAGTGTTTCATAGGCATAGGGAATAGAGGAAATAGGGAAACAGATGCATAGGAAAAGAAACAGATTTTGATGCATGAGGATTCTTATTGTGATGACGCTACTATATTGGAATATTAAAGAAAGAAAGAGTAGGCAATTAAAGCGAATCATTCATCAAACATGTTTGGGGGGTGTGTGGAAAGTGTTCACCTGTAAATTACATTGCAATGAAGAAAACTTTCTATTTATTCAGTGCAGGATTTTTGGAAGATATTGTGTGATACCAAAAATCATAAAATTGCTCAGTGTATAAGCTATTTTTGTTCCCTAAATAAAGCATTGATAATTACAGAAATGTTTGTGCTGATGAAACAATGCATTGGTGCTTGGATAGCTTTCAGTGTATTTGGAGCCAGGTACAATAACGTAGATTTTGAGGGAAAGCAGCTGAATCACACAAACATCCTCACTGGGAAACAAGAAATCACATTTTCTGTGAAAACGGATGTGTTATTCAATAATATCTTAGTAGTTGGAGGTTAAATGTTATGCAGTTTCTAACATGCCCCTATTGTGAAGAAAAGAACAACAAAAATAGCAGTCCTTGCTGTTATATAGGTTGTTATGTCTGTAACATCTGAGTCATCTCATTTTGGAAATCTGATAAAGGAGAAAATAACTTAATAATATAGACTATGTATTCCTATAAAGTCAAGGAAATGGATCCTCATGATGATGTGTTCTCAAATTATGGGTCCCTAAGTAAGAATATTAGAACAGGCTTCTATTCCATTTCCTAACTGCAAAACAACCACTGCTTAAGGGAACAGTTGTGTTAGGCCCTTATGATTTCTGCAATGACTACAGCACTATTCAAGTGGATGGAATAGTCTGTTAATGTGATACTCAAGATGAATGGCACATGTAGAAACACATGACTGACACTCAAGAAGTTCATGGTGCTATGGGAAAAAAAGAAAGAAAAAAATCATTCATGATTAAAAAAAATAAATCCACCTTTCCATTTGACTTGTGAGGTGCCTTATTATGTACATATCAAGTCATGTAAAACAACAGGCTACCTTTTTTTAAGGTTTATTTTATTATTATTATTTTAATCGGAAAGACAGTTATACAGAGAGAAAGAGATACAGAGAAAGGTCTCTTGTCCTCAAGTGGCTATAACTGTCAGAGCTGAGCTAATCTAAAGCCAGGAGCCGGGAGGTCCTTCCGGGTCTCCCATGTGGGTGCAGGGTCCCAAGGCCTTGGGCCATTCTCTACTGGTTTCCCAGGCCACAGGCTGGGAGCTACATGAAAAGTAAAGCAGCCAGGACATGAATTGGCACCCTAATGGGATCCTAGTGGATGCAGGGTGGGATCTTTAGCCACTAGGCTTTTATACTGGGGGCCCCACCAGGTTATCTAAATCAGCTGTTTAGAATAAAATTAACTTTAGGTGCAATATATATGCAATTAGACATATTCTATGTAGCTAGTTGCTTTTTAGAATCTGGTTTCCGTGAAGTTTATGGCTGACTCTTTTATTTCTTTTTTTTTTTAAAGATTTATTTTTATTATTTTTTTATTGGAAAGGCGGATATACAGAGAGGAGAGACAGAGAGGAAGATCTTCCGTCCATTGATTCACTCCCCAAGTGAGCGCAACGGGTCGATGCTATGCCGATCCGAAGCCAGGAGCCAGGTCTCCCACGCGGGTGCAGGGTCCCAAAGCCTTGGGCCATCCTCGACTGCCTTCCCGGGCCACAGGCAGGGAGCTGGAAGGGAAGCGGGGCTGCCGGGATTAGAACCGGCGCCCATATGGGATCCCGGGCGTGCAAGGCGAGGACCTTTAACCACTTGCGCCACCGCGCCGGGCCCATGACTCTTTTATTTCTAATTGAACATTTTCCTAAGAATTTACTTCAATTTTCTTGTTTATCAGAACCCTGAATTAACTGCTTCTCTGGATTGTATAGTTCCAAGTCTCCTCACTTCCCTAAAGGTACCTATCTTTATTTGTCTTGAATTACTGAAACAGTTTCTTCCGTAGTGTCTAAAGGCCTTGTTCTAAGTGTTGACCTTTCTGATCATCCAAATAAATTAATAAAAATTCAACATCCCCAACCCCCCAGCAATTTTCACCAACTTCATAGTTCCAACATTCTCTCTACTGTTTTGATCTGTGCCAACAGACTCTGTGCAGAAACAACAGAAGAAGTTGCATCGCCAAACTTATGCAGATGTTTAAAATCTGAACTATTAATGCTAGCAATTGCTGAATCAAGGCCTGTGTTATGGCATGTGGGGTTAAGGTGCCACTTTAAGTGCTAAGATCCCATATTGGCAGCATTTCAAGCCCTTATTGCTCTGTTTCAGATCCAGCCCCCCACTAATGTGCCAGGAAAAGCAACAAAAATGTCTCAAGTCCTTGTGCTCCTGAACTCATGCTGGAGAGCTGGAAAAAGCTCCTGGACTTTGGGCTGGATCTCTGCTGGTCACTGCAACCATTTGGGAACTGAATCTGCAGATATAAAATCTTCCTCTATGTCTGTCTGTCTGTTTGTCTGTCCCTCTCTCTCTCTTTTTTGTTCGTCCTTTCAAATAAATAAACAAATTATTAAGAAAAAATTATTGCTGGATTAAGGATGGCGAGTTGATTGAATTACGGTTTTCTAAGAGATGCATGTGCTAGAATACCTTGCAATGTACCCTTGCCTTCAAACCATGGTTCTTATCAGAAGGTTGGTTACTAAAGATGAGTGAAACTTGCCTTCTCTTTCTTCTTCTTGGAACATCATATATGATCATTAGTTCATATCTGCTCTGTCATTACCAAACCTTAGCACACATTTGATTAACAGGGCTGCCTGATCTTGAACTGTGAACCTCAGACTGTAAACCAAAGTAAGCGTATTCTTCCCCAGCAGCTCTCTTAAGTATTTTAACTGAAGCTATGCAAAGCTGATTAATACAGAATTTGTAAAATTATGTTAATGAATGCATTTGTTAACTTTTTATGTTTATATTATATATTACATATTATGATTAGATGTTCATTTGACACTCAGTTTCAAAATAAACTTTATATTGAGTTTTAAATTTACAGAGAAGTGGTGAGGCTTTGTAGCAAGCGTTCCACACAGCTATTAAAATCAGTGTGGTGAATTTCATACAGTTAAGCAATCAATGTTACTACCTTATTAACTACATTACGTTTAGATTTTCTTGGTTTTAAAATGACCATCTTTTTCATTCCAAATCCCCATTAAAAGTACCACATGTTTTAATTTTTTAATTGACAAATAAAATGTTATATGGCAATTTGATATATACATACATATATATTTGATATATATGGCAGAAAAGCTAAATAAACCTAATTGTTATGTAGAATAGCTCAGATTCTTTTGCCTTGTGTTGACAACACTTGCAAAAGGTATTCTCCACAATTCTCAAGTGTACCACAGCCAGCATGCTGCACAACAAATAACCAGATTTTACTCCTGCTAATGGAGATTTTGTAACCCTTATCCCAACTTCTTCCTGTTCTTTCCCCAGTCCTGTAGCTCTAGCTTCTAGTGTCATCATGCAATTCTGCTTTTTGGATTTCTTAGATTTCATATAGAGTGAAAATTTATGGTAATTGCCATTCAGTACCTGGCTCATTTCACTGTCTCTCAATTTGATGCATCACAATAGACAGGATTTTCTTTTTCCTTAAAGGTAGATAGTATTTCATTGTGCATGTATGTAACATCTTTTTCCAATCATCCAGTGGTGTGCTTATAGCTTGATCACATATCTTGCCTATTGTGAATAGTGCCGTAATAAATTTAGGGGGTATCTCTTTGACACACTGATGTCAGAGTTTCTGGATATGTGCCCAGTGGTGGTATTGTTGTATTGTGTGGTAGATTCCGTTTAATATTTTCAGAAACTTCCTTATGTCTTTCCAAACTGGTTAAACTGATTTTCCTTATTATCAAAAGCACTCCAGTGTTCTCTTTGTCCCCATCTTCTTGACAACTCATTATCTTTTTAAAAGATTTATTTGCTTGAAAGGTAGAGTTATGAGAAGGAGAGGCAGAGGTGAAGAGAAAGAAGTCTTCCATCTGCCGGTTCACTCCCCAGATGTCAACATTGGCCAGGCTAGAGCCAAGAACTTTGTCTACAACTCCCACTTAAGTGTAGTGACCCAAGTATTTGGGCAACAACTAATTATCTTTCAATGTTTTGGTAGTAGTCACCCTAGCAGATATGCTTTGGTATCCCATTGTGGTTTTAATTTGCATTTCTCTGATGATTAGAGATGTTGAGCAATTTCTCATAAATGTTAGACAGTTGTGTATCTGTTTTCAAAAATGTCAATTCAGATACCATGCTTGTTTTGTAATCAGGTTTTCAGCTTTTAGGGTTTTTGTTTTTCTTTGCTTTTTAATACTAAGTTGTAATAGTTTGATACTTTGGAATTGATCCATTTTCCATTTTATCTTCCACTTATATTTACTGTCATTCAATATTTTTTTATTATTTGATTATACTTCCTCTCTCAGTATAACAGTTTATTCATCTTTTTAAAGATTAAATTAGTAATTATCATAAAAATCAGATATACCTTTAGGGCTAGCTTCAGAGTAATGTACTGTACCGTGGATGTTGCTGCTGCCTCAGGAAAGTGTTACCAGTTACTCCTTCACATTTTACAGTCATGATCTTACAGTATCATGACCACTCATTTCTGTTATCAATATTTTATAATTTTAAAAAATGCAGTGTTATTTTTATTACTTTAATCATTTATCTTTTGGACTTGTTAAGAATAAGAAAAAGAGGGCCCAGTGCACTGGCCTAGCAGGTAAAGTCCTCGCCTTAAACACACCAGGGTTCCATATGGGCACCAGTTCTAATCTTGGCAGCCCTGCTTGCCATCCAGCTCCCTGTTTGTGTCCTGGGAAAGCAGTCGAGGACAGCCCAAAGTCCTGGGAGCCTACACCCACGTGGGAGATCTGGAAGAGCTCCTGGCTCCTGGCTTTGGATTGGCTCAGCTCTGGCCATTGCAATCACTTGGGGAGTGAACCATCGGATGGAAGATCTTCCTCTCTGTCTCTCCTCCTCTTTCTATATATGACTATATCTGGCTTTGCAATAAAAATAAATAATTCTTGAAAAAAGGAAAAGGAAAAGAACAAAATAGTTTTAGTAATTTATTCTTGTTCCATTGCTTTTCCTTTTTTATATACATATCAGTTTCTGATATGTATCATTTTCTTTCAGCTGAAGAACTTCTTTTACAATTTATTTAAGAGATATCCTCTTACCAGTGATATTCTTAGGCTTTGTCACTCTGAAAAAAATACATCCATTGAAGAACACAGATTTTTTTTAAATGTCAGTACTTATAATAATTCGCTGTATTCTCTTTTCATTTACCAATGATTTATAATGAGAAATCCGTTGCGCTTATTTTCCTTGTCATTCAATAGATAAATATTTTTTACCCTTGCTTTTTTTTAAGAAAGTTCCGTTTGTCTTTTGCTTCTAGCAGTTTGAAAATTACATACTGAAGTCTAAATTTTAAAAATATGCATCACTCTTGGTTTTTGTTGAGCTTCCTGAATACATAGTTTTGCAACTGTACTTAATTCAGGGAATTTTCAGAATTTAATAAAATAAGTGTTTACTCTATTCCTCTCTTATTTTTATTTTTTTGTATTCATCTCATTTTTATTGACACACTTTCTAATTGGTACACAGTTCTTGGATATTATATTTTTCAACAATTTTTTCTCTTAACATCATCTTTGTTTTGGATATTTCTTGACATATTTTCAAGATCACTGATATTTTCCACAGCTGTGCCTAGTTTTCTTTGGTGGTCTCATCAAAGATAGTTTAAATGTTATCCAGTGTATTTCACATCTAGCATTTACTTTTATTTCTTATATTTACATCTCTGCTTAAATTAGCCATCTGTTTTTACATGTTGTCTTCATCTTAAAATAGAGACCTTAACATATTTATTGCAGTTATTTACAATTTTCTTTCTGATAACTCCAACATCTGTGTAATATCTGAGTCTGGTTTTTATCATTGTATTATTGCTTATTACTTTGTTATTTTGCCTTTGGCATCAATTTTAATTTTGCTCTAAAAATCAGGCATCATGTTTCAGAAGTAGGGATGGAAGTAAAAGAGCCTTCAGAATTAGATCTTATTTTAACTTTAGTAAGATTTGCGTTATGTTTCATGTTTTCTTTCTTTTTTTTTTTTTAAGCTTTGCTTGTCTATTTGAAAAATGGAGTTATAGAAAGAGGGGACATGGGGACAGGAGCTTCTTTGTCTCCTCCCCAGTGGGTGTGGGGGCCCACATATTTGAAACATACTCCACTGTTTTGTCAGTCACATTACAAGAGAGCTGGATTGGAGGTGGAGTAGTGAAGTTTCCTACTGGTGCCTGGAGGAGATGTAGGTTCACAGGTGGCAGCTTCCTGGCTATGCTAAGGTATTGACCCCAGGAAGGGAAATCCACATGAATTTGCAGACCCAGTTCCCAAAGACTTAATCCCGAAGAGTTCCTCACTCTCATGTTGACCCACATATAGCTTCCAACATTTCAACACAATTACCAATTAATTGCTTTATAAAGTAATGTGTCCTGCAATTTAACTGTGACTCTCTGGATTTACATATAACTTTACTTTTTCTGTGTGGATTTATTTACTTAAGATCTCTCGTGGATTCAACTAAAGTCACAGATTTTTTAGTTGTTTTTTTTTTCCCCTATTGGTGGTCTTGGCAATTTTTAAGTTCTATACATGTCAGGACATTAGCTGGAAGCCTCTCATTGTACTCTATTGCATCATTTTCTCTGATTGCTTTTAAGACTGTATTATTTACCACATACAAAGCACTAATATCAACATCTGAGTCATTGAAACTACTCGCTAAATATTCGTTATTGTTAAAGTTATAGTATGGTTATGCCTGAGTAGTTGTTACTTGAGCTATAGGGATGATTTTTATAATTTTTAAAATATTCATATATTTTTATTGGAAAGTCAGATGTACAGAGAGGAGGAGTGGCAGAGAGCAGACAGGAAGATCTTCATCCAAAGATCCACTCCCCAAATGGCCGCAACGGCTAGAGCTGTGCTGATCTGGAGCCAGTAGCCCAGACCTCGTCTGGGTCTCCCACGCAGATGCATGGTTCCAAAGCCTTGGGTCATCCTTGACTGCTTTCACAGGCCACAGGCAAGGAGCTGGATGGGAAGTGGGGCTGCTAGGATTAGAACCAGCGCCCATATGGGATCCTGGTGCATTCAAGGTGAGGATTTTAGATGCTAAACTACCATACCGGGCGATCAGAGATGATTTTTACATATAACTCTAGGCAATATACCTATAAACTGATTATGATTATTAGTGACATTAAGATATTAAAGTGTTCATTATTCACTTCATTGTTGAAGTAAATGAACATGAGAATTGTCAAGCTAACTCAGGTAGACTTTAGTGATAATGTTTTTGTCAAAAATCTCAGCTGTGTATCTTCAAATTTCAAAAACTAGTATAGCAAACATTTAGGCAAAAGTGAAATATTTTATGTAATATAATAAATTTTCTCTGAAAGTTAATGAGCTGTTTTATTAACTTAATATTATTAACTTATTATTTGTTCTACAGTGATGGGAAAACTCTGCTTGTGGCAGTTTATTGTTCTATGATGATAAAAGACTGGAAAACAACATGCTAAGATTGAAGCAAATGCAATCAAGTTCAAACTATCCACAACAATTTTTAGTAATTTCTATATTATGAGTTAATACATTATTTACAAATAACCTAAAGCCATGCTATTAATTTTCAGTTATGTATAATTTAAATAGTTTTTAAAGAGTTTTTTAAAGCACCAGTTTTGTTTTGGGGGATATATTTAATTGTGATCAATTCTAAACATAATTGCTTGGTTCATTCTGTCATTGAATTTCAAATATTTTACATTGAATTCTTAGGAGTTATATAAGAAGTAGAATTCATTTGCAAACATTAATATGATATCTTCCATAGAAATTTTGTAATGATATTTCAAACATGTCAATTGTTTGTCATTTTTAGGTCCAGAGGCAATTTAGATTGAGTGAGAGAAGCTTCTAGTTCAGGCAAAATGTTTTATTAGTCAAGGGGGTTAGTGTAACAGAGCTTTTCTTTGCAGAAGATTTCCTGGGACCACTCTCATATGGTAGGATTACTGTGTGAGGGAAAGGGCCTCCCAAAGTATACAGACAGCACTGGGTTTCTGTAGTTTTAGGCACAGGGGATGAGAGAAGGCAACAGTTCCTCAGTTTGTGCATGCAAGTGATATGTAGCATGGCTTGCTCATCATGGCTGGTGTTACCGTTTACACAGAGACAATGCTTTAAGACTCTAAAGCACTCTCAGGATGTATAGTTTCATCTCCAGACCTTATGAAAAAGATGGCTAATTTATATTGTTTACTAATACCTGATCACATGCGAAAGAGCAAGGAGTCCGATTTTTCACTGCTTTGCATCTTGACAGTATGTTTAATATAAAACAAATAGCCTAATCAATTGTCTCTACAAAATGAGAGATAAAGAGATAAATCCTTTGACATTTTCTCAAGGCCTCACTGGATATTACAAAGCCCAAAAATATGAAACTCCAGAGTTTTTGAATGCCTGTTAAAGATGCCAAGAAGGCTTAAAAGATCTGTAAGAATAGGATCTCTTTACATGACACAATGTAGATCAGAATTAGTTATTGGAATAAAGTGATCAATCAAATACTTCTAAAACAAGTTCATAATTTTTGCTATTTTTAGACAATGAGAAGTTGATGAGAGACAGAGAATACATCCATTACCTTATTATTAAAAACTTACAGTTAAGAGCACATCTTGTACCTTGAAACAACTCAACAGAGTCACAGCTGGCTAGAAAATTTACAGTCATCAATTATATAAAATCATTTAAAAGGAGATGTTACAGTAATGTGTGAGCAGTTTAAAACTTTCTAGCTTTAACAGAGGTTCAAGTTAATAAAACATTAGATTTTAATTTCATGTATCCATGATCAATATTTAGAAAATAGTGCAACCAATACTTTAAGGACTATGTGTTCTGTAAAAGCAAAAATAAAAACTTGAGGAATTAGTACAGCGATTCATCTCAGAACAATTTGAGTGGATTAGATTATAGTCTTATGCAAGATTATCTTTGATATTAATGCTACATTTTAGAGGTTGATATAAACAATAATTTCAGTGTTATGTTTAATCACAAACTAGTGTTGTTTAGAGTATATAAGAGGCTAAGAGTACTTAAGTTCACTCTTAGAAAACATCTTCTTTAAATCCAAATTTTAATTCTTTCAAACTCACTCTAGTGTGTCTCTGACAGGAGCTGAGTATCCAGTGTTTTTGATGGGCTCTGTTAAGCTTACAAAACAAGTTTGGCAAGTAACAAAGCAGGTTTTCCTTCTTTCTTTCTTTCTTTCTTTCTTTCTTTCTTTCTTTCTTTCTTTCTTTCTTTCTTTCTTTCTTTCTTTCTTTCTTTCTTTCTTTCTCTTTCTTTCTTTCTTTCTTTCTTTCTTTCTTTCTTTCTTTCTTTCTTTCTTTCTTTCTTTCTAGCTGATGTTAACTGGCCTATCTCCTACAATCCCATCTCCTACCCCTCCTGGCTAAAGGGTAGACGGATGGAGTCCACAAAGACAGAGGAAAAAAAAAGTTTAAATGTCCTTTCTGGAAACTGCAGCTAGAGGGAATAGCTGGTTTAACAGAGAGCAATTATAAAAGATGAGAAGGAGGAGGACAAGAACAGCAACTGTGGCTGTCGCTGGGGGACCGGGGCGGGGGAAGCAGACAGATTTTTCCCCCAAGGTAGCTGGGTGGGAAGGGGGGCAAGTGATGGAGGAGGCTGAGTAAGAGAGATGGATTCTCCTGGGTTGAAATCCTTGAAAGTCAGATTGGTTATAGCAAGCATGAGGTAAGAAATTTGAGGACTCTGTGGAAGAAGAGTTTGAAAGGAAGACCAGAATTGATAGGAGGAAAGGAAAAATGGAGGAAACAGGAGGCCTGAACATAGGAAATCTCATTTACCAGAATTTATCTAGATCATACAGACTTTTGGACTAAATGTTCCATCTTCTGGTCAAATTGATGCATAGTCTAACTTGCGGGTTGAATCCAAATCACGTTGCAGGAGAAAATTAGATACAGTACAAGCTATGTTGCAGAAAATTAATTGGCTTGGTTGGATGTCTGTTAGCTCTTTAGGGTTTTTGAGATTTTTTTAGGAGGCAGTGACGCGGTGAATCTGTAGGGGGCTTGAATTCTCCAGCCCTACTGGAATGTCCAGAGCCCAGCATGGTGGGATTTGCATAAGCTCAGAAAAGTCAGGGAGAAGCGGAATGTCTCCATGCTCTCCATAGCTGATGGAACAGGGGGCTGTCCCCACCACCTGCTGCAGTCCAGAGCCTACAGTTATGATCAAGGGGTACTCTGCATCTGGCACCAGGGATTTTCAAGAGAGTGAAGCCTGAGAGCAAAACTGTGAAGAGGGACCTGAGGAGAGTTGACACTCACCGGTCACACATAACAAGTAGTAAGCTAATATTAATCTGACCGATGAGGCATGTGGAGTCAGCAATGGCCGAGAGACTATGAGAGGTTTCCTTCCAAAGCTAGTCTGAGTTGGGGGTCAGAAAAAGTAATTGGGGCAGCTCAGTTCCCTGAGCAAGGAGAGCAAATGCAAGACAGTTTACCACCTTTGGACAGTGGGCAATGAAAGACAGGGGAGAGAAAGAAAGGCAAGATTGTGGACAGGGTCCAGTCATGTGGGACAGCCTGGCTAGGGGTTTTCCCAGGTATGTAGAGGAGTCCAGAGGAGCTGAGTCCTTGATGATCAGCCAGTGGCCCTCACCACCTGTTTGCCAGGGAAACAGGGCTTGGAGGAGGAGTGGTACTGAGAAGGAGGTTTCAGCTCTGACCTGGAGAACTGCCTCAGGCCAGAGGCTCAGCCCTCACCTCCTACCAAGTTTCATCACAAAATTGTTAGGTTTGGAGGAAATTCAGAGTGAGAAAGCGAGGCTTTTAGTTGAAGCAAAGAATGTTATTAGTCAAGGGAGATAGTCTGACAGACCTCTTCTTTGCGGGAGATGACCTGGATCACTTCCACATGATGGGTGACTGTGTGAGGGAAATGGACATCCGGTGTATGCAGAACTGGGCTTTTTTCCATCTTAGGTACAGGGGACGGGAGAAGGCAGCAGCTCTTGGGTTTGTGCATGCCAGTGACGTGTAGTGTCACCACAGCTGGGGTGACCTTTGGTTAGGGTGATTTGGCATTTCCAACATTCCTGGATAGCACTGTGGGCTTCGCTTCTGCACAGTAGTAGGGTCACTTCTACTCTGCCCAACCTCACAATCATATTCTTCTAATCAATAAATCTTTCAGAAACTTTTAGTTGTGTTTAACCACATGTCTATCAACATGACCTTAATAAACAGGTCACAATGAACCTATTCAGCCTCAAACGAACCATAATCCTGTGCGTCACGAAATCCTGTGCTCATAAGAGGAGGTCTAAGAAGCCTGTGGATTGGACCCCGTGCTGTGGCCTAGTGGTTAAAATCCTTGCCTTGAACGCACCAGGATCCCATATGGGTGCCTGTTCTAATCCCAGCAGCTCCACTTCCCATCCAGCTCCCTGTGGCCTGGGAAAGCAGTTGAGGATGGCCCAAAGCCTGGGGACCCTGCACCTGTGTGAGAGACCCAGAAGAGCTCCTGGCTCCTGGCTTCGGATAGGCTGTTGCGCTCACTTGGGGAGTCAATCATCAGATGGAAGATCTTCCTCTCTATCTGACTTTGTCGTGAAAATAAAATAATCTTAAGAAGAAGAAGCCTGTGGGATGCCATCCTTTTGCCATCCCCTTTTAACTGGCCAGGATATTATGATGCTAGGATTATCTCTTCTGGTCATTTCAGAGACATGGTAACAGAGTTAATAGCTGATCTTTATAACTGCATGGAGTTACATAGACTAATAGGAGATACGGCCAAATCGCTGATGAAGTTAACAAAGTAATTGAAATTTTTAAAAAGTTTGTAAGATGCTTGTTTCTCTCCACAGCCTACTCCAAGTTTCCAGTTTTGCCATGACAATAGCTGCTAATAGGCAGCTTTTGGAATGGGTATCCCACTTCCCTGAACTTCCAGTTTTGTTATCAAATATTAAGGGAGCAAAGAAGTCTCTTTAATAAAGAGAATGCAAAGTGTGCTTTGCAAGAGCTGCCTTTGACAGGATCAAAGTACCAGTCTATCCCCTGGAGCTTGCAGTTTCATCATAAGAAAACAAGTTTCAGCTTTCAGCTTTTCATGAAAACATGAACAGTGAGTTGCCAGTACACTTTTCTGATGACATTGTTTAGACCAAGCCAGATAAGATTCCTTGCTCTGGCTATTGTGTTATCTATACCTTCTGGTGGTTCCTAGCTGTTGTTCCAATTTTTCTAACCCAAAATTATCCTTTAAAGACTCCACTTCAACCAGGTAATTTAGTTGCCCTCTCACACAACACCCCCATTCTAATATGATGGTGGGAGGTCTCTATCTTTAATGCATTTTTTTTGTGTTCACTGAAATTGTCTAAATGAAAATGTTTTTGCGCGAGAGAACAGACCTTGGATAGATTTACCTGTAATAACCATTTTAATACTTGAGTACTTCATACTTAACAATTATTATGCAAAAATATTTCATTGCAGTTTCCCACATATAATGACAGAATGGCACTATGTATGCACAGATAAAATTATCATGATTTTCTTTAAAATTATGGAAGCCAAGTCAAATATGGATAGATGACCTCTCATGGTTACATGCTTTTTCTCATTAATACATCAAATAACTTTGGAAAAAAATGTCACATTGTTGAAACAGGAATGTGTTTCTGTTGCTAAACAACAGCTCAAACTGGGTGGAGGCCTTGTTGGAGACCCCTCAAAATCACTCTGCTCACCTGATGCACAGAAAGTCAATTATTGACATTGGGGTGACAGAAGAAGGTAGGTCTCTCATTCTCTCTCTGTCTCTCTTTTTTAAATTTTACGTTTATTTTTACTGGAAACGCAGATTTACAGACAGAGACAGAAAGATCCTGGATCCTCTGGTTTACTCCCCAAGCGGCCACAATGGCTGGAGCTGAGCCACTCTGAAGCCAGGAGCCTCCTATGAGTGCCCCACTTTGGGCACAGGGTCCCAAGGCATTGGACCATCCTCCCTTGCTTTCCTAGGCCACAGGCAGTGAGCTGGGTGGGAAATGAAGTAGGTGGGACATATGAGATCCTGGTGCTTAAGAAGGTTGATTAGCTGATTGAGCCCCTGCACAGTTCCTCAAAGCAGGTCTTTATTGCAGACTCAGAGCAAGCATCTGGGAAGCTATTGTTTAGTTACTGGACCACCTGATGGGTCAGGGGTGAAGGGTTTTTAGACATAAAATTGAGGCTGAGAGGTGCGTACGTGCAAGGTTCCTGATTGGTCAGCGAAGCTGGTGATCCTTAGGGAATTTAAGATTGTCTGGTGAGATCCAGTCCATGGTGGGGAAGGGTTACTTGAATGTAATTACAGGATTTCCTACCCAGACAGAATTGACAATTAAGGTTCTTATCTATTAAAGAAACAAATAATGCCTGGGGATTACACCCTTAAGTCAGTGAATTGCTTTTGTGAAAGACAGGTAAGGACACCTTGTGGTAAGGGAACTAGAGAAGGACACCTAGGGCTAGGGAAAAAGTGCATGGGTTAGTTTTATTTCTAAAGTTTGAACTTTAGATATTGGTGAATTTGATGATCATATTAGCAACATATTACTGTTTTCTATTCATACATGTAAGTTGATGGCCAAGTCTGTAATTGAAGTCAGTTTTCTATTTTCCACAAGACTGAAAAACCCTGATGCATTGCTTGACTATTTGCTTCTCTCACTCTAACTTGTTAGCTATGCTATTTCTAATACCCAGGCCAAACACTTGATAATATAGTCAATTAAGCAATAATTACTAAGGAAATTGCCCTTCCCCCAAAAAGATTATCTGAAATAATATTTTTACACATGATGTTCTGTGTGTGTCTTGAATTTGTTTAAATTATATTCATGGCAAATTTAAATATTCTATGGTAGAACAGCTTGTTTTCACTATCAAATCATATTTAGTCACAGTGTAATGGTCTTTCAATAGAAAGCAGTCAAAATTTAAAAATTGGAGCCCAAATATTTTGTTTTACAATATAGAAAATCTGTGTAACTTGTTTTAGTGTCAGTAGTGAATATGAAACCACAACTAAGGATTTAGGAAGATTGATATTAATATGTAATTTATTACACAAATATTGGATGGGCAGGCAAAAATTGCATAGAGATTACACAGAAATACGAACCACAAGCAAGAACTACTATGTATAATAAGCAAGAAAAGAGTGTGGGTTATTAGAAACCAGAAGTGTGTAGCTCCGATGAGTAGATAGGACTTAGCTGGAACTAACTGATGCCTCTCAGGAGAAACAACAAAGTCAAAAACAGCTGGACACTGTTAACAATCACTGCCATTCATATTCATAATAAAGAGCTACTCAGAATTTTAAAAATATTAAGGAATGTCTAAGTCTCCTTCACATTCCTCATGCCTTCCATTCCGTTTCTGGTGTCTTTTGTTAAGCCTCGTTCCCCTTTGCACATGACAGAGAAACAGTTGGGAAGGGACACAGATTACACACTCATAACTGTTGTGTCACAAAATTGAGCATTGTAGAAGTGTGGCACTGAATAGAAGAAATAGGTTAGATGTTGGAGCAATAATTTGAGCAACCATTCAATCAATCGATCAATTAATCATTAAATCAAAGAGTGTACTTTGACAAAATCCGCTTTGATTTATTGGAGAATGTGTTTATAAAGTTCCCAAAGGAACAGCAAAAATGCAATAGAAACGAGTCAAAGAAAGCAGATATCGAAAGTATCAACATTTGTATCAGCTTAATGCTAAACAAAATGACCAATGGATAGGACAGCTACAATAGAAAGCAAAGGTAAATAATTGTATATACCTATTTTTCATATGCATATTTTCAGCTTTATGAAACAAAAGCTGTTTCTATTAAATGTAAGTGTTAGTATTATAGCAGCATGACCTAGCCTGAGAGCACAAACCATGTTCCAACCACAGTCACTCTCTTTACCAAGTGCAGGTATGTTATTTGGCCATATGGGTCACATGTGTAAGCATGTTCGAATTTAAGAATAAAACATTTATTCCTATCAATAATTAATATCACAACAAACTCCTAATAGCTCAGAAATTGTTACATGTTTCTGTGTTTTTTTTTAAGTTCAGAAGACTAGTGATGGCAAATTGTTCTCTTTGAAGCAATTAAATTTTGACAAACATATTGTCCAGAGGGGATATGCAGATCCCAGTTGTCCTAGAGAATGGCTTTTATTGGGAATGACACAATGTGGTGGAGATCAGGATGAAGCCAGGTGAAGATGAAAAAGCTCTGCAGGATGCACAGAAGTTTAAATCATGACCTTTTTTGTGTGTGAATTTGAAGCAAACAAACAAAAAATTCTTCATATCAGTAAACACTAGGCATACCAGCTAGTTTCTTTTCTCCGTTCTTACAGCTGGTAACAGTTTCTGTAACTATTTGAAACGAATCAGCAAAAAATAAAGCACAAGAATAAACAATTGGTTATACAATGCTGCAGAAAATTATGTCTTCAAGAATATATGTAACCTAATGTAGTACTGTTGAATTTTAGAATTATTCCATGAGTAAAGTAGTAGTTTGGCAGGGATGAGATAAAATAGTCCATGCAATGTGATTTTCCACATAGCTCTTACTCATGAAATGCTTTTTAGGATAGTTAACAAACAGCTTAAAAGGATCCTATAATCAATACTAACAATACCTGCCACAATATGGTGACAGCAACTTAATTTTGTTTGTTTAGTTTTTCTTGTTTGCTTAAATAATTACTGCAATGGACTAGAGTTTTCAAATTCTAGCTGAAAATCATCTAAATACACTTATGTAAACACTATACACTTAGTTACTGTAAACTTTCTTTGCCACACAGATTTTGAGAGTGTATTTTCTGTGAACTGTAGTGCATTGAAAGGTAGACACTGATATCAATCTATATTTATATATCACATCTATTGCACCTTGAGTGAAACAAAATGAATATATTGAAATGATTCTTAGAAAGTGTTGAGTTGAGAAATGTGCTCTTCTCTCTGAACTCCCATCTTACTATCCTAACTTAATGGCAGGAATAACATGATTCCCCTAAGGGAATAGCACAATTTTTATTACAGCCATTTGACTTTTTATTATGCTAATGTGAAAACAGAAAGATATCTTGAGACTCTGGACGAGACAATGCTAATGTGAAATATGTTTGTTTAGAATAATGTTCCCACATATAAAATGGGAAACAAGTCATTACCAAAATGACACTACTTGTAATTAATCATGTTTTAGGGAGCTACTATAATTCTTGCTAATGATATAAACATGCCAACTAAAACACGGAAAATGGAACCTAGACAGATTTTGCAGAGTGTTTTCAACCAAAAGGTTGTGGCCAATATAGTTTAAAACATTTTGTACATGTTTATCCTGCAACTTTTTTTTTTTACACAGCAACTTTTAACCTGAAAGTAGGATTTTTTTCCTTGATGAAAAAATTTATGCAAAAATTATCAAAATCTCTCACTCTAATTCATCATAAGGTATATGTGTATGTATATATAATTCACTGTTAAAGCATAACAAAGCATTGCAAGTAAGATATACTGTGGAATTTACTAGTCTGTGATAAACTGTGTGATTTTTAACAACATTGAATCTAATTATTATTATTCTGATTTTTTAAATGTGATGACTAAAAAAATAAAAACAATAGGGATTCTTTGAAACTCTATTGGCAATGTGGACAGTTTTCAGTAACATACAATTTTCCCTTCACTGAATCTGTTTAAACATAAATAATTGTGTTTGGATAGTATACTATGAGCTTAAAATATTAGTCAGAGGCTTTAAGAATGCCCTCGGGTCCTCAGGAAAGATTTTAAATTCTGTATAGCATTTATCTTCTTTAAAATTAACTTAAATGTGCTCCTTTAGCAGGAAACTATTTCTTTTAGTTCTTGATGTGATTACAAAGTAGGATCAATAACGTTTTAAAATCCTGGAGAGTGGAGACAGAAGTCGAATAGTTCAAACTCACTAATTTGTTGAAATGGGAAAAAATAGAACTTGTTTTTTGTTGAAACCTATTCACAGTAATCATCTAAAGGTGGTTTCTGAAGGATTCAAAAATCTGAAAAAACATGATGATTACAGGGAATTTGTAAGAGCTCATGAAGAAGTCAGAGTAAACTAATGTAATTGAAGTGGTTGTTATATAAATTATCAAAGGCAATGAAATCCCATTTGATGATTCAGGCTGTTTCATCTGACTCTTAGAGGCAAAGCAGTTGGTTGTTTTCCTCACTGGCTGCCCAACTCTTTGTTTTGTTTGTTTGTTTTTTTTTTTTTTTTTTTTTTTTGAGACACATCTGAGTAGGCCTTTTAGACTTTAATCATTACCCCAGGTGATGAAAGCTCTCCTTCCACATTGCTGAATTACCCAGGCAGTCTTTATATGTTTTTCTGTCCTACCCAAATGTTTCTCATGCATACGCTATCACATCTATTGAAAAAATTCCCTGCGCCTGATGTTCTGCCCATTACAGGCTAAAGCTCCAACCTTTACTCATTTTCCAACAGTTTACTAACATTTTAGCACCTAGGTTCTTACCAGCATATCTGGCTGTGGCGATCCCCTTCTGCTCCTGTGCTGGACGACTGGTAAGCTCATACACACAACCAATGTGTGGGAGGCTTATCCTTTAGTAAATTGAGCTGCTTTCCCCTAATTAGTGTGAGGAATTGTTCCTTCGATTGTTTCATATCCCAAATGGTGAGGAAAAGCAAAAGTCAATATTTTATATTTAAAATAATTCATAATTCACCATTTTGAATTTTACCAGCCTGGTATTGATACTTTGCTTATATCAGGCAATATCTTTTTGTGTCTTAATAACACTGATCTGAACATTCCGAAATTGTTTACCAATGCTTTTGGTCTTTATGGATTACTGAAACTGAATATCAAGAAGAAAATATTTGTGGAAGACAAATAAAAAAAGCTTATATATGAGTGGGATATAATAAGCTCTACACTCTCTTTTGGAAATTTTTTTTCAATATATATGTACAACAAAGAACTCATATCATTATTCTATCAAAGATTGCTACAGAACCTTAATAAAAATTCAGGAGACCCGTTGGAAGAAAGAGACACATAATTGAACAGATGATTCATGAAGATAACAAAATGACTCATAATTATACAAAAAGGACATTCAGCCTTATTAGTCATCATGAAAGCAGACGTTAGAACCATGATGTGATGCCTTTATATGCTTCTAAGAATGCCTAAGAGGGATGAAGCTAATGAATCAATGAATACTGCCAGTATTTGGATCAGCTAAAGCTACTACATTTTGTTTTACAAATTTTAAGTTGTTGTAACAAATCGGAAAAATCAAAGTATCTGCTCAGGTTGAACACATGTTTTTCCCTTTGACTCGGAAATTTATCTTCAAGGTATTTACTCTGCTGGAATTGTTACATACATATTAGCCATGAAACATACACAACAACATTAACTATAGCACTATTTTTTAAATTTATGTACTTTTATTGGGAAGGCAGATTCGCATAGAGACAAAACGATCTTCCTTCCACTGGTTCACTACCCAAATGGTCACGATGGCCAGAGCTGAGCCAATCCTAAACCAAGAGACAGGAGCTTCTTCCGGATCTCTCACATGGGTTCAGGGGCCCAAAGCTTTGGGCCGTCCCCTACCGCTTTCCCAGGCCACAAGCAGGGAACTGGATGTGAAGTAGACCAGCTGGGAAAAGAACCTATGCCATTGGGGATCCTGGCACTTATGAGGGAAGGATTAGCCAGTTGAGCCACCGTTCCAGGCCCTATAGCACTATATTTAAGAGCCTAAATTGGAAACTATCAACCATCCATCAAAAATTGAATAAATTTGACAAAACTAATTCATATGGATGCTGACCAGTTGCTATACAGTGAATATTGTATGCCCTCTAGAGGCTCATGATTGAAGGTGTAGACACAGGGTGATATTCTTAGGAGGTGGTAAAAACTTAGTTTTTAAAAAACTTATTTTTATTGGAAAGTCAGATATACGGAGAGGAGAGACGAAGAGGAAGATCTTCTATCTGCGATTCATTCCCCAAGTGGCCGCAATGGCTGGAGTTGAGCTGATCCGTGGCCAGCAGCCAGGAGCTTTTCCTAGGTTTCCTGCACAGGATGTCCCAAGGCTTTGAGCTGTCCTCTACTGCTTTCCCAGGCCACAAACAGGGAGCTGGATGGGAAGTGGGGTAGCCAGGATAGAACAGTGTAGGTTAAAAAAAAAAGAGAGAGATGAAAGTGCATACTTTATGAACTATGTTCATTTCCAAAACAAGAAAAAAAATGAATCAGAGTAAAAGAAATCAGGATAATGGCTAAACAGCAGAGATAATCATCAATAATAATGGTTAGGGGAGGAAAAGCGATTCTTAAGCTAACATTATCTTTATGAATATGAACATTTGTTACATGATCAAACACTAAGCTGTATTTGTGTGCACTTTGTATATTTAAGTTATACTTTAATCAAAATTACATTGGTCAGGTGTAGAAAACTTCACTAGTAAATACTACAAATACTCTAACAAACAAGAAATCTTATAAAAGCCTTACATAAAAACAGAAACACTCCCAACTAATTCCATAAGGTTAATATTACTTTGATACAAAAAAATACAAACATTAGACTACTATTTTTTAAATGTCATTGTTGCTAGTATTGTGGTATAGTAGATTAGTTAGACACTACTCGCAACACAAGCACCCTATGTGAGTGCCAATTTGAATCCCAGCTGCTTTACTTCCAAGCCAGATCCCTGCAGACACACTTGGAAGAAAGCAGAAGACGGTCCAAGCACTTGGACACACTTGCCAGTCTTGCTGGGATCACAGATGGCATTCCTGGCTCCTCTCATTGGCCTGGCCTGACTCTGGCTGATGCAGAAATGAGGAGTGAAGTAGGAGATGGAACATCTCTATCTCTCTCTCTCTCTCTCTCTCTCTCTTCCCCCACCCACCGTGTGTCTCTTTTTGCCTGTACATCTCTCTCTGCAACTCTGACGTTCAATAAATGCATGAATTTTTTTCTTTTTGAGACCTGGGATTATGAAGATATTGGAAGAAAACATAAGGGAATGTAAGAGAAGTACTCAAAGATACTGGTGTAGGTGATTAATTCTTGGATAAAACCCACAAAACAGATACCAAGAGCAAAACTAGACAAATTAGATAATAAGTTCAGTTATATTTGCACATCAAAGGCAGTAATAGGATGAAGAGACATTCAGCAAAATTGAAAAAAAAATTGCAAGCCATCTATATGATAATGGTTGAATATCCAAAATATACCAACAGCTTTACAACAGCAAAATATTTTCTGTGCAGTTAGAAATAAGCGAAGGACGTGAACAGTTCTTGAAAAATAATATAAAAATACATATGGTCTCAATGTTTCTATCATTTTCTTTCATATCTATAAAAAATACTCAACATCACAAACCATTAGGAAAACACAACTAACAGTCTAATTAAGATATTATCTCACACTTTTCACATTATTTTTTCAAAAGACAGAGAATAACACGTTATTGATGATGCGGATAAAAGGTAATCCTTTTACACTGTAGATCAGAATGTAAATTGGTGCAGCCACTGTGCAAAACAGTTCCTTAAAAACTAGAAATAGATCACTTCTCAGCCTTTTGGCTAAGATCAAGTATAGAAACTAGAAATAGACCTACCTTATGATTTAGCAACCCAGTATCCAAAAGCCGTGAACACACTGTGTCATAGATATATGTACAGATTCATAACAGCAGTGCTCTCGACAGCCAAAGTATACCAAGGTGTCCACAATCAGATGAATGCATAACTAAATTATATAACAAAATATATAATAAAAAGAATAATAAGGCCCAGTGCCATGGCCTAGCTGCTAAAAATCCTCGCTTGAACAGGCCAGGATCCCATATAGGTACCAGTTCTAATCCCGGCAGCCCTGCTTCCCATCCAGCTCCCTGCTTATGGCCTGGGAAAGCAGTTGAGGACAGGTCAAACCCGTGGGACCCTGCACCTGCATGGGAGACCTGGAGGAGACCTGGCTCCTGGCTCCTGGCTTCTGATGGACACAGCACTGGACGTTGCAGTCAGTTGGGGAGTGAATCATTGGACGGAAGATCTTCCTCTCTGTCTCTCCTCTTCTCTGTATATATGACTTTGCAATAAAAATCAAATAACTCTTTAAAAATAAAAAAGGAATGATAGTTTAGAACTTGCGTTAAAATTGTTATAACTGGAGGATATCATACTAAGTGAGATAAGCCAAACATAGACAAATATTGCATGCTTTCCCTTAGGTGTGGAAGCCAATAATTTTTTTTTGAAAGAACAGAAACTCAAAACAAACATCTGTGAATATCAATTTTGCTGAAAATAGTGATTCCTCAAACTTGGACTGCAAATTTAAAAATTGATTAATTGAAATGATCCATTCTGAAGCTGAAAAAAATGAGAGAGCATGCAGACTTGGAAGGTGCAAGTAAACATGCCAAAATGTACTTAAGGAAAAATCAGATGGTGGACAGAGATTTGGAAAATAAAAGAATGTATGTTTTAAGCAACAAATATTGTGAAATTTTGTTGTTGAAATCTTGTATTTATATATTGAAGAAACTGAAAGTTTCCAAGTTAGACAAACTTAATGAGGTTCACATTGTAATATACATACCAAAAAGAAAAAATCTAAAAACAGCAAGAGAAATATGATTAATAACATACAAATGACCCTCAACACAATTAACAAATAACTTCTCATAAGTAACTATTGTGGCTTATCGGGCAATGTGATGACATATTTAAAGTGCTGAAGGAAAGAATTGTCGACAAAAAAAATTTTACCCAGAAAAAAAAAAAAAAAACTATGATTTTAACCTGAATAAAAAACTAACATACCACAAAATTTAAAAAAGAAGTTCTTGTCACAGACCATTGTATTGAAAAATGCTAAGGGTGGGTCTGGCTCCATGACACAGCAGTCTAAGCCTCTGTTTTTCATATAGGTGTAGATTCATGTCCTGGCTGCCCCATTTCTGGTTCCGCTTTCTGCTAATGTGCGTGGGAAAGCAGTAAAAGATGGCCCAAATTCTTGGGCCACTGCTTCCATAGGAGACCAATAAGGAGCTTGAGGCTCCCCGTTTCAGTCTGGCACAGCTCCAGTCATTGCAACCATGTGAGGAGTATACTAGTGGATGGAAAATCTCTCATTCCCTCTCTCTCTCTCTCACTTTCTTTTTCCCTCCTTTTTTGTCTCTCTTTTATCTTTGTAACTTTGACTTCTAACATAAATAAATAATTCTTTACAAAAAACACCAAGTGAAGTCCTTCATCATAAAATAAGGATCTCTATAGAAAACCCAAGCAATATTGATAAGTAATGTTGATAATAGGTAACTACATGGGAAAATATGATGATAATGCTATATTTTGGGTGTGTAACTCATTTCAAGATTCACTACAATGTTTTAAATAATGATGCATGAAACATTAATTGTTTCATGCTATTTTTACAATATACTTTTTTATACAATATATAAAGAAGTAACTTGTGACAATATTTTCATAAAGGGGGGAAGAGCTCTTCAGGAAGCTGAGTTGCTAATCCACAGCTGGTGTATGGTGAGTATATTAGTTGCAACAACTTGCTAACTACTAATAAAATAACTACAATGAATAGAATTGAAGAGGAAATCAAAGAAGTATTGTACAAAATTCAAATATAACACAAAATATGGTCATTATAAGGAGTTGAGCAATGACAAATATTTAAGAAACAATAGTTAAAGGATAGAAAAAAGCATTTCTATGTAAATAATATATTTACATGTAAATGGTTTAAACAGCAAAATTTGTGCAATGTAGTAAAAACAATGCTCACATAGAAATTTTATTCTTGGGCCCAGTGCGGTGGCCTAGCAGCTAAAGTTCTCACCTTGAACGCACCTGGATCCCATATGGGTGCAGGTTCTAAACCCTGCTGCCCTGCTTGCCATCCAGCTCCTGGCTTGTGGTCTGGGAAAGCAGTCCAGGACACCCCAAAGTCTTGGAGGAAGTTTCTGGCTCTGGCTTCGGATTAGCACAGCATCGGCAGTTGCGTCACTTGGGGAGTGAAACATCAGATGGAAGATCTTCCTCGTTGTCTCTCCTCCTCTCTGTATATCTGACTTTGCAATAAAAATAAATAAATCTCTAAAGAAAAAAAATTTTGATTCATTATCAAAATGATAATGCAGCAAGAAGATAACTTTTTTTCTTAAAGAAAAAAAAAGTCTAGGTGAAGTAATAAAGTATTAAATGTTAGAGAAAAATAAAACAGAAAAAAAATTGCCTAAAACAATAAGGAATCAAACAGTTGGTTTTTGGAAAAGATGAACAAAAGGACAAAGCAGTATCCAAACTCATTAAAAGGCAAGAAGATGGAAATTCCTACAATGAAAAATAAAAGAACATCATTATTAATGAACTTACAAAAATAAGAACCAGAGCTGGCACTGGGGCACAGTGGGCTAAGATGCCACCTACAGTAAGATTCCAGCACCATACAGGCACCAGTTTAATGTTAATTTGCCTTACTGTTAATGTGCCTGAGAAAGCAAAAGCAGTAAAGGATGGCTCAAGTCCTTGGGCCCTTGCACTCACATGACAGAAAAAGCTTCTGGTTCTTGGCTTTGGACTGGCCTGGATGGCAGCCTTATGGACAGTAACTCAGAGGTTGTAAGACGCACTCTGTTAAATAAATAATTAAAGAAATAGATCAATAGCTCAATAGATAGATAATGTTTATAAGGAAATACTATGGGTAATTGAACACCAGCAAATTAGGCAATCCAGGTAACACAGAAAAAGTTCTAGGAAAGAAGAAAATATGAAACTGATTAAGAAGGGAAAGATTTAATTATACCCAAGGCTCATGAAAACATTGTGTAATCAATCAGCTCCTCTTAAGATTCGAGGACCTAGTAGTGTCATCTATGGTGATTTATAACACATTTGACATTTTTTTTTAAATTAAAAGTTTTGAAGAAAATATTTTTTTCTGGATGAAGCCAGCACTACTGTAGTAACTTAAAATGAGAGTCAAAGGCATCACAAGAAACAACTTAATTATTATATAGAGTCTCAAAATTCTTTAAAAAATACTTACTTCCAGATTTAATCAGACTTCATCTAACAGTGCATAAAAATTCTTAGAATAAGACCAAAAGGAAATACACCCCAAGGTTGAAAGGGTATTTCAGCATACAAAAACCCATCGATTTCATATATCACATGGGATCACAAGAAATTCGGATTAGCCAAAGCAAATTAAAAAAAAAAAATTAGAAAGGAAGGCACACACTCTGCTTTAAATGAACCTAAAGTAAATGATTAATGGAGTATAATTGAACATCTAAAAATAAACGGCTTATCCGTTATGACTTAGGTTTTGACAAAAGGACCCAGACAATTCAATAGAGGAAAGAATAATATCTTCAGTTCTGGTCTGGGAACACTAAATCTCCTTATGGAAAACAATGAAGTTTTATTTTAAACACTGTATACAAAATAACTGCAAAATGAGCTAAAGACCTAAATATAAAAAATTACAACTCTAAAGCTATTTGAAGGAATCATAGGGTCAAATTTATGCTGCTTTGTATTTGACAATTATTTCTCACATATTATTGAAACACAAACACAAGGTAAAATAATGTATAGTGGAAAACATTAAGGGAATGAAAATATAAATCACAGAACAGAAAAAAATATATGTATAAATCATATCGGATAAGGCCCTTGTATTCAGATCATACAATGAACACTTACAATTCAACAAGAAAAAGATGAAGAGCCCAGTCAAAGCAGGGTAATGGGCAGGAAGTGGTATTTTATCAATGAATATAACCAAATAGTCAATAAGCACATGAAAAGATGCTCAATATTAATAGCATCAGAGAAATGCAATTGAAAATTACAATGATATACCACTGGGCTAGAATTTCTATAACAATAAATCGCAAAGAAGTGTGGGAAAAACATGGAAAAATTGGAACCTTTATCCGTTTTTGATGGGAATGTAAAATGAGGATGCTTTGATGTAAAGAGTTGGAATTTTATTCCACACATTAAACCTCGAATGGCCATGTGATGCACAAATTACCTTACTAGAGATATGTGCAACAGAACTGAAAAGAGATGTTTAAACAAAAACTCATTCACTGATGTGTGTATCATCCTTATTCGCAGTATTCAAAGCGTGGAAGCCTCGCAAATATCCCACAACTAATGAATGAATACAAGTAGTCACCCTGTAAAAAAGAATATTATTCAATCCCAGAGGGTAATAAAATATTGCTGTGCACTACAGAGTAGATGATTCTTGAAACATTTTAAGTATGTGAAGGCAGACAGAAATGACTATATTAATTTATTTCAGATAAAAATATGTAAATCCATGGGAGAAGAAAATAGATTAATGATTGCCAGTAATTGAAATAAATGAAATATGAGGGGCATTTTCTTAAGGATTTTCCTTTTGAAGTAGTCTATAAGAAATGGAAACTGTTTATTCCACAGTCTCACATGACTCAATTCCTCTAGAATACTTCCCTCATGTCACCAGATTTGTGTGTGTGTGTGTGTGTGTGTATGTGTGTGCATTTGACACCATCTTAGTGTGCCATGACAGTTCAGTGCTGACCTTACCTGAAATGAGTGCACATATTACAGGTTAAAAATTCAGTCCTGCAGCACTGCCTCACCCATTTCAGATGCCAGTTTTAAGTCTGAGTTTTCATTGACATTTTTGCCCATCTGTTTATAAATCTGGTTTCTACAACTCCCTCTGCAGGTTTGAGTGTTGGCTAAAACAACTCGCAGAACTCAAGAAAACCCTTCATGTCAGTTTGGTCCCAGTCCATCTGTTCACAGCACCGAATAAATAAATTAATTAATTAAATTAAAGCAAATTAATTAATTAAAGCAAAGAAAATGCATGTATTTGCAGTATTGTAAACCAACAAAAATTCCTTGGTTATTGCTGTAAAGAAGGAATCTTGTCGGTGCCATGTAACAGGCTTTGTAAAGTAGATGTACCAGGAAAGCGGAGGAGGTGAGGTCAAGACGTGATGAATCACTTCACACACCTGGCTGCCGGAAGGAGTCCTTGAGTGTCCTGAAACACTCTGTCCTTGGCCAGCTGACTTTGCAGATAGGCGCCTGGTCAAGCTGTTTGTATAAATCCTTCACAAAAGAAACACTACTTCTTTGCAAACCCCTTTGTCTCCTCAGGGGAGGCAAGCTTTGAATAGGGACCTGACTTCAAAAACCTCAAGCTGCAAGAATGTCTGTCAGGCTGACTCAAATGTTGGTTAGCATGACTGAACAGAAATAGTCTGACCAAATGTTAGGTAGCAAAGGAGACAGATACAGTATGAAGGCAGAGGTGCGGAGTTTTTAGTTACATGTATCAGGTCATTATAAATGAGACTGTAAGTGATACTGATGTGCAGCCAAAAGAAGTACGTATGATGATACCTGAATGATACATGCATGTGAGTTCTCATCCTCACTTTTCAGGCGTTTTTGCAGGTTTCATCATTTAGACTTGGTTGGTTCTTAACTTTTTCCAGCCTCTCTCCCTTCTCCAGAAGATGAGGAATAGAGCAGAAAGTTTCAAATTTCTTAACTTGAAGAACTTTTTTTTTGTTATTGTTGTGATTAACAAACACCCAATCAGTGATTCATCAACAATTGCTTCATTAGAACAAAAAAAATATTCTCTTCACTAAGAAAATAGATAGATATAAATGTATTTGATCACAACATTATGTTTGATGAAAATAATTTGGAAAAGATAATGGTGCTTTACTACACCCGAGTATCCAAAGTGTCACCAAATTTCACAATATAATAAAGCTGGGAAGGTAAATTTTATGTATGGGGATTTTACTACAAGAAAAGTAAGAAAAATTCAAATTAGAACAAAACAACCAGAAAAATGAAATACCGAAGCATTTTCCAACATAGATAAGACTTGACATGTGTAAAGTGAAGAAGACACAAAAGATCAGTTTTTGCACAATTCCATATACATGAAATGTCCAGCACAGCAAAATCCATGGAGATATAATTTAAATTATTAGTAGTCAGAGTCTAGTGGAAACAGAGCGGAAAGGAAAGATTGATGTTGAGATTTCTTTTGGAACATATCAGAGAATCCTTTACTAGTGATGATAGTTGTATGCATTTCTGCCTATAAGAGAATTAATTATCAAATTATGTATTCCAGAAGGGTGAAAATACACATGCATGATATCTATCTCAATAAATCTATTAAAATTAATCGAGCAGAGTCCACTGCTGTGGCTTAGTAGGTTAAGCCACTGTCTTCAACACTGGTATCCCATATAGCACCAACATGAGTAGCTGTTCCACATCCAAACTAGCTCCCTGATAATGCACTTAGGAAAGCAATGGAAAATGGCCCAAGTTCTTCTACCCTTGCACTTACATATGAGAGACCTGAAAGAAGCTCCTGACCCTTGTCTTTGCTATGACTTGGCTGATGTGACCATTTGGGGAGTGAACCAGCAGATGGAAAAATCACTTTATATCTCACTCTTTCTGTGACTCTGACTTTGAAACAAATTAACAAATAAAATTAATTTAGCAATTACTGTTAAGCATGAGTATGATGAACACGTATTATGAAAAAGTATAGCATGGAAGTTGAGCTCATGGAACAAGAGTGTTTTGGTGTTAGAGAGACAAGAGTTTAAGCCTGACCTATCACTTCAAAGCTCTTAAGTCATTTGACTTCAGACACTTTGTTAACTACTACTAAGCTCATTTTCCTATGTAAATTACTATTTAGGCTACTGAAGGATTTCACGATATAATCCATATAAAGCACTTACAATGAATACGTGGGTGTTTAGAGGGTTCCGGGAATGGTATCTGCGATTATCAGTCTTGCTATAATTCTATGTCTAGACAAAAAGACGACTGGCAGCTAATGCACACTGTGTTAAACAAGTTATTAACAAATGGAAAGATTATGAATTATTGATATTTTGTCTGATGTTTCATTTTATGTATATTCTACAGTGTGCATTTCTATGCTACATTTCTAAAGTGTTTATTTTTACTTAAGGGGCAAATGGAGAAAGAGAAAGACATTTTCCATCGTTTGATTCAGTGCCTGAATTCCTGCAATAATCAAGGCTGGGCTGGGCTGAAAAGAAGAGCCTAAAATTCAATCAAGATCTCCCACATGGGTGGCAGGGAATAAAGTACTTGAGCCATCACCGGCAGCCTCTCATGATGCATTAGCAGGGAGTTGGAAAGGAAAGAATTGGAAATTGTTTTGGCATTTTTATGTGACAGTGTGCATGCTATGTGGCAAGTTAACCTGCTGTTCCACAACACCTGCCCCTACATTTTAGTTTTAAAATACACATGGAATAAACATTATCATTCTATAAAATTTGGAAATATTGCACCTTAATAAAAGGTGCATATTTTTTCTGCATGGCAATAACTTATGTATTGGACCAACTTCTCAAAAGTATTATTGTGATTTGTTCCAGGTCCAGAAAATTCAGTCATGTCAGAATAAGGGCGTATAGGCGCTAACATGAGGCCACTTTCCAGGTTGTTGACATTAGTTATGTGATGGAAAATGTCTCTAAGTTCCAGACCCACAGATTTAGTGGTCAACTGTAGTTGTTGATTGGTTAACTGACCTTTTAATTGTAACCTAAGTAGCTAGCAATCTTTGTTTATGGAAGGCTTTCAGGTGTGTAATCTTTCACATGCATCCTTATTGCAGCATCTAGTTTATAGCACTGCACGACTGTTCAATTTTTGGCCTCCTTTGGAAGAGATTGTAAATCTTGTGTTGCAAACATATTGATCCACAGAATTCCAGTATGATGATAAAAAAATCTCCCCAGTATTTGTGAACACATATATTAGGTTTTCATGACTTGAAGTCATACAGTATTTGTGGAAGAAGAGAGGTATAAATACATTTAATTTTACGGTTCATAGGATAGTATTGTCATTGCAAAGATGGAACTATTCTTGTGTAATATCTGAAAAATACTATGAGAGTTTCTGTTTTTCACCAAATAAAGCACATGTATTTTATCTTGCATAATGTTTATTTTTCCTTTTATCTTGTCAGAAAACAAAATTTTGACAAATCGTGTTGAAAGATTTAATTGGATTTTATTAGTGATTCATAAAATGGGCAGCATCCCATCTGTAAAATTGAATGATGGGCTTCTGAGCACAGAAACTTGACTTTAGAGGCTTAAAAGGCTAAAGAAAGCAAAAACAGGCAAGAGAAAGCCAACTGATCAGTTAGGCTTTTTTACCACATAGTCTTAAAGCAGAAGCGACTTCCTTATCATGCTAGCTAAGTTTGTTGTGGCCCCATTTAATTTGATGCTGTGACTCTCCTATGTCTGTCTTTCTTTTTTCTTTCTTTCTTTCTTTCTTTCTTTCTTTCTTTCTTTCTTTCTTTCTTTCTTTCTTTCTTTCTTTCTTTCTTTCTTTCCTTGGTACACTGACCTGTTTTAAAGTTCAATATCACCATGGATCATGTAGCAGAAGTGACTCCATTCTGCTTTGATCTGGTCTCTTAGTGGCTAATAAAGGAGTTTAATTAAAAAGAAAGAAGATATCAGAATCAAGGTGGAATAATAAGGTAAGGACACACAGATGGAGAAACATTAGCCAATGGGAAGCAGAGAAGGCAAAATCCAGGAAACAGGAGAAGGCAGAATAACAGCAGAGGGGTACCTGGAGACTCACAGCGGCATGCAGGGAGCAGAGATCTGAACTCCACCCGCAGCCAGAACTCCACCAGCAACAAGATGGGAAGGGACATTCACCAGGAGCTCAGGACATGAACCAGGGCAAAGAACTGCCCATTTGGCTGGTCTGTTGATTTGACCAGGAGCAGAGACAGAGCAACAGGTCCTAAATGGGTGGCACAGGAACAGGGTGCATTTCACAGCCCGGTCTTCCCCGAAGAACTGAATTGGGCATCATTTTGTTTAAGGAGGCAAGGGTTATGGGACAGGACTACACATGCACTGAGCTGGGAGTGAACTCATTTCTGCCTAATGAACTGCAACAACATGGCATCCTACAGGTTCCACTCAAGAGAGGTCTGGGTAGCCCTCAGACCTGAGGCCAGCAGATGAAGAACTCTAATAGTGCCACATCAGGTGCCATTTCTTACAGTGTGGCAAAGGTTTTAAGATTGCAGGGACAACAGTGAGCTGCACATGCATTGAGCTGGGGGCAAATTTATTGGGGAAATTCCACAGGGAAAATGATATCAACTATGGCATTGTATGGGTCAAAATAGGTCTGTGTGGCCCTCAGACCTAATGGCCAACAGGTTCTGGCAAGATCAGTACCACCAACAACTTAGCTATATACGACACTTGGTGTCTCCCTAATCCTGGGACCTGCTCCAACCAGTAGTGGAAAAGCTTGTGCAGACAGTTGTGCAGCCTCAGCATGGCATCATAGGAGTTGGAAAGTGATGAGCCAGGAGCTGTGGCTATGGAGACCATGGTAGAAATTTAACATAAGAACTCAAACCCGGAACTTGCTGGAGAGAGTGGCACAATTGACTGCAAACAAAGAGCCATGTACCAACTGTACACCTGTGGGTGACACAGCTTAGAAGCCTTCCCCAAGGAGAAGACTCTGATAACCAGAAGTGTAATGACCAAGAGCAAAAGAAGAGACAAATGCACAGTGAATATTACTGAAGACTCCCATGAAAAGAGCAAAACCCTTCGCCAACTTCAGAGTTAACTGAGGAATGCATCTAGAAAGTGGGGAATACAGAATTCAAAACACTTCTTATAAAGCTTCTTGGAAACAATGAGAAACATGAAAAGCAGCAGTTTGAGGAATTTAAGTAATATGTTACACAGGAAATAGCAGCAATGAATCAAATGAAAGTTGATATATCAGAAATTAAGAATACAGTGGAGCAAATTAAAAGTACAATGGAGAGTCTCCAAATTAGATTGAAGGAGGCAGAAGAAAGAATCTCAATTTTAGAAGATATTTCCTGTCACCAGGGGGAAACTAACCAAAAGCTGGAAGCAGAGCTGGGTCAAACTGAAAAAAGCATTCAAGAACTGAAAGACACTGTTAAAAAGGACAAATATGAGATATGGGAGTCCCAGAAGGTGCAGAATGCGAAACTGGGCTTATAGGGGTATTCAATGAAATAATAAGGCAAATTTTCCATATCTAGAGAAAGAATTGGGAAACAACATCCAGGAGAGGCACAGAACTCCCAACAGGGTTGACCAAAAGTGATCTTCACCAAGACACATGATAATCAAGTTCTCTTCAATCGAACATAAGGAAAAAATCCTTAAATGTGCACATGAAAAAAATCAATTGGCATACAAAGGAATGTCAATTAAACTCACAGGAGACTTCTCCCAGGAAACTCTATAGGCCAGAAGAAAATCCAGATTCTAAAAGCAAAAAACTGTCGACCCAAGATAACACACCCAGCAAAGCTTTCCTTTTTCTTTGAAAATTAAATAAAATCTTCCACAATAAATAAAAAATTAAAAGAATATGTCCCTCCAAGGCTGTCCTACAAAGGATGCTTAAAGATATTCTCTTGGCAGAGAAGAGGAACAGGACTCCCCCACACCAAAGGCAAACATGAAAAAAATCCCAGTATAATAACAACAAAAGGCTACATCAGTGAACAACCTGTTGCTAAAATGACAGAACCAAATCACCACCCATTCATATTAACCTTGAATGTAAATAGCTTAACTTCATCAATCAAACATCATAGATTAGTGGACTGGATTAAAATAACTAAATCCATCCATTTGTTGCTTACAGGAGACACATCTCAACAACAGAAATCAGCAGAGACTATATTTCCTGAATTTTTATTTTTTTTAATTTCATCTCTTCAAAATATTTTCTCATTAAATTCTTCACTGACTCATAGATGATACAGTATCATCATTTTCTTCAAAAAGGTTCTGGATTTTCTTTTTCATTTCTTCAGCTACATGTTAATCATTTAATAGCATGTTATTTAATTTCATGGCTTCTTTTTTTCTTCCTGTTACTGATTTTTTTGTGGCATTTCATTTAAAGAGATATATAGTAAATGGAGACTCTCCTATCCAGATACAAAGATACAATGCAGCATGCACCTCTATTTTCAGGCCAAAGATAGCCTGCCAATGAAACTGTTAACTGCATCGTGACAACAGAATGCTGGACTCTCTGCCATTGTCCATGCCTGCATTGATGGACATATGACTGTGTATGAAGAACTATACTATAACAATGATATAGAGGAACTCAGTGAGGCGGGAGGTAATTGGGGAGGGGTAAGGGAAATCCCAGGCCCTATGGAATTATATGATAAAATGATAATAATAATAATAAGAAGTAAAATTTAAAAAAAGAAAAAGATATCCCTTTATAACTTCTATGTAATAGTCTGAAAAGTCTTAAGCCTATAAACTATTTTACAGTAATACTTTGGATTTTTATGGTACTTTTCAAGGAAATAAGTGCATATTTAATAGTTTAGGATTTTACTTATAAAATTCTTTGAATGAAATCATTATAAATTGTAAAAAACCTCTTATAGATCTGAATGCTCATTTTAGTCCAAATATCAAGAGGGAAATCTTATTATCCAATGTACAGCAAATCATTCCTTTCTACTCTTGGCATCATTACTTCCAACCTACCAAAGCTCAGACAGTGAAAACAGCCAATCCCTGGAAACACAGTCAAAAATGTATGGGTAGGTCAGTGAGCTGGACTATGTATTCTAGACCTAATCACAGTTATTGATGCAGGTCTCTAAGTCCAAGTTTATATAAAAATAAATTCGGTACTTTCTGATACTACAAAGAAAATGGAAGCTTGAACTTGCAGATGATTGCCAAAAGAAGAGGATCTAAATTGGAGATAAATCAGTGTAGATCTAAACAAAGTCTTTGATGCATGTTTTCGATCTAGCTCCTTGATAAAATGCCTGGAAAGCAGCAAATGAGGGCACAAGTATGTGGGTTTCTGTTTTGGTCCACCAGCCACAGCTCTGAATCAGCTGATAGAATCTCTCTCTGTTCCTCTCCCAATCTCTTCTCCGTCTTCCATTTTTTCTTTTAGAATAGATTAAAAATTTTAATCTATTAAAATTGTAAAATTATTTAAAAACACGGTCACGGGTCTAATCTAGATTTTAATTACTTCATACTTCAGTTTTAGTAAAGTGTATATGTGTTCACAAATCTATCAAGTAGTTCTAAGTCTTCTAATTAGTTGACGTGTATTTCCTTCTAATAGCTCATGATTATTCTGTGTATGTCCTGTGAATCCTTTGCCCAGTGTTGGCCTGCTCCAATTCAAGTGCCACTCTTCATATATTTTTGAGGGAATAGTATCCTCTCTCTTTCTCTCTCCCTCTTTTCCTCCCTCCCTCTTCATTTCTGTATGTTTAACTCTACCTGTTTCTCTACACCTGTTTCTTTCTTCCTCTGTTGCTCTGTTGTTGAAATAATTTTCCAGAAATGACAATTTCAGCTAGCTATGAAACAACTCAGCAAAAGGCTATTTTTATCAGAGTTTATTTACTAAATTTTTATTTTTGATGTTTAAGAGGATCAAGCATTTGCTACTATGAATGAGCATGCAACTAAGGAAAAACATTCTTGTAACAAATTTATTGGTGCCATCTTGATCATATATTTAGGATGAATCCACACATGTGAAAATACTTATTCAAAGAATATGCACTCTTGTGTTTTTAGGCTCTTTGTTTTTTTAATCTTTGCCACTGTCAAATGGCTTATCTTAATGCGAATGTATACTATTTTAAAAACTATGTCAAATAAAAGAAGCTCTCCTTAATACATTTCTTCATAATTGCTTTTTTCTTACTCTTTATTTCTCAGGGAAAAAATTAAACTATTTACCACACTAAAACACAGTCTTCACATTTCCATTAACATTTATTCAAAATTGTAATTTACTTTGTGAAGAAATGATATATTTACAATACTTCCACATTGTGTCCAACACATGGTAGCTCTGTTGATTCAATTATTTTATTTCTTATCACTCAGTAAACTTTAACATTTTTTTTTTACTAAGTTCAAACAAATTTCATTAGGAGGAGTTGTTCTCAGGAATCCTATACTTTTGTTTTCTCACTTTACATAGGCCTTTTTTGTAGCATTTCTCATGTCTGGTATATCAGAAGTCTGACAGAAGTTTTCAATTTAGCTAGTAGGTTGATCTCATATGTTAGTCTTAATGAGTATTCAACGTCAATAGTAATATAGCCTGTAAATAATGGAAAATTTACCGTTTCATCAATAATTACTCTTTTCACTTTCACTTACTATATAATAGCACTAGGAAGGGAATCAATAGCAATTTTAAATAATGGTTTTATTTATGTCTCTGATTTCTATTAGAAATTTTTTGTGTCTGCTATTAAACACACCATTCCCATTTAGGAAACATGTACTTCTAATTACTTAGGAAGCTTTTTAAGCATGAAGAGAAAAATGTTATTTTTATCAAATGCATTTTAGCACAACTTGAGATGATGTTTTCCTTTGATTTATAGACATGAGATTTTTATTATTAATAATAAAAAGCTTAGATGTAATGGATTTTCCGTTATATGCCAGTCACTTGAAGTACTTTGAATACAATAATTCATTTACCCATCACAGTTCCTACAGGTAGTATTAGTAGTCCAAATGTCTAAGATCTGTAATGACTAACAGGATGCTCTAACTCTCTTCAGCTCACTGTTGTGTCCAGAACCTTTTGCTAGTAGCTTTGTGGACTTCTAGAGACTCAAGGAGTGGCTAAGGTAGTCCAGGGTCATTTAGAAGAACTTAGATAATGAGTCTTTATGGGGAAATGTTTTAAAATTCAAGAAAAATACTTGAGAGACAGACATAGGAAAGTCTGACCCATAGGTTTGCTCCTGAAATACCAGTCATAAAAGGGGCTAGAAAAGCTAAAGCAAGGCAAATAAAGAACACTTAGAATTAGAAACCATCATTTTCATTTTTAAATTAAGTAATCCTTGAGTGAATTTATCTATCATGTGTTTATATATTGTACATGTTCAGAACTATGCTTGTGGATAAGTCTGAAAAAGTATACATGAATTTAATATTTGAATTGATGTCAATTAGTGCATTGAAGACTAATCCAGTATGGGAAATTAACCTGTTACTTTAACAGCATATGGTAGACTGAAAATAAATCACTCTAAAATTCTTAATATTTTGGAGTGGAGAAATTGTGCTGAATTAACAAAATTTACGATCTGAAGGACTTCAAGATAAGAGCCCAGAGCAAGTTACATTAAACTAATACTCAGAGAGGCATAGAATATATTTGAATTGTATAGTACATTACTTAATCTCTGGGTATACACAATTTAATTGCTTTTAGATGGTGATGTGAACTTACATACGACCTCTACTTCGAATAATGTGCATGCAGTGTGTTTAGTCCTGAATATCAACAAGTATAAGTTAATAGATACTGTTATATTTGAGTATTGCAGCTTTTGTGACATGCTGCTCTGCAGGCAGTACCAATATGAAATCAGATCACATTTTAAATGAGCTACTGAATGCAAAATGGCTTGGTAAAATTGTAATCTTTTATAATCTGTTTTATTTTATACTATTGAATTTTGCATTTTTTGGCTTAATCAATTGAATTCCTTACAAGTACATTTTCATTAAACATGAAATTTATTGAATTTAGATTTTATGGAAGGAGAATTGGAAATAAATTGAATGATATTAATTCTAATTGAAAATAATCCACTGTTCTAAAATTAATTTATTTAGTGATGTCATATCTGGCGATAAGAACTGTCATTGGAAAAGGGGGTCATTATTATGGCTATCATTTTGAGCTGATTGGTGATGACATTTTTTCATAAGTATATTATTTGCAATAAAATTCTTCTGACAGTCTTTTAAGTGAGGTTCCAAGAATATTATACAGAGTAGCCAGGATACGGCATATTTCATCCATAGAAATTATTACATTTATAGACAGAAGCAATTATTATCATTTGGAAATTAAAGAAATTATAACCTAAACATGTGGGTATTGTATACAAATCTAAAAATTATTTTCTTATGTTGAAAAATGATAATAAATTTGACCCAAATTAAAAGATATTCATCTGTCATTCATTTTTTCGCTATACATACTTGATGAGTTTTGGAGATGCAAATATTCTGCCTTAATTATATTGATATCACTATTTCATTATGCAGAATGATACATTGTTCTCAAAATTTAGCAGATTATCAAACAATAAATGCTTTTTTATTAATACAGTTTCTACTATACCTAGATTATTAATTAAATTTGTCATAAATTGAAGTGTGAAGTAAGAAGCAAATAAACTAAGGGAATTCATGATTGTACTAAAGACTTAATTATTTTAGGATTTTTTAAAAATCAGGTACTTTGAAAGCATCTGGTCCCTTCAGGTTCTCTTACTTCCTGTTACAGAACCACTAACACATTATAAACCTTTGAGTATTATGTTTTACGAAGTATAGTACTTACACTGTCTGTGGGAGTGAAGACTCACTTGTGGGAAGACAAATTATGACTCTTGGAGTAGACATCATTTAAAACTGGGAATACTAGGGAATTAAAGCTGAAGACATTTAAGAATTAACTGATACAGAAAGAAAACTTTTCAGAGCTACACTTACCTTAACAAAGGCAAAAATGTCTAGGAATTTAGACTTCCATAAATTCTTCTTCAGGAGAAAGGCTTATTAGAGTCAACAGAAATTCCCCTGACCATTGTTGTGCTATGGCTGGTTAAGCTGGTGTCTGTGAAACCAACACCCCATATGGACACCTGTTAGTGCTCCAGGGGCTCCATTCAATCTAGCTCCCTACAAAATGTACCTGGAAAAGCAGCAGCAGATGTCCCAAGACCTTAGGCTTCTGGACCCGCACTGGACAGCTAGATGAAATTACTGATTCTTGGCTTTATCTTGGCCCAGTCTTGGCTGTTTCGCCATTTGTGGAATGAACTAGAAGACAGAAAATTCCATTCATTTCCTTCTTTCTGTGTAACTTTGCCTTTCACACAAATAAATAAATCTTAGCAAATTGAAAAAAAAAAACAGTAGACAGTCCTTATGAGTGACTGCTGCGAGGAAAATAGAAATAGCATTCACACGTACCTTGATGAATGAATGTCCTCCTTTTTTGTTCTTGTTATATACTCCAAACATTGACCAAACCTGCACCTTCTTTTGAAACTCATAAAGTTATCAGGACAATAAGATGCTGGACTCAATGCTGGGTATGTGCTTGCAATGAAGGAATCTCAACTGAACTTGAACTGTGGTTATGCACCATGGGGGGAAGGTTGTGGGAGGAGCGGGGGAAATCTAAGCACCTATAAAACTGTGTCACATAATACAATGTTATTAACAATAAAAAAAGAAATAACTTAAATGGAAAAAAAAGAAACTCATATCCATGAAAATTAGTTTCCCCCTTATGTCTCTTGGTTCTTTGTTAATGTTCAGGTGTCCAGATCTTGGAAATTAGAAGGTAGAATAAAATTTTGTCTGCCAAGACATTGAGTATACCATGCATTGTAGAAGTTAAAATTTACAATATTGGTAGAAAGGTTGCTTACTAATGAAACAAATTGGTTATTGCAATAATGTAATCTTAATCTCATAGCTTTCTTATTTTCCGAAATGTGTAAGTAAAATAGTCACATCCTGGAGAGTTTTTGCTTCATTCATCAAATTTTCAATTGAGAAACATTTTGGAAACAAAGTTAACTGTGTTGTGGTGTGATTAGTAACTGTGGGTAAACCCACAATGAACTAACACCTGAAAAAGCTGTTATTTATCAGCTTTACAATCCAAATGGGCTCAGTTGGTACCAGCTTGCCAGTGATGGATGGCTTTTCTTAATTCTTTCTTGCTGATCTTGTAATAAATAAAGTTTCAGAGAGAGGAAAGTCAGGATGGAAGAGAAAAGTTTATTAAAGTATGTTTCAAGAGAGAAACAGGCCAGTTGAAAGGAAACATGGCATTAATTTGTTCATGTATGGGGTTATAGCTCTAGAACTTAAAGATATTGAAGGCAATAGGGCCCTGATGTCCACACTTGACATTTGTAATTGACATATGGTAGTTGCTGGCCTTTGGGAATCCTGCTTGTGTGGCTTTAATTCAGAAGGTTTTAAAATTTGATTTAGCTGCCATTTTATCATGAATCAAACTGCAAAATAGACAGTCTTAGCTGTGACTCAGCAGAGAGCAAGGGTCCTTCTTTTGATTCCCAGAGGAAGAGGGTTTTCTGGTCAATGGCGATTGACTCATTCATGTTTTACTGTATGACACCAGGCACTATTGTAATTCAGATCTTGCTAGTAAGGGTTTCAACTTCAGAAACGAGAGAAATTTGTTGTAGAACCTCCATTGTACTGAATAATGATTTCTCCAAAGATTTTCAAAACAAAACTGAAATTCACTACTAAATAAAAAGATACTCTGTAAGCAAGTTAATTTTCCCAGAATCTTGGAGTGGTTTGGAAGTGTCATTGCTCCTATCCACATAAACTACAATTAAATTACATATTGGGACATTACTAAGTTCAGTTACTCTTACCAGTACTATTTACAATGAATAAATACTAATTACATGAAATACTAGTTATACTTTATAGGTTGCAAGTTATTACTTATTACATTTGTTTGGTACAATGATCAGACAAGTCTAGAAGCTTCTAACTTAATGAGGCTTAATGCATTTGTGTCATTTCATTGGAAAGCGAAAGATTTGATCTTCCAACAAAATCTTATTCAAAACAGCTTTCCAGAGGGATGTAAAATTTCATGAAAAATTCTAACCTACTATGAGATAGGTTTATAAGAACACATAGCATCAATATGAATGCTCTGAGGCTGATCGCATCCTGAGCCTAAGAAACCATTGTATTACCTTGCCTCATTTCACTTTTTTCAGCAGTCATGTTATGCCTCACATACATTTAATTGCATGTATGACTTGCCAATCTATAGTTACTCTTCTAAAATGGCTGTTTTCTACTTATTTATCCTAGACTGTGCTTTGAGAGAAGTTAGGTTGATTAAATGTATTTAAACTATTTAAAATTTGAAAATCAAATAGCAAAGGCTTTACCTGAGATATAACTAAATTTTCCATGTAATCCTTTAATCAGTCAGGGAACAATTATATATTTAATTCTATATGATGTTTTATGGTAGTTTAATACTTTAATTTGATATTTACACGTGGAAAAACTAAACAAGTAATTATGGATATTCAGATTAATTAAAAGCATTAGATGGTATTAAATATGAAAGAGCATATTTTAATAAAATCTTTCACGTTTTTCTTTTCATAATCACATATACTGAAAATAAATGGTAATTGCAGCTTTATCTGAATCAAATATATTAAAAATAAGGCAAGTAAATTTTTTGAGCAAGCTGGCAATAATACCTTGGATTCAATTAAAGATGTTTTTTACTGCTTACTTGTTAAAACTGTCAATTAAGTGAGTTTTCACTGATATTTATAAATGTTCTTATAGTAATGGAAAGAGCTAAGGACCCAAAGTTTACCTTAAAAACATCTCCAAGAAGGAATACATTCAGAAAAAATAAGTACAGAGTCAAATGATCGGTTTCGCTTTACGCTTGTGTGTATGTGTGTGTGTTGGGTGGGGGGGAGTTGTAGTGTAGCTATTTAAGCCTATGGAGTGGAGAAGATGGAGAGAGAAAGAGTGAGCTAGAGAGAGAGAAATTTATCCCTGAGTCTCCAGCTTCTTGTTACAAGCAGCTCATATTTTACCATGCGCAATCGTCTATGTTATTTTTATGAATGTTGGACATTTATTTTGTGTTCTTATGAGTTAGCAATATATTAATGATACACTTTTATAATTAATGCCACAGCTGTGGTTTTTCCACTGGAGATTTGTCTTTTTTATTTTTAGAATACTTAGTTGACTCTCTTGTTATAAAAATAAGGGGGCCCAGCATTGTAGCCTCACAGCTTAAGTCCTTACCTTGAACACACTGGGATCCTGTATGGGTACCAGTTCTAATCCCGGAAGCTCCACGTCCAATCCATCTCTCTGCATGTGGCCTGGAAAAGCAGTTGAGGACGGCCCAAAGCCTTGGGACCCTGCACCTGCGTGGGAGACCTGGAGGAAGTTCCCGGCTCCTGGCTTCTGATGGGTGCAGCACCAGCCGTTGCAGTCAGTTGGGGAGTGAATCATTGGATGAAATACCTTCCTCTCTGTCTCTCCTCCTCTCTATATATCTGACTTTGGAATAAAAATAAATAAATCTTAAAAAAATAAGTAAGGGCTTTTTATTTGTGTATTTAATAATGCAATGTGCTATTTGTACTTTTGGATAAATATTTTTAGTATATTATTATTATTATTATTGATCTAATGTGTATTATCTGAAGTATATATGTGGAGGTGTACTTGGCTAACAGAAACATTAAATAAGGAAACAAGAAATTCAGAAACATTATGAATTCATTGAAGAGCAACATACAGGCATTATTAAAGAAAAGATTTCCTTAACTTGAAATAAAAAATAGAACTTTTAGTTAAGGAGAAAATTTTTGAAAACTATAACTTCACTGTATATCACTTTAGATCTTCAAGAGGATAAACAATCATTTGTCCTGAATGATGTGTTATGAAATAACAGGACAAGGCCAGATATGTCAACATTTATCTATTCCATGTGTAAGTTGTACATAATTGATCATATCAGTGGGACATTTTAGCAGTTAGAAAAAGTTCCTTTTGGCACCTACTGCATATGTTTCCTTGAGATGAGATATTTTCAACTTCTGCAAGAATTGGTCATTTTAATTCACCAAAAGATGGAAAGGAATCTTTCTAATAGAAATGATATTTCATTCTCCTCCCCTCGCCCCTTTGGGTTTAATTTCTAACAGTTTCAACATTAAACTGGATGGGCGAGGAAACAACTCTGTGGTCTTTGTTGGACGTTTGACCTACTCTGTTATCTCCAATGACGTATACATGCAATAAATCTGCACCTCAGGCTTATAGACTATTCCTGTGCAAGGAAGATGCCACAGATTTTGAATGACAAAGCCATTGCTCAGCAATATAAAAAACAGGCCAGAGGCGAAAATGTCCAAATTGGCTGTAGTTCAAAAGATCATTTCACACAGTGTAATAACGCTGCTCTTGGCCTGTGTCGTGTGTCCCCTCAGACCCACAACCAAGTGAGATAATCAGTACCAGCATATTTGAGGCCAGCATCTTTGATTACTCCACATAAAAAAGGTTCTTCCAACAAATAGGTGATGGTTTTTCTGACAAGTCACTAAGCTCCCTCTATTTAGTTTTTTGTTTTATTTTTGCATTTTCATATTTTGATCTTCACTTTTTAAATATTTTCCTTATTTCTGGCCGGTGCAATTCAAATTGTCCATGAATTGAGTCTTTAGGGCATAGTTTTTAGTTTGATCTCTAAAATATTATTTCCTAAAAGGCACACCAACACTTAGAAATGTCATCCTAAATTTTTGCAAAAGATGAAAATGATATATACCAACCGTACAAAATAAGGAAAGGACAGTGTTTATACCCTCGATTGAGTAAAGATTAAAATGGTAATTTTGCAAAAAACAAATTTTAAGATGTATTTTTTATTTGAATTGCCGATTTCTAGAAAAAAGGAGATAAGAAAAAGATCTTGCTTCCACTAGTTCATTCCCCAGCTGGTTGCAATAGCCCAAGTTAAGCTGATCCGAAGCCAGGAGCCAGGAGCCTCTTCTGGGTCTCCCATGCAGGTGCAGGTTCCCAAGGCTTTGGGCCATCCTCTACTGCTTTCCCAGGCCACAAGCAGGGAGCTGGATGGGAAGCAGTGCCACAAGGACACAAATCAGAGCCAATATGAGATCTCGGTTCAGGCGAGCTAAGGTTTTAGCCACTGTGCTATCACACTGGACCCTAGATAGTAAAACTACAAAGGGCCTGTGATTAGAGATGTGAAAGTGGTGTTATTATTATTATTAATGTTATTATTTTCCATGATCCAGTTTTGTAAACATAGGTATTTAATGAATGTATTTTATCACATTCCTTCCAACATCTCAAAACACACTGTATTTTTTTAATAGATTTATTTATTTTCACTGGAAAATCAGATTTATAGAAAGGAGACACATGGGAGAAAGATCTTCTGTCTGCCGATTCACTCCCCAAGTGGTTGCAACGGCCAGAACTGAGGTGCTCTAAAGCCAGGAGCCAGGAGCTTCTTCTAGGTCTCCCACGTGGGTGCAGGGTCCCAAGGACTACTTTCTCAGGCCACAAGCAAAAAGCTGGATGGAAAGTGGAGCACAACTGGGATACAAGCCAGCATCCATATGGGATTCTGGTACATGCAAGGTAAAGACTTGAGCCACTAGTCTACCGTACACTGCATTTTATATTAATGTTAATACGATACACATTTATAATTGTTAATGATATATATGTAAGATATATAAATATATGAGTGAGTGACCAGAATTTATTGAAAAGCTCCTTTTTATTAGTGAGATTAATGCATATAAAGCATTAAATTGACACTTTCAGCTGATCATAATGTAAGTTTCATTGCAAATTTTTCATAGTTGAATATGAGTTTCAACTAGAACTGTAAAAGTCATAAAAAATTGAGATTCCAGAACTTTTGTTTGAAAAGACAGATTTTGTAGGACTTATAAGAGATGCAAAGAAAATTTGCGGCAAACTTAAAATCATGACGACAGTATAAATTCTACAAACTGAATTAGCTTAATAATCATAGGAGACTGAAGTGGGCCTTTTCGAAATGACGTAAAAAATAATTAAATTTGTGTCTGTGTATGTTGACTGATAAAATATTGATAATTACAGAACTTGGATATTCCCTTCCCATCTATTTTATAGATTTAGCTTTTTCACTGCAGCAAGCACAGGCTTTTTAATCATTATTCTATTATATAACACTTGCATAAACATCTTGAGATAAATCTCAGAATGAATTTCTCAGGGTTGGCTTTAGATTCGTCTTAATTTCTTGTGCTATGACCTCTATTTGTTTGATTCACTACGTTAGTCATGTAAATATGCTGTATATTTCCACATATAATTCCTTCTTATATCATTGTTTTACTGTAGTCCTGCATAAAGTTTATTGTGAAAATTGGTCAGTATATGTACCTATCATGTGAGTTTCAATTACTTGATAAATTTTACATCTTATTAAATTTAGGCAGAAGATGATCCACTTCTGATTGATTATAGGAATTGAAAAATATACCACTGTTCCAAGTTTTCTTCTATCATGTGACTAGTCTTGCCAATCAGCATGCAATTTGAATTTGATATTATTGTTACTGTTTAAGTCACTCATCACCTGAGTATGTTCTTCAGTATATCCTCGATATATTTTTTCTGCTCCTTTCCAAAGCCTGATTTCAGATTTCCTGGTGATTGCATGACATACCAAGTCACAATTCAATAAGTATGTTCACATAATTTGAACTGAAATAATCTGAAATATTTACAATTAAGTAATGTAAGTCATCTTTTCAACTGGGTATCTTGGAGCTGGCATTTTGTGCAGATGCCAGTTGGGTCATTTGTCGCCCACAGAGGAGTGCCTGCACTGGACTCTAGGCCAAGGTCTTCATTCAGCCTTTGTTATTATGCAGAATAGAAAGCCCTAACGCATGGATTCCTGCTGTTCATACAAAATGTCAAACTTAGGTTTGGCTCTAGCTTCACCTTATCCTAGTCAAGCCAATACAAGTATCTGAGGGGAGTGAAACAGTGGGTAGGAGTCTCTCTCCCCTTTTTCCTTTTTCTTCTTTCTCCTCTCAAAGAAGTGAAGCAAAAGTTTTTTAAAATATGTCTTTGGTTTTTGTTATTTTACAAAGAAAATATCTATTCATCAAGAAAACAGTATCATCACTGAAGATATTCAACCATTATATAAAAGTTCATGCAATAATATATTTGAGATGGAAGGGCATTTTCAACATTATTTGTGAATCACAATTAGAAGGTAATTTATTTCACACAGTTTCTTCTTTACTAATCAGATATCACAGCATCGAAAATGTTTCAGCATGGATATCTCAAAGTTGTAATTATTTTCTTTAAATTTCTTATGTCTTTAATGTATGCTGTATTTCAGAAAATAATTACATTTCTTTCTTATTTTATGCATGACATATGCAATTTGCCCAGAATCATGCAGCAGATAGTGCTTTAGCAAGGGTTCCCACCCAAATTTTATTCCAGGATCTATGTTCTCTTCACAAAATTATGTAACCAGCTGTGAAAAATCTTTGTTGGTCTGGTATTGTGGTAGAGTGGCTTAACACACTACCTGAGTTCCAAGTCAATGTACACCTTATCTGGTTTCTTGCAAATGATAATGAGGGACAGGAGATGATAAACCATGCACTAGGTTCCCAGGGCTCCAGCCTCTTGATTTCAGCCTGGTTCAGCCTGCATGTTGCAGGCTTTTGGTGTGTAAATTGGAAAATAGAACATTCTCTCCCTCCCTCACTCTCCAATAAATAAAACATTAAAATAGGTTTTCCTTTTCATAGACTTAGAAGATTCCTATTTTGCACTTCAAATATAGTTTGCTTCATCTCTCTATAAAATAAGAACCTAGAGAGTAACACTTTTCTGGCATGTTCTAGCTTAGAGTTGCATTTTTATGACGATAGCTTGCATTCTGTGGACACTTAAGTTTCTTTTACTCCGTTCTGTACATTCCTTGTGGTCCAGTGGCTGTAATTGCATGCAGTATTCCAGGTACAGACGTTCTGTGGTTTACCAACAGAGGATATATGTTGGTCTCCTTTGTGTAAGAAAGAGTCAGCAATGGTTCCAAATCTCCATTCTGGGATTTGATTTTAACTTCAGAGCCAAACACTTAAATGTGGTTTAGATTAATTTTCCCTAAATGCATACGAACCATTTGGAGTACAGAGGAAGTTGAGCAATTTTTTGAAACCTGCTCCATAATATTCTCTTGCCAAGTGGTTAGTTATCTTAAGTAGACACTTTTGCACTGAACTGAACTGTGATTTAATTCAGTTGTTAAGACAATACATGTAAACATATTTACAAAACTAAACAGAAAGAAGGAAAGTGGAAACGTTTATATATACACAAATATAAAGTTTCTCATATTTACAGAGCATTCTTACATATACAGAAATATCTTTGCTTAAACAGTATAAATTATAATATTAGAAAAGCACATTTCTGTGAAAAAAATATCGAGTAGCAGAACACCGAGTTTATTGGTCACTGGTTAACTTTCATAATGATCTGAAAATACCTCTGCTAGTGATATTTACCTTTTTTAATGTGAAATTTTGCAATTATATAATGTTTAGTATAGCAAAAGTCAGGGATACATTAAGAAGTTGGGCTATTGTTGTCTACAAATTTACTGAATCATTACATCTAAAACTCCATATCTTTATTTAGATTTTAAGTCAATAGCATATCCTCTAAATGTTCTTAAAATGGCGATGTTTTTAAATTGAATGTATTGTTGTGACACAACTGTAATATGTCAGCATATTTAATATTAGTGTTTCTAATAAATATAGTTTTCTTAGACTGAAAACATATACCTTTTCTTTCTGTACATTGTGTGACTTTGTAGGGTGTAATCAGAAATGTAGGTATAATTAATACTCTATAATTATATGATGACATTTAATCAATGTATTTCAACGTAAACACAACTTATGTTATTTAGAATTTTATAATTAAAAAAAAAAACAGGTTCACATATTGTTAGGTGGTTTGTTCCAAAAAATTGACTTAAGAGTAAGTAGGACAGGAAATGGCCAGCATGGATCCAAACATGCCTCACTAGGTGGGACACAAAGATTAGTTACACCTCACTGGTGTATTGGGGATTTCTCTGCACACCCATCCTAAAAAAATGTACTGTACCTAAACTGATAACTATGGAATCAGGTTGAATATAAACCAAAAATTGAAATGTCTATGAAGAAGTAGTAAAGAATGTAGTAAAGGATGTAGTAAAGAAACTGCATCTTCCTATCAACATACTATTAATCAATACCATGTCAATTGATGCCATGAGGTTGTAAATGGTTGTTGATGTTATGTTCGGGCTTTTAATTGATTGGGATGATAATTTGCTGGCTTTACCTTCGGACCAGAGATGGTCTCACCAAGAAATCGTTGAACCCACTAGGATAATAAGACACTGGACTTTATGCTTGGTAAATACTTCCCATGAAAGAACCACAACTGAATTTGAACTGTGGTAACGCAGCAAGGTGGAGAAATCCACCATGGGAAGAGGGTTCGGGGAGTGGTGGGGGGAATCCCAGTGCCCATAACACTGTGTCACATAATGCAATGCAATTAATAAAAAAAAAAAAAACTTAATTAAACAGCAACTTGGTCCAAAAAAACCCCAAAAGAGTAAGTAGGGATAATTTCCATTCTACTGTTAAGGAAACTGATGTTCCACCATTGTATTCTGAGATATTAAACTCATAGTGCAAAGGCTGAAAAAATGCACCATCTTGCAAGTCTGAGTTTACTGCCATTACATAGTACCTCATCTATTTACTGGTATGGTTTTCATAATGGATTCTTTGATTTGTCTCTTATATCAATAAGCACAAAATAGAATTGTTACTATATGACATGGTGAAAATCCTGACCAGTTAAAAGGTATTATTATGATTTTAAAAATTCTAGTTTGATGAAGAATGTTGCAGTTCTTAACAGCATTCAGAATGTCTAACTGCTTGTTTCTGTAGTTACACAGGTCTTGATGTCTAGAAGTCATTTATTTCAACAAACTCCTAATCTAGCATGAAGAAAATGTAACCCCCATTGTTGGCCTCTCAACTCAGTCAGCTGCATGCTATTTGTGTATACTTGACAATGAAACTTGAGTGAGCTAGTTTGGGCTTCTGAAAATTTGGAAAAAATGACCTATCATCTTTTGTAGTATTGGAAAATGTATAATTTGCTAAAAATGAAATATGGGTTACCTTTGTGCTGATTGACAGTATCAGTAACTTAAAAATTATTTCAAGGGCAGGCAATTGGCAGAGCGCTTAAGACATTTCTTGGATTCCCACACTCCATATAGTAAGGCCTTTGCTCAGGACTCAGTTCCGCTCAAGGTTCCAGCATCCCTGAAGGGCTTACCCTTGGAGGTAGCAGGTGACACTCCTCATACTTGAGTGCCTGCCCCCTGTGTATGGTACTAGGATTGGCTTCTACTCTCCTGACTGCAGCTTAGCTTAGCTTCAGCTCTTTCAGGTGTTGGAGTGTGAAGCACTGGATGGAAATTTTATTTCTAACTCTGTCTCAAATAACTAAATTGCTTCACAAGAATCTGAATTAGTGAAATTCAATAGAAGCAGTTATCACTTTCCAAGTAATGTCTTAGTTACAAGCTCTCATCTTTGCAGATAATTCTTTAAAAATGATTTACTTATATTTATTGCAAAGTCAGATATGTGCAGAGAGGAGAAGAGACAGAGAGGAAGATCTTCCCTCCGATGATTCACTCCCCAAGTGACCACAATGGCTGGTGCTGAGCCAATCCAAAGCCAGGAGTCAGGAGCTCTTCCGGGTCTCCCATAAGGGTGCAGGGTCCCAAGGCTTTGGGACATCCTCGACTGCTTTTCCAGGAAGCAAGCGGGGAGCTGAATGGGAAGTGGGGCTGCTGGGATTAGAACTGGCACCCATCTGGGATCCTGGTGCGTTCAAAGTAACCATGCCAGGCCTGAAAATTCTTTTTTTAAGATTTATTTTATTTATTTGAGTGGCACAATAATGGATAGAGATGAAGAGACTCACTCTCCACCTGGGTGCAAAAGCCAGGGTCAAAGCCAGGGGTATAAGAGTCAAATACAAGTCACCTATGGCAACTAATACTTAGATCACAACAAGGGAGTCTTTTCTAAGTGAGATTAGCATACTGAGAATTAACTGCTGTTTACGGTCTGAAAGTATACTCCTGAGAAATACTAGGATTTCTAATTTTTTTCCTCTACTATCTATGTTAAGGTATCTTTAAATAGAGAATATTAAGCTTGTTGCTGTAAAGTTAATGAATATGCCATTATAATATTTTGAGGGAAAAAAATAAGGAAATAAGGAAGGATGAGAGGGTAGTGGGTGGGAGAAGGCCCTATACTTCCTGATCTGTATTAAGAAAAATAATGAAATCTGTTGACATCATAAAAAAAAAGGACCAGAAGAAGGAAAAAGTCAGGAAGCCTAGGACCGTACCCAAGATTCTCACTGGATGCAGGAGCCCAATATTTGGGCCATCTTGCACTGCTTGCTCAGGTGCACTATCAGGGAGCTGGGCCAAAGCAGAGCAAAGTGGTACTGTGATATGGGAAGCTGGCATTGCAAGCAGCCTAAGCTGGTGTGTCACAATGCTGGCCCTTGAATAAAACTCTTATGTTTTGCCTCTTTGAAAACAGACTCATTCTTCCTCTCTAGTATGTCTCTGGAGGAATAAATGCCTGGATTAAATACGGTTGGAGTTTTAAATATTATTTTATGAATTTGTGTTTCTACATAAGGGTCTGTTCCCTGTGGTTTATATCCTCTTAGAACAAGAAAATTAGTCATTCATCAGACAAATGCCCTTATTGGAGTATGACTGTTTTTATGAACATCATCAGTGGACTCTCTTCCTGTTAAATTCACAGTTATTTGTCTTCATAATCATTGCAGTGTATCTGACACTAATAATTGCTCCAAGAAAAATATTCTTGTTTGGTCTGTACAACTTAGCATAATGTGGATTTACTTTTGCTTCTTGCATCATTCTTGAAATAAAAAGAGTGAAATTTAAGCAAAAGAAGACTCCAGATAATACAGAGGAAAGAAGGAAGAAAAGAAAGACAGAGACAAGAAGGTGGTGGTGGAGGAGAGAAACAGAAGAGAAGAGGAGAGAGGACTTGTTAATGATAGAGACTATCATGGCGCCTCTGTGGATTTTTGCCTCATGTATTACACAGAAGCAAACAAGGCAGGTATTACACAGAATTAGAAGAATAACATTTCCTTCCTTATTATAAACCAGGCAAAGAACTTAACTCACAGTTTAATCCTCACAATAGCCTTCAAAGTAAGAATGTTCTTGTTTTATAGGAGAACAGAGTGTAAAAGGAAAATAAGGTAAAATGCCCACAATTATACATGTACTAAGTGATAAGGAAAAGATGTGGACCTAAATCTGTCTCCAGTGCCTATGTCCTAAAATTATATTATACTATCTAAGAAAGTAAAAAACATATTTTTAATATTAAACATTTAAACCGCAGACTGTTTCAATGACTTACATTTCTTTGCATGCATAATTTTTAAAAAGTTCATATATCTTGCTTTATGTCAAGTTTTGAAACTGCGAATTTACAATGTGTCTTTTTTTATATATCATATTTAGTCTGTAGTATTAAGTTTCCTTAGATCAGACCCTTTTGTTTAAGATCATTGTCCCCCTTGGGTAGTTGAAGAAAAACGATAAACTCTGGCTCTTTGTCATAATTAATTAGGGATTCCAGGGCACAATGGGATATTTTACTTTTAAAAAACTTGTATTGAAACAGCTGCCTCTCTCATTACCATGAGATCTGTACCCTTTCAGCTGCCAGTGCTGACATTTCCATTTCCCCATTTCTCCACAAAATGAGAATCTCTAATATTTCTAAAGGGTGTGTTCATGATTAACTTACAGTGGTATTTTAATAGGCCATTATGTGCACTTTCTATCATAAAAATATGTAAAAAGGCTAATAATTCCAGGAATTTATTCCAGTCAGTGAATCAAACCTTTGAAAAAAAACAGTGCTCTCTTTGGGTCAAGTTTAAGAAGTTCGCTGTGCATATCTATGACTTTATAAATTCAAGACTGTAACAACAATTAAGAGCAAAACAACCAAGAATGAGCCATCAAAGTGATGATGCACAGGTCTCTCCCTTATGATAGTCTATGCTGTATTCCTTTGTGGCAGGAAGAATTCTAAATGTTCCCTTTGCACAACATTCCTGTCATCAAGTTATTCAATCCTATTTATTATTAAAAAAGAGTATATAAGATTGAGTCAGAGAGGTTGGGGCAGAAGTTGAAGCACAAGATTTGGAAGCCTGACAAGCATTTGACTCATAGTGACTGGAGTGGAGCCACATAGAAAGCAGTAGAAAACTATTTAATAATCATATTCAGAAGATAGATTTGTCTTGCATTGAATTCAAGTCATCCATCTATTTTTGTGTACATACACAATGTTAACTATAAAACCTTCGTGTAGCATTCAAATCTTAAATATTGTGTCATAAGAAATACATGCAAAGAAAAATAAATGGTTCTTTCAATCTTAGTTCATACTTTTAACTAGCAGATCTATTCTCTTTAAAATTTTTTTCACTTATATATTTATTTGAAAGAGAGAGAGAACGCGCTTACAGCTGTTGGTTTACTCCTCAAATGTCTTCCACAGTTGGGGCTAGACCAGGCAAAAGTCAGCAGCTAGGAAACCAATCTAGGTCTTCCAAGTTGGTGGGAGGGCTGAACTACATGAATCATCATCTGCTGCTTCTCACGTTAAAATTTAGTGGGGAATCTGGAGTGGAAAGCTCTGCCAGGGCTTGCATCCGGGCACTCTGGTATGAAATCAGTTCATGTGATAGCAACCACTGCAACAAACTTCTTTTTCAGGAGCCTTCTTTATTTCTAATAAAAGCTCATTTTCTCAGTCTTTGTCTGGTGGTAGTATCTTGTTTTCTGGGACTTGATTTAGAGACGCAAGATTTTCATTTCTCCTTTATTTTGGTAAAAAAGAAAAAGAAAAAAGAAAGAAAGAAAGAAAGGAAGGAAGGAAGGAAGGAAGGAAGACTTTCACTAGCGTTGCATTATATTTGATTTTGCTTGCGCAATTGCCCATAATATCATGAAAGTTTTAATGACACTCCATAAATAAATCTATACTCTTATTTAGAGGAGAGCTTGTATTTCATTTATTGTTATAAACATTTCCCTTTGAATTTGAAATAATATGATGTTTAAAAATGCCTAAATGGGTGATCCAACCATTACAATTTGATGTAAATATAAAAATGATAAACTATAGTACATAAGACTTATTCATACCTCACATTTTTCCTTAACAATCTCTTAACAACTTTAAGATTTCTTTTTATTAAGATTTTCTTATTTGTTTGAAAAATTTGGCCCAAATTTTAAGAGCTCATAAAAATAAGTAAAATTGAAGGTTGGGAGAGGTTACCATGACCCTTGTGGTATGAAGTGAATTGGAGAAGAAGGCAATGCATAAATAAGGAATAAGAGAAGACACAGACAAGATAAAACTGTGATTAAAGTGGGAGGCCAGGAGGAAGCCTCCTTCTCTGATTAGGAAATAAGGAACAACCCTGTAAGCTCACTGTATCAACTTTTCATTGAGCTGTTTAGGGAATCAAATCTCAGGAATAGATTTGACATAAACTTTAATAACCACATCCCGTTTTCACATTAACCAGTTCATCTTTGATCAGACAGCAGCAGCATGACCCAAGTATGAAGATCAGAACATGACTGTCAGGACTATCCTAAAGCACACAGTTCTGTGACCTTGGATTTTGCACAGCTGGGGACCATTGCCTGTAAGTCTCCACCATGGTCCTGGACCTGGCTCGCATGACTGTGGTCTCTGGCACCAGCAGTATGTGAACTCAAAATTCCAGACACAGTACACTCTGCTCTTCCTTATCAAGTGACATTAGGTTTTCAAATTGCCTGAAGCAAAAGATTCTTTCCAGCAAAAATAGCAATATTCAGGAACCCAGTAATAAGAAACAATACTGTGAGGTAATGGGCAAAGGAAATGAACATTTTTCAAAAGAACAAATTCAAGTAGGTAACAGACATATGAAAAAAATGCTCAGACCCCCTAGTCATCAGGGAGATACAAATGAAAAACACATTGAGATTCCACCGAACTCCTGTGACATTGGCCTACATTCAGAACTCTTAACAGCACCTACTGGTGTGGATGTGGGGAGAAAGGGACCAACCTTCACTGCTGGTGGGAGTGTAGATTAATACAACCACTATGTAAGTCAGTATGGAGAGAAAAAAAAATCTGCCCATATGACCCAGCTATCCTGTTCCTGGAATATATCCAAAGGAAATGAAATCTCATCTTAGAAAGGGCTCTGCAAACCTATATTTGCACCAGCACAACCTGCAATAGCAAAGACATGGAAACACCCAGAATGACTTTCCAAAGAGGGGTAGATAAAGAAACTGTGGTACATCTACTTGGTGGAATACTAATCAGTCATTAAAAAGAATAAAATTATACCATTAGAAGCCAAATAGTCCCAACTGGAGAAAATTATGTTCAGTGAAATAAGTCACTCCCCAAAGGACAAATAACATATGTTCTCTCTGATATAAGACAAACTTTGTGTAAATTATAGCATCAATAGCACTTTCAATACTATTTTTTTTGCTGCAACTCATGGAATTTAATATTTTGTTTTTATTTTCATTTCTTCAAAATAGTTTATTTTCTCTTATTAAATTCTTCACTGACTCAAAGTTCATACAGTAGCATAATTTTCTCCAAGAAGTTTTTTTGTTCTCTTTTTCATTTCTTCATCGACACAATGGTTTTTCAGTAGCATGTTATTTAACTCCATGGTGCTGTTAATTTACTTTTTAAAAAATTTTATTCTTGTTGTTGGTTTTGTTTTATGGCTTCTCATTTAAGGAAATGTATAGTAACTGTGTAATGGACACTATCACATCCAGATGTGAAGATGTGAAGATACAATGCAGCATCCATAACCAAAGATGTACTTCCAGCAAAACTCTTGATTGTGTCTTGACAACATGAGCCTGGACTTTCTGCCATTGTCAGGAAACACTTAAATAGCAGAATAATAGACTTATGACTGCTTATGAAGGACTGTAATACTGTAATAATGTGGGGAAATCAGTTGAGTGGAGGGAATTTAGGGAGGGGTTAGGGAAAATCCTGGAGCCTGTGAAATTGTATCATAAAACTAAAAATAAAATAGAAGAGAAAAAATTGCAACATTAGCTAGTAAATCTTCCTAGTCCCAATGAAAAGGCCAAAGTTATAATGACAGACTGGAATCTAATAATGAATATACCATCACCATTGAGGATTTCCTGTTAGTCAAAATTAGGAAGGATCAGTAAATCAAAAATCTGAATCCTGAATCTGAATTAGGCCTGAAAAATAAAATGAATGAATCTTAGTAGTTCTTTACTTCTCCTTAATATCATATATTAATAAAGTTGACTAAGTAATGAATGGACTTCTGCATTTCACAAGGAAATATATTGGGATTATATCTCTATTGATTTTTTAAATTTAAGTCTCGGCATTATTTTGGTGATATTACTCATCATAAGATGTATACATTTTTAAGTGCACGCCTCAATTTTGTTGCTTACAGTTACAATGCTGTACATCAGATATCTGGAACTTACTTATCTGCTTGACTAAAATTTTGTGTTCATTGCTTGTTACTCACTAACTTTTCCTTCCTCTTAATCCTTGGTAATTACCATTAGGCTCTAACTCAATATATTGGACTACCCAGAATTACACCTTGTATAAATGCAATCATGTACTATCTGTTTTTTTGTGTCTGTCTTGTTTCAGTTAGCATAATGCCCTCAGAACTCAGTTATATTATCACTTATTTTATAATTTCCTCCCTCTTGAAGACTAAATAATATTTTGTAGCACATATACAACTCATTTCCTTTATACATGTGTCTGTTGATGCATGTTTTGCTGTTTCTACATCCTGGCTACTGTATGTATTACTGTAATATCTTTCTAAAATACTTATATCAGAAATTTTTGCATGTGATCCGGATTGAAAAGTCAATCTATGGAGGAGAAAATACAAGTAAACAACATACTTGATAGTCAATTTCCGAACCTTAGAAACTCATGCTTCTAAATAACAAAAAAGGGCAAGATCAAAATGGCAAAATTAAACGAATAGAAATTCAGTTTCAAAGACACAAATGGACAAAAGATATTTGCAAAGATGCAACATATCACTAATTATGATGGAAATGAAACTCAAAGCTAAAACCAGTTATTATTTTACACATTTTATGTGCATGTAATGTGCCTTAAGAATTATTTATTTTAATTGGAAAGGCAGATTTACAGAGAGAAGAAGAGACAAAAACTAAGATATCTCATCTGGTTGTTCACTCCCGGCCTCAGCAGTCTGAGCTTAACTGATATGAAGCCAAGGGCCCAGAGCCTCCTCTGCGTCTCCCATGCTGGTACAGGGTTTCAAAGCTTTGGGTTGTCATTGACTTCCCTCTCAGGTCAGAATTAGGGAGTTGGATGGGAAATGGAGCAGCAGAAACACAAACCGGCATTCCTATGGAATCCTGGTGCATGCAAGGCAAGCGCTTTAAGCACTAGGCTACCACACCAGGCCCGATTATTACTTTGCACTTTTCATTATGACTTATGAAAGCAAAAACAGATATTGCTGAGGATACGAAAAAGTTGGAAACAGGTACATTGTGGAAACATTCACTATAATACAGCCACTATAGATTCTGGAAGGGCAATTTCTAAAAAAAAAAAAAAAAATTAAAATTAAATTGCCATGTCATCCATCAGTACATTAAATAATATCTATGTAAAGAACAGATTTCACATATTTGATATATAGTGTTTGAATCCCAGAAGGATGAGTTATTTGAAAGTGAGATCTCCCACTCCTCTCAAAAAATAAAAGAGCATAGCACTGTAGTATTATTTTATCTCAATGCATGCGTAGAATCTTGAGATGGGAGGGAATATGATTACTTCTGTGATTACAATGGTTGATGGAAGAAAAAAGTGAGTGTTACACATATAACTAAGCAGGAAACTGGGGGTTGCTATGACTTGTTATTCGTAAAGGCATATGGTTTGTTGTGCAATTGCCTCTGAGTTTATTCCCAATCTGCTCTGGTGAATGAAAAAATAACATGATTATTAACGGTGATTTTAATTGTTCTGTGTAGGGCTCTGGACCACTTGTCCATCCACTGAATGTGAAGCCACTACCAAACAGTACGAGTTTATAACTTCTTTAAAATTTCCACCTCTTTGTACACAGATTTCAAAGATCGATGCAGTTAATCTAGCTTCTTATAATAAACATATGAATTTCTATTTAACTGCAACAAAGCATATATGCAGTCATAGAATTCTGCTGTGAGGTATTTTACAAGGAAAAAGTCAAATAGCCAAATATTTGAAAACATACCGCAATTCCAACAAAAGCAACTATATTACAAATTAGAAGAGATTCCTTTTAATTGGCAATTCTAGTTGGCAACCTGTTATCCCAAGTAACAGAATAACAATGAAAATGTTTTCTTAAGTTCTTTATCCAATGGTATTTTAAAAATGTATTTGGCTTAAAATGAAGCTAATTAAACAATACTCAAACAAGTTTCCTTGAAGAGGGTGAATGGATTTAAGCACAAAAAAAAACTTAGGGATGTCTAAGGCAGGATTGTTAAATTTGGAGCTTCAAAGGTAATGTCAAAGAGATTTAGAACAGAGCAAATGTACTGAATACGTTTACTGAGAGGTCTGGGTAACAGGAAGATTTGCAAAAAACAAAAAAAAAATGTGGGGGAAGAGAAACAAGACTTGGTGGATGCATTGGATTTTTTCAAGAAATAATTGATAGAATATGTATAGATTTAAAAGAGATGTATTGTAAAATTTGGCTCATGCGATTATGAAACTCCAGGAGTTCTGTGGTTTTCTGCCTACAAGTTAGAGTAAAAGTCAAAGCAGTGATGTAATCCTGTACATTTTGGTGGTATGAGATCCTTGAGTATCTGAAACAATGATATAACACACAGTCTAAGGCTGAAAGTCTGTGAATGAGAGGTAGGGACAGGTATTGGTGTAAGTCCTTGAATATGAAGACTTAAGCACCAGCAGTTGTAATGCTCGGGGACAGAAGATTGATGTCTTAGCTCCAGAAGTTTGCTCTCTATCTGCTTTTTGATTCTATCCAAGCCTGCAATAAATTGGATGAAGTAAGCATCTTTGCTGAATGTGCTGAATCAAATGTTAATGTCTTCTGAAAACACCCCCATTGGCACATCCAAAAATAAAGTTTTACCAAATACCTGAGCACCCCTTAGCCTAATTAAAAAATATCAAAAATAATCATGGCAGTTAAAAAAAAAAAAAGAAACCACAGACAAAAACAGGAAAGGAACACTCACAGTTTAATATAATAGAAAAGAAACCAAACATAAAATGTTCCAAATACTTGATGATGTGGTTTGGAAGGGAATAGATAGTTAGTAACAAGCCAATATAATGTTATGAACATATATTAGTGTGTTGATGATAAAAACAGAGGAAGATGGAGATTGGAAAGAGACTAACCTTCTAGAAATATTGCTTGGGAGACAATCTGTGTTTCCTGGGCATTGATTGTATTAAATTAGGAATGTAAATAAATCTTGCTAATGAATATTAACATTCAGTTTGGCATACATTGCTTAAGATCTATAATGTGTCAAATGAAAGATTATATATATATAATGTAAATGATTTATTTATTTTTATTTGAAAAGCAGATTTACAGAGAGAAGGAGAAATAAAGAGAAGATCTCCCTTCCACAAATGGCCAAAGCTATGCTAATCTTACGCTAGGATCCAGGATCCAGGAGCCTCTCTGGGTCTCCCACACAGGCACAGGAGCCCTAGGATTTGAGCCAATCACTGCTGCTTTCCCGGGCCATAAGCAGAGTTTGTTCAAAAGTGGAGAGGCCAGGACATGAGCCAGCACTCATGTGGGATGCTGACACCACAGGGTAGAGGATAGCATGTTGAGCCACTATACCAGCCCCACAATGTATTTTTATGTAAAGTAGAAGTATGAAAAGAATCAAGAGAAACACATTTATATCAGGACAGATTGAAATGCCCTGGAATTACTATAGGCTACCAACAGAAAAAAATATATATAAATATTGAGGTATTTAATGTTCAGAAGCAAAATAAAATGAAATAAACACAAACAGGAGGATCCTCTTGCATTAAAAAAACTAATTGCATCATGAGTCCTAAGAAATATTCATGACATAACTTGCTGCAAAAAATTATTACAGCAAATCACAGTGGTCCAGTTCACAATTGTGGATTCATGATGTCCATGATGGAAACTGTAGCTTGGGGAGGTCCAAACAGTGAAATTTCTGCCAACTGTTTCACAAGATGCCACATAGGACTTTACACAGTAGTCAAGGACAGCAGCATCAGGATTGGGAGAGCACATAACGAGCAGAAAGTAGGACTTTCCGCCTAGCTGATTATATTCTCTCATTCATGATTCATTCAGCAAACAGTTATTGAACATCAATGTATCTCAGATACTGTGACTAGGAAAAAAAAACATACGAAAAGGGACATAAGTCTTCCTTCATGATGTCTATGGTGTTGCTAAGAAGACATACGAGTAAACAAGAATAGAAAAAGTTAATTTAGGAAAGTTATAGGTGATTTCATGAAAACAACCTAAGGCAATACAATCCAAAGTGTGTAGATATTGGGGGTTTGAGGATAACATTCAACTGGGTGATAAGGTAGTGTCCTCTCTAAAGAGGTGACTTGAAACTGGTAATCTGAATATCTATATTAAGACATGAAAACTGATACCTGGAATTAAATCACAGAAGGACAGGAGATAGAATAAATAAGTTGATAAAGTGTTATTAGACAGACATGGCAGTTCCCTTATATGCATAGAAAAAACTAAGTCCCTCAATACTGAAAATACATAAATACTCCACATGTTAGCATATTGGTAATGTTTGTGATAAAAACAGTAGTTAGATTCATATATGAAGCAGTGTGAAAATGTGATATTAACTATCATGTAAAAGAATGATGAATACAATTAGAATAATTTATTAATGCAAAAATATTAACAGTAAAGTGTAGTTACCCTCTAAGTACAAATTCAGGTATTTCTATGCATTGTATTATGTTATCTGCACAAAAATAAAACATTCACCAAAAAAGATTATTCTGACAACTGCTAAGGTATTTTTATCAAAATTTTTTTAAGATTTATTTTTATTACAAAGTCAGATATACAAAGAGGAGGAGAGACAGAGGGAAAGATCTTCCGTCTGATGGTTTACTCCCCAAGTGAGCACAATGGCCGGTACTGTGCCTATCCGAAGCCAGGATCCAGGAACTTGCTCCAGGTCTAACACATGGGTGCAGGGTCCCAAAGCTTTGGACCGTTCTCTGCTGCTTTCCCAGGCCATAGGCAGGGAACTGGATGAGAAGTGGAGGTGCCAAGATTAGAACCAGCACCCATAAGGGATCCTGGTGCGTTCAAAGCTAGGACTTTAGCCACTAGGCCACACTGCCGGGCCCCTAATAAATTTTATAGTCACTTATTACCCAGCCATTACTAAAATTATTTTTGACATAGATTAGAAAGGCAAAATTTTCACAAATCTTTAAGGTACATAAGAAAATGGCTGTGCAGTATAGATGTAGGAAAGTTTTTTTTTTTTAAACAATAGTAAAGGGAATCCCAAGGGAAAATGGCATGTTATCAGAAATGGTAATTACTTATCTAAATTTTAAAATATTTAAAATTTTTAAACCATCTATATAGATGAAAGTTTCAAATTTATGGGCAGAGAAAATAATCTGTTAGAATAAAAATTGCACCAAAGAAAAGTGAAGGCTTCTTTTGCAGAAGATGGGTATAGGATGTTTCTGCAATCGTGCACTGAGGACAATCACCTTTTCTGCATGCTCAGTAACCCCAGAATTAATCTTAGAAATATAGACAACAACTGCTATTGGGTCGTTTCTCATTCTTCGATTTTCTGGGGATGTATTGTCCAAAATTATTTTAGCCTTTTAGTCTCTTTCCTGAAAAACACAGACAAATATTGATCTTATAGCAAAGATCTTAGAGAAGATGAACTTGGGATCTCCCCACCTGACTATACAGTTCATTTAGTCCAGCATAGTACTTAAATATAGCATATATCATTGTGTTCCCAAACCTCCATAGAAATTCTGTTTGATAAAACATAAAAACAGCAATCCTGTTTGATCTTTCAGGGCAGATTTTTTTCCCTTCTCTTTATTCTGCAAAATGATTTGAAACACATTCACTCTATGCCCCGTTCTCTCCCTGTTTTCATATTCCTGACACTTTTGCTTTTATTTATCTCACAACAGCAAGTTTCTGACATAGATAAAATTGATTCCTTGGGATTTGCCAGGCTTATCATTAGTTGAATAAAATTTATATGTATATGTCATTTCAGCTGATTTTAAATATCAGTAATGTTTCATGTTCAGAATGTAATCAGGCTGTAGAATTTAAATTTTCTTCTTTATAAAATTACAACTAACCTGCTAATGAAATCACTATAGGCCAATCAGAAGCTCAGCTTTGAAATAACAATTTTTTTTGAACAAGGTTTGCTTTATTTTCTTTTCTTTTTAAGTGATGTGCCTCTGTTTCTACTCATTGTGTTTAGTTTGGTCCAGAGTTGAATCTGTAATTGACTGTTACTTTCTCAGTCTCTCAGAGGTAACTATTATCAATCTCATGTCATTGGAAACATTAAAATTCAAAAATTGTTAGCAACTTCTTAATGGGATTTCAGGAAATTTGGAGGCTTCTGAGCAGCAGAAGATTTGCTACAGTGAACTACAAGTATGAAGGTTAGCATGAGCAGAATTAATATAGAGATAAGAGAAATGAAGGATGCAAAATCAAATAATGAACTATGTGTTTTAAGCTCAAGAGTTCACATTTTATTACCCACAGGGAAATGTCATTCCAGATTTTTTGTAAGAACCAAAGAAATGAGAATTCACCATAAACATCCAAACTAAATAGAAACATACAGAGTAAGAAAAAAATCCTTAATGTTTATTAATTTTGAATTGTATTTTTAAAGTGTAACATGATGTGGTATCAGAGTACTTCAAAAAGCTCTTGGGAAATTAAATGAGATTATAAATTTAGTCTAGTTGCTAAAACGTGATGACTCAAATGGTTGCTTTCTTGCCAACCACATGGAAGATCTCCCCACTCCTAATGTTGACCCCTGACCGTTCAGGACATTTGGAGAGTGAAGCAACAGATGGAAACACTAGGTATCTAAATTTATGTCTTTATGATCTCTGTCATCTGTTTCTCTTTTCTCTCTGTGTCTACATCTCAAATAAATGTATTTTTTTTTTATTTTGGTGCAAAGATTATTGAAATCCATGTATTCTTCTTCATAATATGCATTCCCTGTGAACTTCTTGAAGACTCCTTGTAATCATATATTTCAAATATTTTTGCATTAAAATAAATGTAATCTCTTTATTCCATTTTTCCATGAGTTTTGAAATCCTCTTTTCACATGTTAATGCACAATGAAGTGATGGCTAGAGCAAGCTTCTGACCCTTGATCTACTTCTCCACATTTTTTCTATTTCATATATATTCATATTAAGCATGAGTATACCTTTTAGAGACATTTAAGCCTGTCTTATTTACATTAAAATAGTTCACTTATACAAAAAATTTGAAGAGTAGGAAGTGATTTAAATAAAAAGCAAAATTTACCTCACTGTTCAATCTTCCATCTCCTATTCAAAGAGACAAAACTATCAATATGAAATAAGTAAAAGTTTTGGACTTTAATACTTTGCAAATTTTCAGTTAACTGTAAAAACCAGTGGATGAAAGATCTCTCTCTTTCTCTGTTTTTCTCTCTTCCTCACTTTGACTTTCAATGAAAATAAGTATATCTCTATAGAAAATTTGCATTAGAAAATTATTGACTTTTATTATAAGAATTTTTAATTCAGTAAGGTTTTGCAATCCAGAAACTGACACATTTTAAAATTTACTGATTTGCCCAAGACAATGAGAAAGAAATCTTCATTTTCCCCTTCTTTTATGCAACATGTATGAAAAGCGAGCTCAATAAAGGCAATTAAAGCCACACCAGACTTAATGAATATTGAAACAAATGTTAACTAAAAAACAAATTAAATGTATGATGAAGTAGTCATTTAGTTAATATAGGAGTTTTGAGAATTCAAATATAGATTTATAAGGAAATACCTAAAGCAATTTACTTTGAATAAGAATAGTATACCAGGAATATAAAAAAAGTGATTTGAACATAAAATTCTTACAGAGATGTTAGATGATACATTGCCAAGATAGATGCAACACTGGATTCTGAAAATATTTACCTGTGAAGATATTTCAAAAATTTCTCAGAAAAAGTTAAACTGAAAATGTTTCTTTTGGTACAAATATTTTTTAAATCATTATTTAAAAACCCATTATACTTTTTTCATGATATGCATTTTCCATGAACTTTTGAATATCTGATATATGATCCCAAAAGACTGAGCTTCTTACCAACAGGTGAACAAGGCAAATTAATATGCCAAGTGTCCGCTGTAAACTGATCTCTGCATTCCATTTGTGAAGTACCATTCTGTGTTGCTGTGCAATAGTGCTACTTGGCGCTACACACGCTGGAAAGCAGCAGGTGATGTCTTGGAATTGATTGAGCTGGCTCCGAGATTTGACCTGTATCTACTGGCTGTTGTAAGCATTTGAGGTGTAAACTAGTGTAGATGATTTGTCTCTCTATGTGTGTCTGCTTGTCTGTCTCTGCCTTTCAAATGACTTTCTTTCTTTTTTTTTTTTTTAAGAAAACGATCTATGTAAAGAAAAAATTACCAAAGCAAGATTTCATCACATCTGTTATATTAAAAGTTGAAATGGTACATGTACTTGGGTTCCTGTTACACACATAAGAGACACAGATGGACATTCCTACTATTGGCTTCATCGTATTCCAACACCTGGATGATGTTGTGGGATCTCTCTCTCCCTTTCAGATAAAATGAAATGATGACAAATAGATAGCAAATAAATAGATAGCTAGATTAATTGATTCATATCGATTGATTTAGGGGCAAGCATTTGGCCTCGTGCCTGATAGGCTAGTTAGGGTTGTATGTCACATGTTAGCCTGCCTGTATTTGATATCTGTCTATTGCTCCTAATTCCAGTTTCTTTCTGATGCAGACATGCAGAGGTATTGGTGAGGACTCAGTAATTGTGTTTCTGCTACCTACTTGGAAGATCTGAATTGAATTCCTGGCTTCTGGTATCTTATCATGGCTATTACAACCATTTAAGGAGTGAGTGAGAAGATGGGAGAGTTTAAATGTTATCAACTTCTGTGCTTCTCTCTGAAAGAGAGTGAAAGAAAGTGAGAGAAACAAGGTAGGAAGGAGAGATGGAGATAAGAAAGAAGAAAAAGAAAACTGGAGATGAGTTTATCTCAATGCACAAACAAATTGTGAAATCAAGAGGGGACTGTCTCTGTCTCCCACCCAGATTTATTTCACGCCTCTTTATATAAGCCTGATCTAGGTCTGGAAGTTAAGAGTATCTAAGGAGTGATCCAGATGATGGGAGCTCTTGGGAATCTTCCTGCCTTTAAAATGAAGTAAATGAATTAAAAATTTAAATAAATTGATATGCAAGCATAACATATGTTTGAAAAAAGTATCGTGGAATGAGCCAGTATGATGACATAGCTAAGTCCTTGGGAGCTTGCACCCACATGGAAGAAAGGGTAGAAGCACTTGGCTCCTGGATTCAGATCAGCCCAACTCTGCTCATCCAGTATTCAAATCTGGCAGCCAGGAACTTCTGGTTTTCCAAGTGGGTGCACAGGCCTAAGGACTTGAACTACGCTCTGCTGCTTTCCCATGCTATAAGCAGGAAGCTGGGCTGGAAATGGATTCAAACTAGCACCCATATAAGATGCCAACACCACAGGTAGAAATTTAGCTTGTTGGTCACCACATTGGCCTCCAAATAAATAAATCTTAAGAAAAAAAATTTTATGGAAAATTCTCATTATGAAAAAACTACGAATGGATTACAGGTTTTTCTGTCCCTAAACAAAGCTTATGATTTAGTTCTGTGAGCATTTTGAATTATGTGACTATGTGTTTGTATTCCTTGAATTATATAAAGCCACCGCATATTGTATACTTTAAAACTGTTATGAAGTAAATTATGATGATTTTTCTTTTTTAATCAATATCTTATTTCAAAAAGAAGTACAAATATTAATAAACTATTAAATAAAATATGTAATAATATGTATAATGCTTCCTATTTTCCATGAAAACATGGGTGTCTCTAGTACATGCATACATGTATATATAATTGTTCAAATAAAAATGTATGTTACTAAACCCTGCAGCAGTGTATGTTCTTTATATCATCCTTATACTTAAAGAGAAAGGAATAAAATCCCCAAAATTGCAATAATGAAATTTGTATGTTTAGTCCAGTACACTATTATCTTTAAATAGTAAGTAAAAAAAAGAGAATATTTTCCAATTAATGAATGGGAGTCTTTGAGCAAAAGTGGAAAGCTTCCCTGGGATTATCTGAAAAAATGAAACCCCATACAAATAATCAAAGCATTCAAAAGCTTTTTCTTGTAAACATTAAATACTATTATTTTAACAAAGGAAAAATCACAAATGATAAAACACCTTTATTTGGACTTTTCCGCTCAAAAGCAGATCACTTGGTGTTAGCCTTTGTACTTGAAGTTGTCATAATATGACAACTTAAAAACATGAAATTCAGTGTTTTATTTTCAGCAACTGCAAAATTGCTACTTTATGTTTGAAAACTTCAGTAGACATGCCCTGAGCTTCATCTTAACATCACAGTTCAGCAATATGAACTAGACAATGAAAGAAACTTATAATAAAGCCTGATGAACCAGGACAATATAACTAATGAGCATCTAACACAGATTGTATAGTATTGCTCTATGAGTGTTCGCTCATGCTGTGAAGAGTATGAAAGCTGAGAGAATCCATATGTCTTTAGGGAACCTTACAAATCTTACAAAGCAAAATAGCACTTCTATTTCTAATAATCCGTTTCTTTACACATAACATTCTAATTATAGTTTCTCTGGAGAAACTGGTATAACTTATTAGATTCCCCAAATCTCCACTAATGACAAGAACCTTAAGACAAAATACATTGTTATTTATACGTGGAAATAAAAACTAGATCTACTATATGTATATGCATAAATATAAAATACCAAACAGTTTAGAGCTTTTTAATTAAAATATCAATTAAAAACATGAACAATGACTCACAGATTTTTTTAAGTGTCACTGATGCTATTGAAACACATTATCCGTTTTCAAGTGATGACATATTTTTATATTCATTATGTCTGCAGATAGGTGTGTATATGTGTATTTGTTTATACACAGGCAAGTTTTTACAAAGGTGTTACTTAAAAGGAAAGTGACAGGATCCCTTTCAGCATCATGCGTGTTGAATTTCAGCCGTTGTTCAGTACTTTACTGTCCAATAAGATTTGACAGTACACAATTCAGTTGCAAAGCTCCATATAGTGCAAGCAGGCCATAGCATTGCACTGTCCTACTGGAGACTAATCGCTTTATAACGAGTTCAGTGAAAAGTCTCTACGCGGTAAGTGGCAGCTGACAGCAACCAAGGGAACGTATCAGTGCTAAATATCAGGAGCTTAGATATATTGTATTGCATCTTTTTGACGATGGGAAACAGATTCCTTTCTAAAACACAGTTTAAATCATACAGATGGTAAAAAGAAAAAAAGCCTGGTTGCTGCGGGTTTTGTCCTGTTTTTGTTCTCATTGTTTTTATGAAGTCAACTCAGAAAAAAGTCAGGAATAAAATAGTCTAGTTTGAGGAAACGCTATCTTAACAGTACAATGATTTTTTTTTCCTATTCTATATTATTTATTTGACAGTTCAGGGCAAAAAAAATGTGCAGCAAGCTATAGTTTAAAAAAAATTGTTGGACGTGCATTGAAAAGTCAGCTCCCTTTTAAAGACTCACCTTGAGTGTAGATGTTAGATGTTACATAATCAGTCTAGAGTACAGGTGCAGTAGTAAAACACAATCACTACTGTTTATAAGAAACTATTTTAAAGCAGGGCTACCCTAAAGACCGCCACACGTTAAAGGAAGAACAATGCTGGTCAGAATGTGGTTATAACAATAACCATCCAAATCCATACTAATTTTGCCTGTAAGAATGACACAGCATAAGACATTAGGAAAGAAGGTCATGGCACTATTTGGCACTATAAATAATGTTTTAGCTTTCCAACTTGGCACTACAAATGGCAAAAAATAAAAGAGGGGTGGGTAGAGATACATTTGACTCAGTGCCATGAAATGCATTTGAAACAGTGCCATAAAAAACATTTCTGAACTTCCAGTTTATTTCTTTGAATCAAAGGGCACCTTATTGTATCATATCTACAAAGTTAAAAAAAAAAGTCAAGAGCATACAAATATCGTCCTTTAACTACTCTTGCTGTGATAATAAGCGCTTGGATTGGAATAACGCACTGAATTCAGTATCATACAAAGGCACAGAAATGCATTTTTTGAAAGATTTATTTATATGAATTGGAAAGTCAGATATACAGAGAAGAGGAGAGACAGAGAGGAAGATCCATCTGCTGATTCACTCCCCAAGTGCCCACAGTGTCCAGAGCTGAGCCAATCTGAAGCCAGGAGCCTCTGGGTCTCCCACACACAGGGAGGGTGCAGGGTCCCAAGGCTTTTGGCTGTCCTCTACTACTTTCCTAGGCCACAAGCAGGGAGCTGGAGGGGAAGCGGGGCAGCTGGGGTTAGAACCAGTGCCCATATGGGATCCTGGCGCGTTCAAAGCAAGGACTTTAGCCGCTAGGCTACTATGCTGGGACCTAGAAATGCATTTTTACAAAAAAATGTAAAACATGCTTGCTGTTGCAGCCTTTACTGGAGACAAGAACAGGATGTGGAGGTACCGGCATGTAAATTTTCAGGGTCTAGTAGTTTCAGTGAGTGTGTAAATTCAAACTAGAAGTTCTCCTAGGTAGACGAAGCACAGTAAACCATGCCTGTAGTACAGAGCAGCACAGGCAGGACTTCAACCAGGTTGCAGAAAAGCTTGCAGAAAAGGTTGGAACAAGGCTTGCAGGTTTATTTTGCAGACAATTAGGTGTGATTTAAGGAGTTACACAGACAGTAAAGTGAGAAGCATGGGGTTTTACAAACAAGTCCTGGTCAGTAATTGGGGAAAGGCTGAAGGCAAAGACACTGGTTAAGAGGCTGGCAATCATTCAAAGTAGTGATAATGGTTTGAATACAGAGTATAAGGGGAAATGAAAGGAAAGGATGTTAGAACAGGAAAAATGCATGGGAATTGATGAGTGATGGGAAGTTAAAAATAAAGGAAAAGAATCAACATTTGTGATGAGCAAAGTAATGAATTTCAAGATCAAGCTGTCTGTTTCTCTGAAGAAGAACAAAAAAAAAAAAATCACAGTGATGTGAAGATTGAACCCGAAAGACAGAGATAAGAAAAATATCATTGAAATAAATGTATGTATAAAGAAGGGACACTAATTTTGAAGAAATAAATCAATTATATTTTCTCATAATTTCTGAGTATCATTATAAAATATTTTGTGGAATATCTGTGATATAATTGTGATAATTTTATAATATTGGACACATTTACCTATGGTTTATTATTTTGTTATTTAAATATATTCAAACAGGGGTCTGGCGCAGTGGCCTAGTGGCTACAGTCCTTGTTGTATACATGCCCCGATTCCATATGGGAGCTGGTTCTAGTCCCAGCTGCTTCACTTCCCATCCAGCTCCCTGCCTGTGGCCTGGGAAAGCAGCTGAGAAACAACCAAAGCCTTAGGACCCTACATACACATGGGAGACCTAGAAGAAGCTCCAGGCTCCTGGCTTCAGATCAGCTCAGCACCGGCCATTGAGGCATCTTGGGTAGTGAAATAGTGGATGGAAGAGCTTTCTGTCTCTCCTTCTCTGTATATCTGCATTTCCACTAAAAACAAATAAATATTTTAAAAAGTTAAATAAATATATGCAAATCATTGGCTACATTGATTTACAATGTGATATTTGAATTCTGTGAATGTAGCTTCTATTCTAAGCATATTTCATAACCAGACATTTAAAATTAGAAATGACACGTAGTTGACAAAATAATGAATGATAAACCTAATGCATTGTCAAGATTCAGTATTGTTAGGAACATCTCATTTTCTGTCACTTATTAAACTTGACCTACAAGTTTTCTCCTGAAAATAGAACAGTGATTACACAAAATATTTTAGCATATCAAAATCATTTTAAAAATTACTGATCTGCAGAAGTTGATCACTAAAATCACACCAGTGTCACACGTGTGGAGGGTAGTGCAGATGTCACAAATAATGTAAGTTTCCTAATGGATAATTATTAGCAGGATTGATAAAACCAAGTAAAAATAGCATATGTATACTCTTATCTGAGCACCATGGACTCCTATTTCAGTTTGTTCCAGCCTCTGTTCGGTAGCTGCAGGCCATCTGCAAACCCCTTGAAACGCAGAGAGTATAGTTCATATGTCAAAAGTGCAAGCTGGGTTCTCTCCACTGAAAAGGAAAGTCAAAATATTAGTCTTTTTAAATTTATCTTAGAACAATGAGCAATAGGTAATACACTTTTTATTTCATTATCTTGCTACTTATCCTTGATAAATGTTCTGTCTGTTTAATCCAAATCTATGCTCGCTAAAGAAACAATCAAATCATATATATTAAGATGCAATAGATTAAAACACTAGGGTGTTTTAAGGAGTTCGTGGAAAATGTAAGTGCATTTGATCTTCGGCAAAAGACTTGGAAGAGATGGAAAATGTAAGTTAACATTTGTTTTTGTGCTAAAGTTATTGAAATCAATACTTGTTTTTTTCATATATGGAACTTCATAAATTTTTATTGAAATTCATATCATAAATAAGATCTATTTGTATTTCAAAGTATTTGAGGTATGCACACATATCTTTTAATGCCGTTTCCATGAACTTTTGACCTATTCTCAGATATGTGTGTGTATGTGTGGGTTTGGGTATGAGTGTGTGTGAGAGAGAGACAGAAAGAGAAAAAATGAAAGAGAGAGAAATCCTCACCAGCCAAGCATTCACAATATTACTCTTGGTAGTTTTGGTTTATGGTGATAATAACAAAATCAAAAAGTCAAAGAGTAGTTACTGATCAAGTAGCTTTAAAATGTTATTTCAGGGCCCGGCATGATGGCCTTGCGGCTGAAGTCCTTGTCTTCAATGTGCCTGAATCTCATATGGGTTCTGGTTCTAATCCTGGCAGCTCCATTTCCCATCCAGCTCCCTGCTTGTGGCCTGGGAAAGAAGCAGAGGATGGCCCAAAGCCTTGGGACCCTGCACCTGCCTGGGAGACCCAGAGAAAGCTCCTGGCTCCTGGCTTTGGATAGGAGACCCAGAGAAAGCTCCTCGCTCCTGGCTTCTGGCCATTGCAGTCACTTAAGGAATGACTTGCGCCACCGCGCCGGGCCCAAATAAATCTTTTAAAACATGTTTTTTTCTCCATGATAAATATTAGGTAAATGTTTGCAACCTTCTCCTTGCATTATACCCTGATATTAAACCAACATTTTACTGTTTATATATTTTAGATTATCACAATGTAAATTTGCAAAATGTACAAAATGTGTGGAATGCCAAGAAATGAAAAAAAATGATACTGGGAATCATATGTGAAATCATTGACTAAATGAACACCCAGCAGCGATTGCTCAAGTAATTGTTAAATAAGAGAATAGTGGCCAGAATGATGAAGACAGACTTCTTTAAAAAAAAAGATTTATTTAATTTTTTGTTTATTTATTTATTTGGAAAGACAGTTACACAGAGAGAGGGAGAGATATATATCTTTAGTCCAGGTTTCCGCATGTATCAGAGTCTCCAGCACTGGAACTAATACTGGGACCTTTGTTGGACCACTAGCTGGGAACCAGAGGAGAAATGGATAAACCAGGATGTAAACCAGCACCCATCTGGGATGCTGTTATCACAGACAGAACATTGGCAGTTATGTAACACTGCTGGTCACAAAGAAAGGCTTCTATAGAAAATTTATGAAGGCACTGGATTTTTTCTTCCAGAAATGACTCTGCTATTTAGTATAGCAACAAAATTTAAAATAAAGTTTAGGGTATAATGTCTTATTTAACATTTTTATCAAGCAAAATTAGACATAAGCAGAAGAAAAGTCAAAATCAGCACCAAACCAGTGCTTGTTCTGGGAAGCAGAGCATAGCTTCATTTCATATGCCGCTATTGAATGTATTATAAATGTTTCTCATAATTTGGATTAATTTTCCACACTAAATCTCTAAGTAGGCATTTTTGGCCACAATTTGCATTGTATGTGTGGATTTTTGTGATGCCCATTATCTTTGGATAAGGACTTCTTAAGAAAAAAAAAAGGATCTATTTATTTCAAAAGCTGAACAAAAGAAAGGGTGAGAGGGAGAGAGAGATTGCCCAACCTTTGGTTCACTTACCAAGCAGCCAGAACGGCAAGAGATGGACCAGTCTGAACTGAGGGGCCAGCAGCTTCTTCCAGGTCTCCCACTTGCACGTAGGCCCCGAGAACATGAACCTTTTGCTGCTTGGATCAGAAATGGAGGATTGGGGATTTGAACAGGTGCAATGTAGGTGGTGGCTTCACCACAGAGCTGGCCCAGGATAAGGGCTTCTTATGTTTAAGATGAAGAAACTACATTATATGGAAGTAACATGACTTGTTGTAACAGTCAGGGTCCAGATATCGCAAGAGGGATCTGAATAATTATATATAAATAACTTTTAATTCAGTTTAAGGGCTGCTGATTTGACACCAAATGAAACAACAAAGAACTCTGCAAGTTATGGAGTTAGCAACTTTAGAAAACAGCTTTCACACCTATGAGTGGACAGATAAACATAATAAACTAGGGGGAAAAAAAAGATAGTAAACTAAAAACTTAGAAGAGACAGTTTCGTGACCTTGAAAATCTGTCTTCTGAAGAGGGGCACCTGAAGTCTGAGGTTATGGGGAACAGGAGAGATGAGGCTTGTTGTGCAAATATTGAGTAAATTGCAAATCTTATTCAGTAACTTCTACGGGAAAGGACTGCTGATTCTAGGGTGAGGAAACTTCTGGGATGAATTTTGATATTGCGAAGGACATCAATATATAGCAAACAGAGGCTAAGCAGGAAGGAATTATGTCCCTTCCTTCTCCTCCAGGCTCACAGATCCCCAACCCACAGTGGCAGAGCTGAACACGAAGCCAAGTGTGATTTGCAGTATTCTGGCAACATTATTAGAAGACTGAGGAAGGGTGGTTTAAAACAGAATGTATTAATTTCATGACGAGCACAACCTATTCTCCACACCTATAAATATTCTATATATACTTGAAATTACATGCAATAAAATTGCAATATGTTGAGTGCTAAAATGATATTTCTATGCTTCATTAAAAAAATGTTTTTACCTCCCCCCTACTATTCAAAGTAGGAAAGAGCATCTAATGACAGACAAGTCACACTCCCTGTCTCTGGCACGTATACCTAAGTCAACACAGCTCGTGATGCTGAAAGCAGGATTTCAAACTCAAGTTGTCTCAAAATTCGAATGTTTTTATGCACCCCAATTTTTCTCAACATTAATTTATTCCAGGTCAATATAGACAGTTCTTAATTATATTAATCAACTGTACTTGATCAACATAAAAATAATGAGTGATTTAAATATGTTGATCTGGGGAAAGGGACCAGAACAGTTCAATTCTGACTGGAGTCAGAAAAAAAATTTTGTATCGCATTATCAGCACCAATGAAAACTTGGAAAACATCATAATAAAGGCGATTCGTCACTCTCTAGGAAGTTGGAATCATCCTGATTCTTCAGTCCTTCAGCACATTACTCAAGTATCTCACCCTCTTGCTAGCTCTGATGTTGAATTCTTTATGTTATCTGTTAAGTTGCAGAGACAGTGAGCAGAAGTAACGGTAAGAGCAAGAGAGAAAGAGGAAGATAGAAGAGGAAAACAGCCTCATTGATTAACATTCACACACAGCAGAGACATGAGATTCTATCAGGCATCTGTGGACACAATATTTCTACAGAAATCTTTTTGTTTGTTTGTTTGTTTTCTGTATAGCAAAAAAAAAAATTATGACCCACTGCTACTGATGAGATTTTCCACCTATAGCCAGATGAGTGCAAACGAGAGATGTTTATTCATACTGTTGCAACCTGTTTTTCTTTGATGCTTGTAGACCCGCAATTTAGCCACTCTTATGAAAAACTGTTGTTTATGTTTTCTACGGAGATAAAAATGTTTATAAATTTCCTCTAGCGTGAATGAAGTACAATAAGAGTATCGTATATGCTGAAAAGCTTGCACAAGGTAGAACACTCCAATTATTTATAGCTTCAAGTAAGACTTAAAAGGCTGAGACAAATGTGTACAGAAATTGAAAAAAGCACAAGGAGTGGAGAATGTGAGATTCAAAGACTCTGCATGAATATTGATTTGTTCCTGTGTTTTGTTGCATTAAACATTTAAGAAATCTTTTGTCCATAATATGAACTGTGTATCTTTCTTCCTTTAGGCTGTCCATGTGGTGTTTTCATCAATGTCTGGGGAGCATTGTCTCCAATTTTCTTTTAAAAATGTTTCTCTGTGAGATGGGCTTGTTGCCTAAGGGCTTAAGACACTTGTTAGGGTGCCAGCAGCACATGTTGGCGTAATTGGATTGGATCCTGAGCTCCAGGTCCTGACATCAGCTTCCTGTTAATGAAGGCCTTGTTGGGCAAGGCTGATGGCTCAGATAGTTGGTTTTCTGCCTCAGTTCCTGGCTTTAGATTTACCCAGCTTCACTCATTGCCAGCATTTGGGGAATGAATCAGCAGATGGAAACACTCTGCTGTGCCCTCTATGTGTGTGTATGTCTGTGTGTCTCCTGAAGGCAGAGAAAAATAAGAAGGAAAGAAATAAGAAAGGAAAAAGAAGAAGACAATGTTAACAAAGATGAAGATGATGAAGATTGTTTCTCAGAGGTGAAAAAAAATTTGCTTTAGTTTTTTTTTTTTAATTTGGAGGAGAGAAAGAGACAAAGATTAAGATTCCCTTTGTTAATTCACTTCACAAATAATAAAAATGGCTCCGCCAGAAACTCAATTCACGTCACACTGTGAGTGGTAAGAACACAACTACTTGAGTCATCAGCCCAGGAGCTGGACTAGGCTATGGAATCCACATACTCCAGACCATTATCTTCACACTGGAGTCTTCACTTTATTTGATATACCTTGCCTGATATAACTATCTACAAGCTGATGCCTTTATTGTCGTTATGCATATTGCCTTCTCTTGTCTAATTGAGCAACATTTTAGAACATAATGCTGTCCCCTGAAAAAAGTTTTAAAATATTTTCTAAGTCATGATTCTATCAAACCAGGTAGTTTTAAATGAATTATTAAACTCCTTTAAGCCTAGCCTCTTATTATTAACAGTAAGAATTTATTCTTCATATGTTGATTATGAGAGTTAAATGGCAGTGGACACAATATATCTAATATTACACATCCAGTGGAATTTTTCATGCAGCTGGATTACAATGGCTCTACAAGTAGCTGAGAGACAATATTTTGCCACCTTATTTTGCCACCTTATTGGATAACTGAAGTGATAGTTGTGGGTCCTATATTTCTTTTCTAAAGTTCTACCTATCTATTTGAAAGAGTTGCAGAAAGAGAGAGAGAGAGAGAGAGAGAGAGAGAGTGAGAGAGAGAGAGAGAGAGAGAGAGACCAAGCTCCTCCATCCATTTTTTACTCCCCAAAATTAATGCAATAGCCATGGCTGTGCCATGTGGAAGCCAGAAACCAGAAGTTTCATCTGGCTCTCCCAGGTAAGTGTCAGGGACCCAAGCACTTGAATCATTTTTGCACTTCTCAGCCAATCAGCAAGGAGCTGGATTGCAAGTGAAGCAATTAGAGCACAAACCAGTGTCTTTACAGGAGGCTGTCATCACAGGTGGCGGCCTTACAGAACATGCCACAAGGACAGCCAATGTTAATTACAGTAGGACATATTTCCATACCATAGCAAATTAGAAACAGTGTCAACGGACAAGAGAGATGTTTTAGGAAGGATTCTGGGAAACAGGAATTACATATGGACTCTATTGCAATTTTAGATAAAGCTTTTTAGGTTTACTGGTTCCAACATTTTCTTGCAGATCACAATGTTGCGAAACTGCAAAAGCACTGTGACAGTTTTGTTCAGATTGCAGTTCAGTTATGTTCTGTCAAAGATAAGGCTAGAGGCACCAATAGCACAGACATCTTTTAAAATATGTTCAAATATACATAAAATACTATCGAAACTTCAACAATGAAGGAATAAAATAGTTCTTTTTAAATATCCAGAACCCTAATTAAATAATTGTAGTTTAGGGATATTCCAATCCAATTTTCATGATCATATATAACACCATATTCAAAATCTTTTGCATATGTTTTGGTTAACATTTTCTTCTGTAAATACCATAATATTATTTCAGTGATTATAAAACATGTAAATAATATCACTTCCTTAATGATTCCTACAATACTGAGCATTTATATTGTCTGTTTTCCTAAATATAAGGAATCATGTTAATGATATCATTGTGTATTTAGTCATGATAAATTTCTAGAAACATTCCATGATTTTGTTTCTCATGACAAATATCTTTCAAGAAAGATGACCAACTTTCAGTATATGATAATAATTAAAGATCCTAAGTTCTTTTCTTTCTCTCTGTATCTGTTTAATGTATGCAGCCATTATATTTTGGATTATACATTTGTTCTTTGGTGCCTTCTACATATAGTCTACTTCTGCTTTTTGGCAATAAATCCTTGCTGTGAATTTTAGGCTTCACCTTATTCTTTATATCTTTTTTCAGACCCAAGGTGAGAATTCTTAATCCTGTTATTCGGTTTCATTAGTACTTAATTGCTAATTTATTATATGTTAAAAGCTCAGCTAGATGTTTTAAATTTCGTGCTTAACGTCATAAATTTCAAATTCTGTACATTTAGATCAATTTTATTTACTTAATTGTAACCTATTTTTCTGGTGAAAAATGAATAGGGCTTATTATAGTATATAAAATAGGTTTGTTGTTCTTGTTGTTTCAAGAGAGATAGTAACGTGGTGACATTAGAATTATACTTACTGTGCCCAGCGTTATGACTCAGTGGCTAAATCCTTACCTTGCACATGCTAGGATGCCATATGGGAGCCGATTCGCATCCTGGCTGCTGGTAATGGATAAAAGGGGTACAGTATGAGTAAAGAGTTCACTGTCAAGTTCAGTAAGTATGGACACTCATACTGAGTCAATGAATTATTGGAGTTGCATATAAGCATAAATGGTTTGATCTAGGATGAGGTGAAAGAGCGAGGACCTGATACCAAAAGCATCCGTGGGCAATGACCTGAAGGAATTTTGGTAGCCCATTATTTCAGGTATACACGTTCCTAGTCACATTCTATAATATTGCCTCTCCAAGTCCACTAAGACACAATAACATTTCTGATAAAAAACTCACTTAAAATAATCCTCATTTGCTTTTATTTGAACTTCAAAGAAACACATATACAAGAAGAAATACTGAGACAAAAGGCAGAGACAAACCTTTCGTGTACCACTTCATTTCTCAAATGCCTGCAGCAGCTGGGGCTGGGCCAGGCTTAAATCAGGAGTCCATAGCTCAATTTGAACCTCATGTGGGTGTCAGGGTTCCAGGTATCTGAATCATCACTTACTGATTCGCAGAAAAAAATAGATTAAAAACAGAGGTGGGGCTCAAACCCAGGTGCACCAATGTTGGACACAGGTGTCCCAAGCGACATCAACATCTTAACCCCTAGACCAAACATCCACCCCAACTTCTTATGCTACATAATTTCATATTGTTCTTATGGGAAAAACTTCCATAGAGACAAATTAAAATTTTCCATGAACAGCTGAGTTTTAAACACAGATGCCCAGGATCTTGTTAGATTACCTTTTTCAAAGAAAACTTGAAAACAATTGCTTGCATTTGACTTTGCAATTCTGATCATTAAAAACTTACTTTAGTATGGTAATTTTGTTCTTAACATCTTTGCTGAATGATTTCTTAGCTGGTTTTATAAATAATATTAACTTGGAAATAATGATAAAAGAAGTAAAGGACTCATATAAGAGATTGTTATTAAGATAGAATCACTGTTTTACAGTAATTAAAACATTACTGATAATCAGGTATATGAATTGGTTCTGTTTGTAAATTGTTCCTTCAATTTCACTCAGTAGTGGCTTAAGGAATAAATGAGAAATGATCCCGATCTAACAGATTAAGTGTCCTGATAAAAAGGTGATTTGAGACCAAATGATCATATCTAAGAGAAAAGTTTATTTTTATTGTATACCCTGGGATGTGAGCCAAATTCTGACAATTCTTTTTATTGGTATAATGATAGATCATGAGGATTAGGAGTTCTAAATTCTGTCAATACCTTGTCAAATAATCTTAAACTTTTGTATTTATATCATTGACATACAGGAAGTAACATGTACCATAACTTTTCCACACTGTGTGATCAGCATGAAATGAATAATGGAGTTGAAAATACTGAATTTTATGTAATGGTATAATTCTGCAAAGTATTATTTCTTCTAAAATCTGAGTTGCTAACATATTTAGAATAAGTTATCTAGATATGGGAGAGTAAATCCAGACATCAAGGTAAGAAAATCAAACAACACAGAAGATATAAAGACACTATAAGAAATTATTTGTAATTCACGATAAAATAGCAACACAAAGATGGAAAATGGCCACTAAATTATTAACATAAGAAAATTCAGAGACATACTGTAAAATTTATGATCACAATTTCGAGCTGTGCATAATATAAATTGATGTTCACACATAGTAATGTTGTTGAGAAAATGTGCATTTTAAAGTAATGAAACATCTTATTTTATTTCATTTTATTTTTGGTTTGTCTTTAGATTTCATCATGATAATGGTAACCACATAAACATACTGATGTTAGCCTAATATTAACCATGTTTGCATTGTAAAATCTAGACCAATGAAAATTCTAGCTAGACTAGACTTTTCAAAGAGAAAATAGTAGATGATTACCATCTTCAATGAAAGACAATTTTAAAAAAAATGATGGTCTATTTTTAGCCTTAATAGGTGGGAACAAATTAACTCAAAGGAAAAGTTATCAAAATTAAAAATGGTTATTGCACATTTATTTGTGAATATTTAATTGAGGCAGAGAACTGGCACAATTTCAAACTGTTAATCACAGATTTCTAAATGCATATTAGCTAATGGATGTGTAAAATTACGCTTATCTTGACTCAGATAAATGTCTAATTAAAAATCCTTTGAGGGGGAAAAAATCCTCACATCATTAAAGAAAAAAGAAAAGAGCATTATGTGAAGCTATATGAAACTTGAAGAAAGAAATTAGCTTTTTTTCCCCACAACAGACATCTTTGCTGAATATTTCATTTCTGGGATGTTCAGAGCTGATAAGAATTACAGGTGTTTCAAATAATGCATATCTGGTATGCAAGGCACTGCAGCTGAGTTTCAGAAATGAGTTTTGTTTATTCAGAGATGTATGTGAGTCTACTAAAGCATAAAGCAGTTAAACATATTTTCTTATTTTATTTTTTTAAAAGATTTATTTTCTTTTTATTGGAAAGTCAAATATACACAGAGGAAGCGAGACGGAGAGAAACTTCCGTCCACTGATTGACTCCCCAAGTGGCCCAAAAGGCTGGTGCTGAGCCAATCTGAAGCCAGGAGTTTATTCTGGGTCTCCCACGCGGGTGCAGGGTCCCAAGGCTTTGAACCATCCTCGACTGCTTTCCCAGGCCACAAGCAGGGAGCTGGATGGGAAGTGGGGCCTCCAGGATACAAACCAATATGGGCTCCTGGCCAAGTGTGAGGCGAGGACTTTAGCCACTAGGCCTCTGTGTTGGGCCCAAGCACATTTTCTCATAGAGTTATTTTCTTAATAGAAATCTTAAACATGAGGCAAACTTTGCAGCACTCTGGGACTTAGCTGACCTAAAGCGAAATTCTCAAGAGCACTGTTATTTAAATTTGTTCTGCATGTTCAAATAGTAACTGAAATAAATGAAGGCAAGCTTGGAAGAAAAAAAATACAGTCCTACGTCTCTAAATTTGATAGTTTGTTTACGAGTGCTTTAAGTAAAGATACTGGGAGTCACCTCTTCAGTAACAAAAACAAGTAGTTTTTGAAAGAAAGAAAAAAATGCAGGGCATTTTATCAAGGTATTTATCAAACCTTGCAAGCTCAGGTTTTAGTTATGTGTATAATCCAGTTTCATCAAAGCTTCCAGAGACTTTGTTAAAGAGACTTATCTGTTGCAAATATACATATATGCCCTACATTACAGAAACTTAGAATACTCAAGTCCATATTGAAAGTGAATGAATCTAGATAGGTCATTCCATTTCAAAAATGATCTTTGCTGCTATAGAAGACTCATAACGACTTTCAAATAGTGCCATTCCTTCAGTCGATGTGTTTGAATGCTGTATATTGGGAAAATCCGTTGACACAGGATTTAGGACAGCATTGAATTGGTAAAGCAAGTTACTCCTGTATTCACTCTGTCAAGCCAGGAAGGCAAGAAGAGAATACTGACGTCATGTTACCTATTGGAAAGATACATATTTGTCTTCAGAGTTCATCGCAGTGAATTGAATTGTATTTACAAGGTGTTTTATTAGATAACAGTTGACACATTAGAGCAGTCTCAATAGAAATATTGAAAGTTAAATGACTCAGTGTTCTGGCAGTTCGCTACTTCTTACCCCAGTGGTGGTAACATGGGTGTTCACTTGTGCGGTAATTCTCGGAACTGTAAAGTATCCAATAATATTTTGTGCACTGCTGTATGAGATTGTTTGAATACATTTTAAACAATTGAATTAAGATCTCAATAGTAAAAATGTAAATTTTAAAATATAGACAATTTCATTATCTATTTCTCAAATTTAATAAACAAGAATTAGTCACAAAAAAAAAGCCAAAATGAATCCTGTCTTTATAGAATAGGTCAGGAATATTCATCTGGCTAAATGATTTTCCATATAAACAAGAGTTAGCGTTTTCTGCCAAGAAAATGTACTCTGAAAGTTGGAAAGAAATTTAAGGATTCTTATATTTCCCTGCGGGCTGAATTTAGGTCAATAGAAGAACGTCAAGGGGAAGAGAGGAGGGGGGAGCTGGGCTGGAATAAAGGAGGGGGCGAACAGGAGGTTGAGAAGTAAGCTTAAATTTATGGGCAGATAAAAAACAAAGCAGATTTCCAAAGAACTTGATCTTTTCATGGGAGTAAAAAGATAGATTTTGAGATGATCAAGTAGGTACGTGAGACATTAAGTGGCACCTTATGGACCAGAATCTGTTCAAATAGATGAAGTTCATCTAGACTCAGTATTACTGTGACATTTCAACTACAATTCATAAACCAACATTTCCACTCAGTTGATAAATTATTTAAAATCTGAGTTTCGTATATTTTAATATTTTGACAATTATAAAATATGCTGTTCTCTTCTAAGAGAAAATGGGAACCTCATTGGAATTTGAAAGACCAATATTTAAATCCTAGCTTCCTTACTGACAACCTGAAGATCTTATTAAAGTGCTGATAGTTTCCAAGCCTGTAAAACTGGAATAGGAGCTCTTCAGTTTAATATAAAAGTGCTTGACAGACACTAGCTTTTGAATAAATCCTCTCTGATTAAGAAGAAAGTGGGAAGACTTCTACTCCTGGGTGAGATAAAGTTAACCTGCAACAATCTAACTCTGACATAACTGACAACAAATAAAAACTACGGGTAAAATACGGAAAAAAGTGCGAGACTCTGCAAAGTATATCGTGTGTAGCTTTGGAGAGGAACATTAAATCTGTAAAACACCAGTGAGGATGAGTTCGGTGTTTGTTTTTGTTTTTGTTTTTGTTTTTCCACCTTGATGATGTTCTTTAATTAGGAAACAGATCCTATTGTGGAATTATGCAGAGGGTACAGACAGCCAAAATTTCACCAAAAATATCTATTTCTGACCATAATTCCAACAAAAGGAACCATTCCTTTCAGTCAGAGAGTATGCAAGAATCGGGAGAAAATTTCATTTTTAAGAGTTTTGTCTCTTACCCTTTCCGAAAGCAGTGCCAGTTGCACAGAACTGCAATGTTTGGGTTTGTAGGCACCTAAATCCCCAATTTCTTATAATAAAGAAGCCAGACAAAGGAGTTGCTGTTCTGCAATGTGTGTGTGTAGGAAAGATGCATGATCTCTGTTTCCTCTGTTTCCTTCTATTCTGTTACTGCTTCTCCCTGACAACAGATTGATTCACACCATGCAGGTGGCTGAAAGTCTGAGAAAAACTCTGTAGCTCTTGCTAAAGGAAGAGTTAAGGGACCCCTGGGATCTGCAGAGTGTGGGGGAAAACACCAGAGATGGGGCAGTTGGAGAAGTAGGCCCTAGATTTCTATTTTTTGAAATGATACAAATCCCAAGGTCTGTCCCAAGCTGCAGAAACATGGAACACACCCAAAGAAATGAAAGGCTTTGACACAGGATGTGTTATATAAATTACTCTCCACAACCAGAATTAACTCTATCAGTGACTCATAGGAACAGTAAACTGAAAGATTATTGGAAAGGTTAATTGTAATATCACCTGTAGAAAACCATCTCTCTCTCTCTCTCTCTCTTTTAATAGAGCTTGTAGTGGAAATCCAGCCTGATGAATTGTCGCCCAAAAGAAAATGAAAATTTTCAGGATATTTGCCAGCATCTAATAGTTCACAATAGAAAAAAAAATATCATTAATAAAAGAAATAAATGTGGTAGATCAAATCAAAATAAAATGAAAAAATATGACAAATTCCCAAGTAAAGACAAAACCGACTCTAACATGTTATCAGAAAGTTATTTATAGACTAAACTTTAAAGTGGTGAATATTAACAGCCTCGATGGAGTGAATCTAATGCTGGTAAGCATTCATAAAAGAAAGTAATGATTATAAAAAAAAAAAAAAGAATCAACTTAAAATTTTAGCACTGAAACAGTATGCCCAGTGATAGCTGACTTTCTCATTTCAAATTTATGTCTCTTTAATTTCATTTTCCTTGCTAATGAATCTTACTAGAACTTTCATAACTATATTGAATAGCAGTGGTGAGAGTGGGCATCCTTGATTGGTTTCAGATTGTAATAGAAATGCCCCAACTTTTCCATAAGTGACATGATCTATGTTTTTTTTTCAAATATTACCTTGATTGTGTAGAAAAAATATTCTTTTATAACCAATTATTTTTGCTTTAATTGCCTGTATTTCAGAGGGATATATGATGGAAAATGTTTTTGTTGTGAAAAATGTGAAATTTCTTCACTTTATACAAATAAAATTTTCAGGCAAGTTTTTAAAATTTCAAAAATAAATTATTCTGATACTTCAGATAAAAATGAAGCATCATAACTTACCTACTTTACTCTTCTGATCATTAATTTTTCTCTTAAACTTCCTAAAATGTTTGGATTACGGTCCCTATGCAATGGATGTCTATAGCTTCAATGAGATGGGAATATTGCTGAGTTGTCTATCAAGTTGGGGGATTTGGCTTGAAAATATGAATATGGAAGCCATGGATTGCAGTTAGTGATTCACCTCAAAAATACCTGTTTTTCTTTCCTTATGCCATGCCAAACTTGTGTTTTCTGCTTATTATTTAAAGCAGTAATTGTCTCAGATGGTATACTAAACAAATTCCCATAGTCAAGATGATTTATGGTCTACGAAATACACTTTTATGTCAGTCATTTGCTATTCGTAGTGAGTTCTGCTTCTCTTCACTAAATAAAGGAAAAGGTGCTATTTACTAATGAGGTTCAGAGAATAATGCTACTTCATGTAATATATACCTATAATTATGTGGTAATTAATAAGAGTATAAAAGTTATGAGGTTCAGGTAACATAAGAACGAATAAATATTTATAAACATTTTTATTATAAGTACACATCTCTTGCAATGCCTATTTCATAACTGATGATACAATAAGTTATTGGGAAATATAATGCATGCATTTCAAAGTAGTTTTGCATAAAAATAACTTTAGTTTTCATTTCACTCTTCCACAAATTTCCTGAAATATTCTTATATCCATTACAATCAATAGCTTTGCGCAGTGGCAATATCATAGCCAATGAGGTTTATCCGAGGCACGATTATTGCTAATTGAAAACTTTTCCCATTATAATCACTATTCTGCCCATTACATTTCCAAAATTTAGTCTTATAACTGAAAGTTTGCATACTCTGACCAAAATATTCCCTTTCTCTCTGCCCCAATGCTTGGTAATCATCACTCTACTCTCTTTTTCTGTTGAGCTTTTTAAATGCTGCATAGAAATAAGAGCCTGCAATAATTTTCTGGTTTTGGCTTATTTCTCTTTAATACGCTCCCATTTCATCTGTGTTATTACAAATCGTATGGGTTCCTTCTGTGTTAAGACTAAGAGATGTCCTATTGTCTGTGTATAGATATATGTGCATATATACATTTGTATGCATATATAGAGTATTTCATAGAAAGAGAGAGTGAGCGAACGAGAGAGGCATATCTACCTTATCCATTAACTCACTGGGTGAAACACGTTGTTTCCAAACTTTGGTATTGTGGAAAACTGCAATCAGTCAAGCATATTTTTGAGAGAATAATGCTGCTTCATGTAATATATACCTATAATTATGCCTATAAATGAAATGGTTAGTTTACAGAATAGTTATGTTGTAAATTTTTGAGGAACTTTACACTGTTTCCACAATGGATGAGCTAGAATGCATTCCTGTCATCAATATAAAAGATTTTTTTTATTACTGTGGCTTTTAAACAAGTTTAAATTAAAAAGTATGTTGCTTATAGCTTTTTCTTGTTTAAGGTTATTTTATCTATTTTTAGAGATGCTTAATATCTTTATGGAGAAAGATGAGTGTGAGAGAGAAAAGGAGATTTTGTTTCTTGTTCATTCTCAAATAACAGCATATCACAGGGTGAGGAAATGCCAGCAACTGGAAACTCCATCTGTGTCCTCCACATGAGATGCAGGGACCTAGCAACTTAAAGCCATCATCTGCAACTGCGCAGGGTGCATATTAATAGGAATCTGTACTGTAAGCAAAGGTGACCCTCACATCCAGACACTCCAATATGACAGGTGGGCGTCCAAACTGACTCCTTAACTAATTGCACCATGCTCGTTCTCTCATTATTTCTGTGAAAAAATTCCATTGGATTTGTGATAGTGTGTGATTACATTATAACAGTGATGATGGGTATCGTGCATGTTTTGGCAGTATTCAATCTTACAATATTGTGAAATTGATTTCATCAATATTTTATAGTTTTCTCTGTATAAATATTTTGCTTCCTGCATTATTTTGTCTTTTATTTGTCCTAAATATTTTATCAGCCCTACATGACAGGCAGAATGGGGCAATTCTATTTAGTCCAGCCCAGGTCTCCCATGGTAGGCAGGTGCCTTGGCCTGACTCAGACATACCCTCTGGTTTCCTTTTTCTAAGCCACCTTGTCAGGATTCTCTTGCTTACCTGTGAATGTAATGGCCTGGTCAGTGAAAGACCTGTAAAGTAATCCCATGCCTGTCAAACACTCTCTTGGTAACTTGCTTTACACACCTCCTCAGACGCCCTTCCCCAGGCAAAGGGCCAGTCCTTTCCTCTGCCCTACAGCTCTGGGGGCTTCCTACAGGGAGGTGGCATAGGCTGGTGGCATGGTGTTGTCTGGCACCTTCCCTCACCAGGCTTGCCCGGCTCTGGTGATTCTAAATTACAAGAGATTATTTCACCCGGGCAGAGAGGCAAATCCATTTCCTGCTTACCAATTTAGATACATTTTTTTTCCTGTATCATTTCTGTGCTTGGACTTTCATTAAAAGAGTGGTTAGTGGGCTCAGCGTGGTAGCCTTGTGGTTAAAGTCTGCCTAACAGGCTCAGGATGCCATTTGGGTGCCAGTTCTAATCCCAGCAGCCCCACTTCCCATCTAGCCCCCTGCTTGTGGCCTGGGAAAGCAGTAGAGGACAGCCCAAAGCCTTGGGACCCTGTATCCCTGTGGGAGACCCAGAAGAAGCTCCTGGCTCCTGTCTTCAGATCAGCTCAGCCCGTCATTGAGGCCACCTGGGGAGTGAACCTGCGGATGAATGTTCCTCTCTGTCCTTTCTGTATATCTGACTTTCCAATTAAAAAGAACAACAAGAAGAAAGTGGTTAGTAAAAGTAAGTGAACCTGGACATGTTTATTTTGTGCTTTACCTTAGAGGAAAAGCTTTCATCTTTTCATTATTCTGCATGAATGTAACATGTCATGTATGTGCTTAATTATGTTGTGGTACTCTCATATGCTTAATTTTGTTGAGCATTTTGTTTAATCATGAAAGAATGTTTGATTTTGTAAATTGCTATTTCTGGATCTAATAAAATGATCATATGTTATTAAGCATATTTTTGTTTAGGTGGAGCATCATATTGGTTGGATTGTATTTGGGCCATCTTTATATTCCAAGAATAGTTCCCACCTGATTAAACGGTGCAATATACTTTGAATGTGTTATTAAATTTGGTTTGTTACTATTTTCCTGAAGATTTTGCATCTGTGTTTTTCAAGGAAATTGTGAAATAATTTTGCTTCTTTGTAGTATCTTTGACAGCAGTGTAATTCTAGCGTTATAAAATGAGTTTGGAAAGGATTTCTTTCCTGGATAATTTATGTATAAGTTGTTCATTTTTGCTTTTATTTTCAAAAATAAACTCTTGGTTTACTCATCCTTTCTATGTTTTGCTAGACTCCATTTGATTTATTTCTTACTGGCTTTTCATTTCCCTTCTAATAATACTGATGAATTTACTTTTTAATTTTTCTGGTTTCTTATGGTGTAAAACCAGTTTGCTTATTTTAGATAATTTTTATCTAGATGTTTCTCACCATGAACTTCCGTTTTACAATTGTTTTTGTACATTTCATAAGTTCTGGTATGTTGTCTTTCCACTCATATTTGTCTCAAAGTGTTTTTTTTTTTTTGCAATCTTCGTCAAGTTATTGTTTTTTAAGGAACATATTGTCTAATTTCAACTTATTATTTTTTCCAGTATTTCAGCTTTATGTCTTTGTGGTTAAAGCATATATTTGACAAAATTTAAATTAACTGAGTCTGTTAAGACTTGATTAACATGCCTCTGTGACAACATTAGTTTGTTCTTGTTCACATTTCGGATTTACTTTGACCGGTGAAGTTTAGAGGTTCATATGTTTCATATTATTAGTTAGCATCGTTTCCTTTCACTTGAAGAACATCATTTGGCATTTCTTGTCTTTCATTTCTATTTTCAGGAAAGTCTTGTGTACTTTCTGCTTTCCAAGAACCATTTTACTGGCTAACTGTTCCTGCTTGACAGGTTTGAATTGTTTACTGGCCTTCAATATTTCTGCTGATGAATACCTTGCTTAGTTTACTTGATCCTCCTTGTACAGATATATTTATTTTTCACTGAAGCTTTCATCATTGTAATTTAGCTTTTACTTTGGTAATTTGAATATATTTCACCTTGCAATTGATTCTTTAGATTGATTATATTTAGGAAATTTTGAACATTTTGTACTTGAATGTACAATATAATTTGTAAAATTTCAACCATTGTCTTTTTTCTTTTTTTGAGTGTCTTATTTCATATGTTTTACCTGTTTTGTACTGACTAATACATAGAATACAACAAAACTGTAAAGCATTATTGACATTTTGAGATTGATTATTGTTTGTAGTCCTTCTCTGTACTTGTCAGGAGCAGTAGTTTTTGTCCTTACTGTTTGATAAATTCCTTATTTAGTGATTGCTTAAGCTTGTGATTAGAAAACAAATTGAAGATATGTTACTGGAAACAAAGAAAAAATGGAAAAGAGAGTAGACACAGAGTGAGGGAGATAGGGAAGATAGGTTGGGGAGTATCACTATGCTCTTAAAACTGTATTATGAAATGCATGAAATTTGTTCACTTTAAGATAGAAATAAAGAAAAATCATTTCAGAATGGTTTTAGATTTACGATTTACAAACTTAAATTTGTGAATCAGTAGTAATTTAGACCTCATATGTCCTTTATCATAATTCATGTGTTACTAATACTTTATATTAGTATATTTGCAGTAATTAATGAGTCACATTCATCTTTCCCATTTTTTATCCGATCTCTTCCTACTTCTCCCAGGCTCTAGTAATCATTTTTGTGTATTATTTTTGTTTCAGCTCTCACCTGCAATGGAGAACATCCAGTGTTTGTCTTTCTCTGTCTGGTTTATTTCACTCAGCAGGATGTCCTCAAGTTCGATTCATAGGGCTTACTGCCCCTTTATTCTTGGTGAGAATTTGGGAGTGAAAATATTGTCTCTCTTCAAATTCAATACATTCTATATCCCTTCTTTATGCCTTTTTCTTCAGTTTGATTGAATCTACTTTTCAAACTCTTTATTGCATAGTAGTCTAGGTATCAGATTTTCTGTTGCAAAATCTTTCATTATTTTAAACAATTCCTTATTTCTTTGTTGAATTTGTAATTTTATTGTGAATTTTCCAACTAAATTGTTTATCTTTGCTTTCACATCGATTTATTAAACTCTTTAGAGCAACTGCTTTGATTTGTTTAATCTGGCAATGTGTGGACCTCTATTTTCTTGGAGTTGATTATTCAAAGCAGGTGATATGAGTTTCTCATTCATGCTTTTTTTTTCTAGCCTTGCACAGATGATTTTGTCTTTGAGGAAGCAATTACTATTTACAGATTTCTTAGCTTTTTTTTTTTTGAGAGGAAATACCCTTATATGTGAATCACCTTCTAGCATGCTGTGAATTCAGAGGCAGCTGGCAGCTCTGTGTCCAGGAATGTCTGATGTTTAACTGGCTCAGTCTTCTGGCACCAGTGAAATTGGCTAGGAGGATGGTTTTGATGATAAGAGCTACAAAGAGTGCACAGTGTGTGTGAGTGCTGTTGGAATTCTCCGTGGTCTATAATAGGTTTTAGCTAGAGAGGGGTGAGGGTCAACAGCCGTGGAACTGAGCTCACCATTGTGCACATGCTCAACTTATTTTCAAAAAAGGTGCATACATTACAACGACAGTTGAGGCTGGTGAATTGAAGGCACATTGTTGTTGGGTACCAGCCATGGACACAAGTATGGTAATGAGGATCAGATATATATCTCCAAACATTTCTGGAACTGGAACTAATATAATGCATGTGCGTAACAGCAAAAGCCATCTGCCCATGTGAAAGTAAAGATCTACATTAGGAATGAAGCTTGCTGAATGTGCCCGCGCTGATATTGAGAATAGAACTACTGGCATGCACATGTGCCACTGTCTTAGTGGGGGTTACCAATGGGAGTTGAGCCTGGCTGCATGTGTCTGAGCCTCTGTAGAGGTTGCTTCTGACAGCATGTACTATGGTTTCAGGGGACACTTAGAGGTGCCTTCATGGTGGTAGGAGTTAGCAGTAGTAGCGGAGGTCAGGCCTGGCCGTCCCTGTGGGGATTCATGCTGGTAGCATGGAATAGCACCATTTGTAGGTATTTCTAAGGCAGCTGTGCTAGATTCTTCAGTCACAGTACCTTCAGGAGCTATGAATGCAGCATGTTCTAAGAGAGGAGACAAAGAGAGTGGCTTTAAGCAGCTGAACTCTAAAGGTGGAAAAAAAAAATGTGCTAAAGGCAGGGAAAACATTAGGGGGATCTGTGGTGGTCATCCCTACTCTTGAAGGAATGGATCATAGAAACTGGTTTCTCTTCCATTGTGAGTGCGGCTAACAAACTGGGGAGCTGCCTCTCAACCGTGAGAAATGCTGAGCTGAAAGACATGGTGATGCAGGTAAAAATGAAGCTGTTCTTGCTGCTGATTTAATGTAACATTTCTTTCCTTTTTGTGCTCCATTACGCTGCACATTGTTAAGTGTACTCCTGAGCTCTTCAAGGCTATTTTTGTTCACAGATAGCTGCCTAATTGTTGTTTTTAGTAGAAAGATGAAAATAGGGATCTAATCCACAGTCATTGATATTGTTCCCCTGCCAATTATTAACACTATACCTGAAAAATTCACATAGCTCATAAAGCTAAATTATAGCAATTTAAAAATAACTACATTTTCAAAAGATATTAACACCAATACACTGATAAATAAACTCTTTTTATTCATCTTAAGATAGTTAAACTCTAACATAACATGACTCATCTCTTAGGAAAATATGGAAAACCAAGTTCCTTTTGTATTGTCAATTGGCTGTGTTTTTAGAAGTTGGCCTTGGGATAATTAGTAGGTAAACTTACCTTGCTTTCCTAAAGCCCAGTTAGATATTTCTCTTTCACATTTTATCATATAACATAAACTCCTCAAAGTACATGAAGTATCCATGCACAGTACAATCAATGTGCAATGCACAATCTATGCACACTACAATCAATGATCACAAAAAGAGCCCAAGTAGCTGACCTTGATTTTAAGGAACAGAACAGAATCAGCATTGCCATAACCCCCTGTTATTTTCTCAGTTATTACATTGTCTTAATGCCAGAATTTAAAATATAATTTCAGGTTTTAGAATATGATCTGAACTTCCCCAAAAGAAACATGTTTCCAAAATATTTCATGTAACACTTTATCAACTGCGAGTCAAGATTCTGAATATCATTTCCTGTTGGATTTAGAGAACCCTAATAAGTTCATTTTACATTTCTAATCAAAGAAATGTGAAATAAAGTATTGTTTCTATGCTGAAAGACTTCCTATCTTGAAGAAATCAAGTTTCCAGAATTGCAATTTCCAACATTTATCTTCTGTTTATGGAGACAAAGTGACAGCTAAGTTTACTCTATCAAATGCCATTACTTTCAGATTTTGGAAACATCTGTGGTACAAAATAGATAATAACCTACATTGCTATTATAGTTTATCATAGTTTAGAATAGTTTGACATAGTTTAAAATAGTTTAAATTTTAGATAAAGCTAAGCTCGGACCCAGTCTTTGAGGTAAGGGTATCTTGGAAGAACCATGTTAATGAATCTAACACCTTACATATAAATCTAATACCTTACATTGATGACCTATAGCTCATTGTCTACCTTAATGAAAGCATCAGATGCACAACGGAGTTGAAATGTTTAAAAGTGAAAAAATATAGGCTAATAAATCACAAGCCACGATTGATAAAACAGCTAAAATGACATACTGGCCAGAAAAAAAAAAATCCACACAGAATGTGGTACCACTGGTCATTGTTTTCAGCATTCTCTCTTGTTTGCATATTTAGTTATGATTGGTGGCATTTGGGTAAAATGCCAACCTCTTCCTTTTCTGAAATATATACTGGATACTCAGTAAGCACTGAGTTGTATGGCCACCTTTGGAAATGTTGAAATCTCCAGAGTGCATTAACTATGATATATTGAGGCTGTTGTCCAAATTAGACAAAAACTAAAATTGTAGTTGTGCTTGTGCCATCCTAGTTAACAGTCTGCCTTCTTTGCCATTATAAACCTCTCTTTCTGTACTTTATAAATCAATTGAGAAAATTTGCTCATAGTCAATCGTTCCTGCTTCCTGCTAATGTAATCCATAGGAAGAAAATGGTGATGGCGCATGCAGTTGGGTTTCAACCACACCCATGGAACATGGAGATTGAGTTGCTGACTCCTAGCTTCTGTCTGGTCAAGCTCTGCTCATTATAGGTATTTTGAGAATGAATCCATGGGTAAGAACTCTCTCTCCCACCCACAACCGTGTGTGTGTGTGTGTGTGTGTGCACGCTTCTGTCTCAGTGTCTTTAAAGTGAATTAAATAAATTACTATGGAACATTGAAAATTAGATAATATTATCTCCATTTAGGAGATAAACTAAGGCTAAGGATGATTTATCAGGGTTGTTAATTCGCCTGAGGCACATAGATGCAGAATTAGACTTGGGAACATATAACAATAACACCAAACTTTTTCCTCTCTTATTATCAAAGGACTTTGATTTTATAAAAAATAATTCTCTAATCACTAAAAAAGAGTGATTAATTATAGCCAGGTATTCACTGTTCATTTCTTTTTATTGATATTTACAAATACATGTGTATTTTAAGCATTGTGTTAGCAACTGTTACTTCCAGAATGATTGTCACCTGTTTATTTAGTTTTGTCTTTCTACACCCCTATGCTTATCCTCTTCTACTTTTAACATTGCTTTAAACCAGGTAGAACCCAAATACCTCTTTGTGAAACAAATGTTGATACAAACAGGTAAATTTATGAAACAATGTGGGGTAAATTATTTTCTTAGAGATTTACAAGGAACATTAATATACTAGAGCTTTGAGTGATGTTGAAGGAAAAGAAACCTGTTAAAACAGAAAATAACTTTGTAGAGCTATATTTTCCCCGTGTAATGCTTATTAGCAACCCATGAAATTAGTGATCCAGGCAGCATGCTTTAAGAAATGCTGGCCTAGCTCATTAAACGGTACTGCTTATTCCAAAATTAAACTACTTGCCAAAACTTTTGTAGCGATATGCAACTCATCTTTAATAATATAATTATTCAAAAATTTGTAGTGTCATCAGTTTGTAATGCCAACCAACTTAATGAAAGTTAAATCAAATATGGTGTTTGATTAATAGTATGCAATTTGGGGGTTGGGGTAACTTACTTTTTTAAGACTAGAGATTATTTGGAAGAGGACACATTTTAATAAGCTCATAAATGCATATATTATGTATCCAAACTTTTTAAGACACTGAATTACAGGCACATGGAGATCACCATTATGCCATTTATGATTTGCATACCTTCTTCCATCTCGTAGATATCAACTCTCATAATGGATACATTTAAAAATGAATCCGGGCCCGGCGCGGTGGCGCAAGTGGTTAAAGGTCCTCGCCTTGCACGCCCGGGATCCCATATGGGCGCCGGTTCTAATCCCGGCAGCCCCGCTTCCCTTCCAGCTCCCTGCTTGTGGCCTGGGAAAGCAGTCGAGGACGGCCCAAAGCTTTGGGAACCTGCACCCGCGTGGGAGACCCGGAAGAGGCTCCTGGCTTCGGATTGGCATAGTATCGGCCCGTTGCGCTCACTTGGGGAGTGAATCATCGGACGGAAGATCTTCCTCTCTGTCTCTCCTCTCTGTATATCCGCCTTTCCAATGAAAAAAAATAATAAAAATAAATCTTAAAAAAAAAAAAATGAATCCATGTAACTAAGTTAGCAAGAAATCACTTCTTAACCTCCAGGTTAAACCTTCCAAGCATGTTGATGATTAATTGGATACCTGACATCGTTTAACCTTTGTTCTTCACCTACAAACACCACAATTTCTCACACTTCTAACAGCAAGCCTGTTTAAGGACAAAGCATTATGTGTCAAAACATTCTCAGCCTAGAAATGGTAGGTCTCTGAGCTTGGAACAACAAATCACAGTAGTACTAATATATGAGGCACTATCTCATGAATCATCCTTGTAACTACCAAATAACAACAAAAGCACCATCAACATTGTATTATTATTCCTTAAAGAAACCTGGTAGGGATCTGTGCCATAGCCTAGAGGCTACAGTCCTGACCTTGCACATGCCAGGATCCAGTATGGGCGCCGGTTCTAATCCTTGCAACCCCATTTTCCATCCAGTTCCTTGCTTGTGACCTGGGAAAGCAGTGAAAGATGCCCCAAAACTTTGGGACCCTGCAACTATGTGGGAAACCCGGTTCCTGGCTTCGGATTGGCTCAATTCCAGCTATTGCAGCCACTTGGGACGTGAATCAGGGGACAGAAGATATTCCTCTGTCTCTCCTCCTCTCTGTATATCTGACTTCCCAATGAAAGTAAATCTTAAAAAAAAAAAAAAGAAACCTGGTAAACTTATGTGAGCTGACATTTCATACTAAATTATCCCATGAGGTGGTGATGTGTTTTGTAATTTCACATGTCTGGATTCTAGAATCTCTTATATTTTTTGTGGTCAAGTATTAAAAAAAAAAACTTTTCTGAAACATAATCTGTAAAATTTGCATAGACCTTATATCACAGGGTTATTAGGAGTTCATGAACTTATTTATATAAAATACTAAATTCAATGCTTTGGTCCTGGTAATGCCCAATACACATTTAATTGTGTCTTACAAAGTAATATGTTTATCAATATTGCATAATAATAATAACACTAGCAAGATGGTAAAATAAAAACTCCAGATTATCATTTC